>NC_083095.1:191887644-192213092 GCF_949774975.1 Lagenorhynchus albirostris
ACAACAAGAGAGGCCGCGATAGTGAGAGGCCTGTGCACCACGATGAAGAGTGGCCCCCGCTTGCCACAACTAGAGAAAGCCCTCGCACAGAAATGAAGACCCAACACAGCAAAAATAAAAACAAATAAATAAATTTAAAAAGAAAAAAAAAGGGGGGACCTAATAGAACTTTAAAGCCCTCGCGTAGCAAAGGAAACCATGGACAAAATGAAAAGACAACGTACAGAATTGGAGAATATATTTTCAAATGATATGACTGACAAGGTGTCAATATCCAAAATATATAACCAACTCATACAACTCCATTAAGCAAAAAACAATAAAAATGGACAGAAGACCTGAACAAGACCTGAACAGACATGTTTCCAACGAAGACATACAGATAGCTAACAGGTACATGAAAAGATGCTCAACATCACTAATGTTAGAGAAATGAAAATCAAACAACAATGAGATATCATCTCACACCTGTCAGAATGGTTATCATTAAAAAGAACACAACAACAGATGTTGGTGAGGATGTGGAGAAAAGGGAACTCTTTTTCTTAAAATAAACTTATTTATATTTGGCTGTGTTAGGTCTTCACCTGCACATGGGCTTTCTCTAGTTGTGTTGAGTGGGGGCTACTCTTTTTGCGGTGCACAGGCTTCTCATTGTGGTGGCTTCTCGTTGCGGGGCACGGGCTGTAGGTGCACAGGCTTCAGTAGTTGTGGCTCGTGGGCTCTAGAGTGCAGGCTCAGTAGTTGTGGCTCGTGGGCTCTAGAGTGCAGGCTCAGTAGTTGTGGCTCATGGGCTCTAGAGTGCAGGCTCAGTAGTTGTGGCGCACGGGCTTAGTTGCTCCATGGCATGTGGGATCTTCCCGGACCAGGGCTCAAACCCGTGTCGCCTGCATTGGCAGGTGGATTCTTAACCACTGCACCACCAGGGAAGCCTGAGAAAAGGGAACTCTTATACAGCGTTGGTGGGAATGTAAATTAGCGCAGCAACTATGGAAAACATTATGGAAATTCCTCAGAAAAACTAAAAGTAGAACTACCATATGACCCAGCAATTCCACTCTTGGGTATATATCTGGAAAAAAACAAAAACACTAATTCGAAAAGATACATGAACCCCAATGTTCATAGCAGCAGTATTTACAATAGCCAAGATATGGAAGCAACAATGCTAGTGTCCATCAATAGACAAATGGAAAAAGAAGACGTAATATATATATTTCATTATATGTGTATATGTATATATAATGAAATATTACTCAGCCATAAATAAGAATGAAATTCTGCCATTTGCAACAACGTGGATGGACCTAGGAGTATGCTAAGTGAAATAAGCCAGACAGAGAAAGACAAATACTGTATTGAATCACTTATACATGAAATCTTATAAATAATACAAATTATATCTAGCAAAACAGAAATAGACTCACAGGTACGGAAAACAAACAAGTGTTTACTAGTGGCAAGAGGAAAGGGAGAGGGACGCATTAGGGGTATGGGATTAAAATACACAAAGTAGTATGTATAAAGTAGATAAGTGACAAGGATATATTGTAAAGCACAGGAAATTGTAGCCATTATTTTATAATAACGTTTAATGGAGTATAAACTATAACAATACCTAATCACTGTGCTGTACAGCTGAAGCTAATATAATATTGTAAATCAACCATACTTCAAAAAGAAGAAGAAGAAAGAGCATACCTGAAGCAGTATGAGCAGGGGGAGAGTGTTAGGGTCGGACGTTAGACAGGCAGTGGGGGCAGATTTTGGAAGGCCTCTTAGGCAATGGTCAGGGCTTTAGATTTTGCCCTGAGTGAGATGGGAAGCCATTGGAAAGTGTAGCAGAGAAATGATGGATTTGATTTGGGAGTAAGGACACCTCTTCTATCATGACAGGAAGCGGATGGAGAGTTTACAGGTTAGAGGAAAAAAGTTGGCATGAATTCCCATTCAATGTCTTCTGAGCTAGGAGCAGAGGTCAATTTCTAAAAGGGACTTGGGAAGGGTTGAGGGTGGAGTAGATTGAACAAGTGTTGAAATAACACTGCAGAGATGCATTTCTAGAATAGTAGAAAAAATTCCTTTTTCTGAGGAATTTCCATAATGTTTTCCATAGTTGCTGCACCAATTTACATTCCCACCAGCACTGTACAAGAGTTCCCTTTTCTCAGGCTTCCCTGGCGGCGCAGTGGTTAAGAACCCACCTGCCAATGCAGGCGACACGGAGTTCAAGCCTTGGTCTGGGAAGATCCCACATGCTGTGGAGCAACTAAGTCCGTGCGCCACAACTACTGAGCCTGCACTCTAGAGCCCACGAGCCACAACTACTGAAGCCCATGCACCTACAGCCCGTGCTCCGCAACAAGAGAAGCCACCACAATGAGAAGTCTGCACACCGCAAAAAGAGTAGCCCCCAGTCAACGCAACTAGAGAAAGCCTGCGTGCAGCCAAAGATCTAACACAGCCAAATATAAATAAATAAATAATAGAATCTGCGATGAGACACTGGCTGAAATGGTCAGGATCAACTTTATTAGAAATTTGCAAGTTCACCAAAGACTTGCAATAATCTTAGGAGTGTTTACTCATGGAGAACAGATGAATCTAGGCACAAGCAGAAAGCTTTGTGATTTATCCTATTCCTCTCTCGCTTGCCCCAGCTTCACAGTAATCTTGGAAATCAACATCCACATAATCACAGTGAAAACCAGCAACCTAGCCAAAGGAGATGGCACAGAATGGGGTTAAAACTCTCCTAACACCCCATTCCTAGATAATTGTCACTATTTGAGCTGCCTCGTAGCTTCCCCAAAAGCTATATTCTTGGCACTTTTCTTTAACCCAATTCAGAGCTTACTCAATCTAAACAGCCCTATCATCAGGGCATTCGTAGAAAACAATTAGTGGCAGTGCTTAACACTGCTCCTGCCTGAAACAGCAATACAATTTGGGGCTAGTAAGAGGCTACCAGAAAATTCAAAAGGAAAATTTGGGAAATGAGATGTTCAGAGGGGACTTTGAAAATCTCTGATATTGCTGAAATTTTAGAAGAACATGCTCATGTGCAGGGCTGTGCACATGCATAGGAAAGACCTGAGAAGATGAGACCTAATTTCTAACCTCTGGCTGACCTTGAGGCTCTGCACAAACGGGAAGTGAAGGCGAAGCCATAGTTAAAGCCTGCATGCCAGAGCCTTGCAGGCATACCCCTACACACAGATTCCTTGGCAAAGAATGGAGAATTATTGGTCCAAGGCATTTAAGGAAATCTCTGTTCAATCATTAGCTAACCGTTAAGCTAACTGAATAGAGACTTGTTATACACAAGAAAGAATAGAAATTTTTACAGAATTAGTTCAGGAAAATCACTAAATAGGCAGTGACAATAGTAACAACCACCAACCTTGGCAGGAGGGAATATTATTTCTAGAGTTACCATATGATATCATTTTAAATGTCCAGTTTTCAACAACATAAAATTACAATAGGAAAATATGCTATTCCCCTCTCCCAACACACAGGAAGCAATCAGTAGAAACTGTCCTTGATGAAGCCCAGACGTTGTACCTACCAAAGACTTTAAATAAACTATTACAGGGCTTCCCTGGTGGTGCAGTGGTTAAGAATCTGCCTGCCAATGCAGGGGACATGGGTTCGAGCCCTGGTCCAAGAAGATCCCACATGCTGTGGAGCAACTAAGCCCATGTGCCGCAACTACTGAGCCTGCGTTCCAGAGCCCACGTGCCACAACTACTGAAGCCCGCGCACCTAGAGCCCGTGCTCCGCAACAAGAGAAGCCACTGCAGTGAGAAGCCCACGCACCACAACGAAGAGCAGCCCCTGCTCGCCACAACTAGAGAAAGCCCACATGCAGCAACGAAGACCCAACGCAGACAAAAATAAATAAATTTATTTAAAAAAAAAAACTATTACAAATATGTTCAGAGAACTAAAGAAAACTACATCTAAAGAACTAAAGGAAAGTATAAGAACAATGTCTTACCAAATAGAGAATACAAATAAAGAGATATAAATTATAAAATTATAAAAAATAATAAGGAGATAGAAATTATTAAAAAAGAACAAATAGAAATTTACAGAGTACCAAAAAGTACAGTAACTGAAGTGAAAAGTTCATGAGAGGATCTCAACAAGAGATTTGAGCTGTCAGAAGAAGGAATCAGCAAACTTGAAGGCCAGTTGAGATTATTCAATCTGAGGAACAGATGGAAAAAAGAATGAAGAAAAATAAAGAGATTCAGAATCCTTTGGGACCCCATCAAGCATGTCAAAACATGTACAATGGAAGACTTAGAAGGAATGGAGAAAGAAAAAGGGGCAGAAAGAATATTGAGAAGTTCCAAATCTGATGAAACTCATTAACTGTGCATCCAAGAAGCTCTATAAACTCTAAGTAGGATTAACTCAGAGATCCACACCTAGACACATCTTAGTCAAACTGTCAAAAGACAAAGAAACTTGAAAACTGGAAGGGACAAAGGACTTACTGCGTAGATGGAAATTCTCACTAAGATTGACCGCCGACTTCTCATCAGAGACCATGGAGGCCAGAGACAGCAGGATGAAATAGTCAAAGTACTGACAGAAAAAGCATGTCAACCAAGAATCCTATATTCAGTAAGACTGTCCTTCCAAAACAAAAAAGAAATGAAGATATTCCCAGATAAACAAGACAGGAGTGAATTTTTCACTAGTAGACCTGCCCTACATGAAAGCTTGAAGGGAGTCCTTCAGGCTGAAATGAAAGGACACTGAACAGTAATTCAGTCCACATGAAGAAATAAAAGAACTGATAAGGACAACTATATAGGTAAATATAAAAGGCAGTATAAACCTAGTTTTGTAACTCTTTTCTTCTCTTATCTCATTTATAAGAAAATTGTGGAGACATATTTATTGGAACATGGAATAGATGTACTTTTTCCCATCTTCCCTCTAAGTACAACTAAAAACCATGGACATGACATATAAAACAAATACTAGAAGACTCTGAACGTTGGATGGAAGAAGGCAGACTGGCAGAGGACCTCAGGACCTGAGGAATGACACAGTGGTGAGAGCCCTTGTTTTTCTCTTGCCTCATATATCCCAGACTTGATCTGAAGAAGCTGGCAGCCCAGAAACACTGATTGGTAAAGACAAGAAAAATTCCTCAACAAAAACCTGCTCTCCTTTGCCAAAAAAACAGGATAGGGGGCACCAAGCAAGACAGAAAATTTTTAGAAATAACTGCTCTACTTCAGCCAAACACCCTAGAAAAAACTATGGTCCCAACCCTACCAACAACAACATAGTCCAGGTGGGGAGGCCTCATCTTCTACCCTCATGAGGCTATAATGAAGTGCCCCACCTCCTGGGCTGATATCAGAAAAGGCCAAATAGGGATCCAAGACTTTCATTCCCACCAGCCAGTAATGAAGCCCAGGTGGTTTCAGTGGGGATCAGGTGGGAATCCTGGACTTCCATGCCTACTGGGAAGTAACAAGGCACCCTCCCTATGTTTGCTTGGGTGGTGTCAGAGGACGCCTAGTAAAGAGTCAGGAATTTCGCCATTGCCCAGTGGTAGCACGGCCACCCCCACAGTAGTCAGTGGAGACCATGTAGGAGCCAGAAGTCCATCCATCCAGCAATACTTCCTTGGGGACCGATGGAGACCAAGTGGGGAATCTGAACTTTTACCTACACCTGACAGTAATGACACAGTACCATCTCCATCCCCTGCCAGAGTGGTATCAGAGAAAGCCAACTAAAATAGAAGGTTAAGGAAGATCCTGAATCTCATGACATCATATGAAATATCCAGGTTTTAGTTAAAAAATTACTCATCATACCAAGAACCAGGAAGGCCTCAAACTTAATAGAAACAGTTAATTAATGGGCGACAACACCAAGATGAAAGAGATGTTAGAATTGTTGTCAGCGGTTTTAAAGCAGTCATGATAAAAATGCTGCAACAGCAAACACAAATATTCTGTAAATAAATGAAAAAATACAAAGCCACAGGAAGGAAATAGAAGGTCTCAGAAAAGTGATAGGAAATATAAGGAAGAACCAAATGGAAATATGGGAAATGAAAAATACAATAACCAAAATAAAAAGCTCAGTTGATAGGCTCAACAAAAATTATGACATCCTCTGATGTGATTCTAGAAGAATATACCAGAATACTTAGGAAAATTAATCATGTTAAAGGTAAAGGGATTTGAAGGAAGGTGAATATTTCTATACTTCACTTGAACTAATAAACTGGTGGCACCAGTACACTGTGATAAGTTTTATATACAAAGTATTACATAGAGAAACTGACTAAAAAGCTGTACAAACAGATCCCTAGAAGACTGCAGAGATAAATCAAAATGGAATTCTAAAACATGTTCAAATAACTCACAGAAAAGCAAGAAAAAGAAAACAGTGAAATGAAAAACAAAAAATAAAATTGCAGACATAAGCTCTAACATATCAATAATTACATTAAATGGAAATGATCTAAGCATACCAATTAAAAGACAGAGATTAGCAGAAAGAACTGAAAAAAATATGACCTAACTATATGGTGTCAACAAAAACTCATTTCAATATAATGATATAGGCAGAGTAAAAATGAAAGAATGGAAGAAGATACATCATACAAATATTAATTAAACTCCAGCAGCATGGCTTAATTAATAACAGATAAAATAGACTTCAGGGCAAAGCAAATTACCAGGGACAAAAGAGGACGTTATATAATGATAAAAGAATCCATCCACCAAGATTTAGTAATCCAAAATTTACCTGAACCAAAAAATAGGATTCCAGTTATGTGAAAATAAAACAGACAGGTAAAAGAAGGAGACAACTCCACAGTTATAAGTGGAGACTTCAAAATCCCTGTCTCAACAACTGATAGAACAACTAGAACAGAAATTATAGAACTGAAAACACTACCAACCAACAGGATATAATCCATATTTATAGAGCACTCCACCCAACAATGTCAGAATACTCACTCTTCTTAAGCACCCATACAACATACGCCAAGAGAGCTTACATCCTGAGCTATCAAAGAAACCTCAACAAATTTTAAAAAATCTTTATTGAATTTGTTACAATATTGCTTCTGTTTTTCTGTGTTTTGGATTTTTGGCCACAAGGCATGTGGGATCTTAGCTCCCTGACCAGGGATCAAACCTGTACCCCCTGCATTGGAAGGTGAAGTCTTAAACACTGGACCACCAGGGATGTCCCCAACAAATTTAAACAAATTGAAATCATAAGAATATGTTCTCTAACCACAATGGAATCAAACTAGAAATCAATGACAAAAAGGAACATCTTTGAAAACTTGAAATTAAATAATACACTTCTAAATAAACTATGGATCAAACAGGAAGTCTCAAACTGGACAGCTACATGTAAAAGAGTGAAATTAGAACATTCTCTAGCACCGTACACAAAAATAAACCCAAAATGGATTAAAGACCTAAATGTAAGACTAGATAATTATAAAACACTTAGAGGAAAATATAGGCAGAACACTCTCAGACATAAATCACAGCAAGATCTGTTTTGATCTACCTCCTAGAGTAATTAAAATAAAAACAAAAATAAACAAATGGGGCCTAATGAAACTTAAAAGCTTTTGCACAGCAAAGGAAACCATAAACAAGACGAAAAGACAACCCTCAGAATGGGAGAAAATATTTGCAAATGAAGCAACTGACAAGGGACTAATCTCCAAAATATACAAACACTCATGCAGCTCAATATCAAAAAAACAAACAACCCAATCAAAAAATGGGTGGAAAACCTAAATAGACGTTTCTCCAAAGAAGACATACAGATGGCCAATAGGCACATGAAAAGATGCTTACCATTGCTAACTATTAGAGAAATGCAAATCAAAACCACTATTAGGTATCATCTCACACTGGTCAGAATGGCCATCATCAAAAAATCTACAAACAACTGGGGCTTCCCTGGTGGCGCAGTGGTTGAGAGTCCGCCTGCCGATGCAGGGGACACGGGTTCGTGCCCCGGTCCGGGAAGATCCCACATGCTGCGGAGCGGCTGGGCCCGTGAGCCATGGCCGCTGAGCCTGCACGTCCAGAGCCTGTGCTCCGCGGTGGGAGGGGCCATGGCGGTGAGAGGCCCGTGTACCGCAAAAAAAAAAAAAAAGTATGCTCAACTGATTTTTTTTTTTTTTTTTTTTTTGCACGGGCCTCTCACTGTTGTGGCCTCTCCCGTTGCGGAGCACAGGCTCTGGACGCGCAGGCTCAGCGGCCATGGCTCACGGGCCCAGCCGCTCCGCAGCATGTGGGATCCTCCTGGACCGCGGCACGAACCCGTGTCCCCTGCATCGGCAGGCGGACTCTCAACCACTGCGCCACCAGGGAAGCCCCAGTTGCTGTCTTAACTAGCATCTGCTGAATTGATTGCTTGGCCACTTAATATGCTCCATTCTCCTGTAAAACATCTTGGCTGAAGCCCATGGTCCTCAGAATGTTCGTGGGTATAGGTGTTGCCCTTAAGCCACCAAGCACACCTGCTCCCACCAACTGAGTTTTATGGCCACTCAACTTACTTGTGTCTTTTCCTAAATTTATTTATGCCAGTTATGTTTATTGTAACCTAATAATTTAGTAAGTAATAAAGAATTACAGAAACCAATGAACTATGAGTATGACAGTAGAGGTGTGGTTTTTTTTTTTCCCTAGGAAAACTAGATTAAATGCTTTGGAAAGACTTGATAAAAGTCAACTGCTTAAAAATTGCTCCCAAACTATAAAAATTGGGGGAAATTGTAAAAATTTAAAAGGATTTTTCTCTCCTCTACTTCACAAGTTCCTTTAAATTCTCCCTCCACATTAAAAGAAAACAGAATAAAAGAAACTGTAAACCTTATGCTTCAATGAATTACGTCTAAAGTTTAATGTGAGAAAAGACCCACACTTAGAGAAAAAGCCTTGGCCTCATACCAAACTACTGATGAATGGATGGATAAAATAAAATGTTTATAATCTATTTGTATCCCTTTATGTTTCCTTTTGAATTTAAATTGACCGATAAGCAGTCCTTACCGCAATGGTTAAGAGGTTTCCATGGTCTGGCTTTGCTAAGAGATACTCTTCTAGGGAACTGGCTGACTGTGGTGTCTGGGGGGCCCAAACATTTGGAGCCTCTCAAAGCTGGAAGAGCTGATTCTCCTTCACAAGCTGACGTGGTGCCAGAGGAAGCAGGAAGGCGGGAACTTCTCAGAAATACGAGTAAGCTTAGTCCTGAGCCCTCCCACCCCCGTGTCCATTTCAAACACCTTAAGTTATGCAGTAGCGACCAGATGAATGGGAAGGAAGCAGTAAAGTTTTAAGGAAACCGTACTTCCCAAGAAGCCCCAGTCTGGCCAGTAACTGTTGGTGGCCCGAAGGTCTTGTGTCGAGGGAAGAGGTCTTCCCTCTCCTCGCAGACAGACCGCTGGCAGTCCTTCAACAGCCATGAGCCAACGGTGAGGAAGGTGTGGGCCTGGGGATGTCACTGGGCTGCAGATCCAGACTCGCCTGAAGGTCATCTTGACTTGTCTTTTTTTAAATTATATGAGCCAGCGGATTTACTGTTGAGATTTAGTTTTCGGTTTGTTCCCAAGAGCACTTTTTGGCTACGGGCATGGACGAGGCAGTGTCTGAAAGTGGATTCAAGCGTTCTACCAGATAAAGTGCGTTCTATCTCCTTTGGAGGAATTTTGAGAAATGCAAGGCCTTTTTTGGTTTGTTTTTTGGTTTTTTTTCTCCCCCCAGCTAGTGACATTTCCAGCGATGTTTTAATGCCCCATTGATCTCTTCGCGTCTCTCATTGGTTGGTGTCATGTACAGCTGCTCAGCTGGGCTTCCACTTAACCTGCCTCTGGTGTGGTTGTAAAGTGTGCTCTGCCCAAAGGTCAGTGGATGAATTACAGCAGGACACCCAGAATACAAGCCAAATGAGCCCTTTGAAAAACGTGTACGGCCCAACTGAAATATTACTTTAAGTAATGCAGCAGAGAAACGCTGTCAAGACACAAGGAAGAGTCAGGGGTGAATCTACTTGCTTTGAGCAAAGTGTCGCGCGGCAGGATAGAGTCCCTGGTCATCCTAGCGCCATGCACGTCCCTCCCCGTGAGAAGTTCTCCCCTGAACATAAAGGAGGAAGGGTGTGCATCTGCTAATGCAGACAGCATTTGTGCTGGTCCTGGACCCGATTGCCCTGGGATCTGTCTGCTCCCCTGCACTGCGGGACAGATGAACCCTGTGAGCTGGTTCCCCAGCTGGGACCGGTGCGGCAAACACCAACGGGAGGTTGGGGAGGAAGGAGGGAGAAGCCAGTATCTCTCCTGTTCCCTCTCCCTGGGGACATCTGATGCAATGGTGGGCCGCGTCCAGCTCCCCTCCGGTTACCCGTGCCCTCTGCATCCTCACTCTGGCCCAGGGATGGTGGTGGCTTCCTGCTAGGGTTAAGCTTGGGGTGTCTCCCTGTCTGCTGTTGGGCATTTCAGCTCCGCCTTCCCCTGGGGAACCAGTTTCCTGCATCAGGCTCTCTGTTTTAAATACTCAAGGGATTTCTCTTCCTTGAGGAGGTCCTGACTGGTATAGTGTATAACTCAAAGCCTTAGGCCAGGGGCTCAGAAGGATGGTCGAGAATACACCGTCAGTTGCTCTTCTACATCTGAAGGCTTTTAGTCTAGTTGTTACACATTTACTAAGTGCTCATGGTTTTTTTCCTCCTTGCATTCTCAACATTTCTTCCATTTATGACTGAAAGTTACACTTCACCTTATAAATGGACTTTCTTGTTTTCTAGTTATTACATCTTGGCATAATACTTTCCAAACACTGTTTTATTATGTTCTACACTTAAAAAGCCACCTGGAGAGTCTCCCTTTCTAGTCTTTTTGTTAAACTATCTTTAAGCCCCCTTGCATGTTTTTGTAATGTGTAACGCAGACTCTGTTACAACAGAAAAGTTTCAAAAGACTTGTGCAGCTGGGAACTTTTTGATGATTTCATTTTATAAGTCCTTTGGAATGAACGTGGGCATTAAAAGGCACAATGAATACAATATCAGTTTAACAAGATTTGAGTGGCCTTATTTTTACGGAGAAGTTAACGTCTCTAGACATTGCAGTTCCACCAGTGGCTCTCTCTATGTTTAAAAAATGGAATTTAGCAGACATATAAAATGGAAAAAAATAGGAGAGTTGTCATAAATCTTTTTTACTAAAGTGTTTTGAGATTCTTTCACAAAGAAACGAGATGAGAAGGTCCAGGTGCTATTTGTTAAAGTATAGGGTTGATGTTTCAGCATCTCAAAGGGATATAATGAAAGAAACTAAAGAACATAGGTCATATGTGATAGTAACTCACCAGAAAAATCAGGTCCATCTGGCTTCTCCCCGAGAAACAGGAATACGTGAGGCCAAGGCAGTGAAAAGTGCACAGTGTGGCCGAATTCACCAGACACTCCCGTGTGGCAGGTCTCAGCCTGCCCCCGTCCTGGCCAAGGTACTGCCCCATGTGGGTCATAGCAGGGCAGCCCGCGGGCAGCTCTGGAGGTGGGGTCTGCTGGCTTTTGTGACTACCTGCTGTGGTGGTTGCATCAGCCACTTGCACCACTAACGCCATCTCCCGAAAGAAGATCACATGGCCACAGCACTTGGGCCGGAAAGGGTAGCAAGACCTCTCAAGCCTTGCTCCCCTCTCTTCAGTCTATGCTGATAAAGGCCAAGAGACTTCATTGCTGGGCCAACCGTCCTCCTCTATAGTCTTGTTTTTTCTTTTTAGGGTCTTGGGTTTAGTAGATAGCTTGCACTTTACCCTCTGAAAAATACTTAAAGATTATTTAATATCTTGACTTAAAAGAAAAAACAATATATTTTGAGAGCTTTCTAGATTAGTATGATTTCATTCACTCTTTTAAAATAGCCGCGTAATAGTCCTTCCCATGGATGTGCTGTATTTGTTTAAACCAGTGCCGTATCAGTGGATACTTCAGATATTTCCAGTTGTTTGCTATGACACACGCTGTTGCAGTAAACATCCATGTACATTTTCCATTGGTGAACTTTCTTGACTAATTCTATGGGATGATCTCTAACTGTGGGATTTTAGGCCAAAAGGTACGTATATTTTGCATTTTCAGAGAGATTGCTGTATTCTCTTCTTGGAAAAATCAGGCCAGTTTACACTCATAGAAACATAATGAGGGGGGTTCCCGGTGACTACAAAATCCTTTTGTTTTCTGAGCACCTTGATGGATGGGTTTGATAAGCAAATGTAGAGGCAGAAGGTAAGGCATAGTTAAACCTTCCTAGATAATTTCAAGAGAAAGAAACTTGACAGGGAAGACTTGGCATTCTGGAGGCTAAAGGCTGAGCAGTAAGGTGGCAGGGATGTGGTGCTGTGAAGAGGGAAGGAAGGAAGAAGAGCCTTCCTGGTACTAAAGCACAGAAGGGATTCTGGAGAAGACCATTCAAAGGGACTTTCAAATTCCGATGTGGGATGAGCAGTGAACGTCTCTTTTCCTTTCCTACCAAATTGCCAAAAAACTGCACATTGATCACTACGTATTTTTTTGAGTAAAGTCTTTCAGGGTGTTCGATAAAGAAGACAAGGGAGTTTTGAATTACAGTAGTATCACCACATTGCAGAGCATTTGGAAAGTCAAGACAAAGGCAAGCAAAACACCGTGGCTGTATAACCCTAGCATAACCACTGTTACAATTTTAGTGGATTCCTGGCCTCCCACTTTTTTATATGCATTTTTTACATAGTTGCAATCATAGTTTACATATAATTTTTGTATCCTGTTTTGTGAATTTAATATTAACGTGTATGTGTGTACTTATAAACAAAATAGCAAGATGGAGAAACAAACCTTTTACATACTTATTTTTCACTTTCATTTGAAAGTTTTGTTGTGGTCAGAAGTAATCATAGACATATGTATGTAGTGAATGTTTGGGATTCTATTCTCAGGGCTGAAAGTTCAGTGCACATGTTAAACGGATGTGTTTGGAGACCAAAAATACGACAATAAGTAAGTTGTTGAGGGCTGTTGATGTCACTTTCTGGTTTTAAATATAGAAAATGGTATTGACTGAAACATCTACTCCTTCCACTTTTGCAGATGTAAGCATTTTGTTAGTATTTTGGTTCTAGATCAGATTGAATTAATTTTAAATAGACAATTGAAAGTTAATTCAATTGCTTGTATATGCCAGCTTGAAAATGGAAGACTACAACATTTTCTCCCCAAGGTAGTGTTTTCCCAAAATGTAGTCTTACTTATTGATTTTCATGCCTCGTTGAACTTTGCATGTACTGATTTAAGTACAGAGCTAAGTTAATTAAATATTTTTGTAAAGCAAAATGTAGAACTGACAAGAGTCTTTGCTTACACATTGCCAAGTAACACACAAATTATGGTATTTAGTTTGTAAACAGTCATAGAAGTTGCTTCTAATAAATATTTAGCATAGACCATGAAAAGATTTTAAAAAGAAAAGTATATGATTGTCTTCATGATATGTAAATAATAGTAAATAGTTACGTACGCCAAACACAATACTTAATGTGACGGACACATTTATTGTTATAAAGTTTAGCATCAGTTATGCAAGCTAGCTTTCCAGTTTTACTAAGACTAGGACATATTTTCAAGACTCCTTAGGGTAGCTTAAGATTTCACCTTGGGGCAGATTACGAGGTAAGGCCCTCTTTTCTCTTCTTTCTGTGATAGTATCTCTCTGATAGTGGGCTGGGGTCAAAGTGTAACCCAGTGAATTCTGCCTACTCACCTTCCCTGTAATCTTGGTTGTACTGGTGTAATTCCAGAGGCCCAAGTTCCTACTTTTGATTTGACCTGATTCCTACACCAGAATTTCTGAATTCTTCTTCTGTTTGCTGTGTTGCCTCCCTTTTGATCTTGATCTCTCCTGGCCCTGGCTGATACACTACCCCTAAATCCAGAGAATTCCAGAAGTTGCTTGATAATTTAGGTAGGTAACTTTGACTTGGATGCATCAAGTTCCAAATAGCCTGATTATAGCCATTATAAGGACCAGCATCTCTTACAACACAGCAGTTAAATATGCTTTCACTGAACTGAGGAAGTCCAAGGTTTATGGTTCTTATTAGTAACTTATTTTGAGAAAGCCAATTATGTGCAGTCATTTATTCTTTCAGGCCATTTTCATACTGAAGCATGGATGGCAATTCAGTATCATCCTTCCCTACCACCCTGTCTCCTTTTATTAATTTTGAATGATCAAATGGATCTGAGTTTTAAAAAATATATTTTAAACTTTTGTAATCTTAAATTATATGTTCTGAAAATAATAAATAAGAATACTTGACTTTATTTAAATGCCAAAGAATGTTAAAACTGTTTAAATCAGATAGTCAGTGAAATACGAAATTTGCTAAGACTTTGTCATCTTTTTAACTTTTGGATCAATCCTGAATCAGATGAATTTACATGTTTGTTCAGCATGTTTAAGCCCTGAGTCATTTTCTTATCTGTAGATAGTCTTTGAACCTTACAAATTTTAACATGTTCCTTTTAAACATATGATCCAGGAATAACTTTTACAATGTAAATATGAACTAGTATAAATTAGAATTGAAATGTTTTCATAATAGATACTGTTCTTGGGGCAAAGATATGCAGTGAATAATTGTTGTAAACAGTGTACACAGTGATAGTCCCCTGCATCCGTTCTTTGGTATTCTCAAATTTTACACCATGAATATTATAGTGCTCTTTGCGACTACTTTTAGAATCTGTATTTTTTCATTTCCTGTTTCTGGTCATTACCTAAAGTGAGTGCTTTAGTTGAAGTGAGTGGGTATTTGAATTGAGGCAAAAGAGCCTACCAGTGAGTAGTGATTGTATATTTTATTGTTGAGAAAATTTAATCTGATTGCCTCCTCAATCTTTTAAAAAAGTGTTGGAGATTCATGTACTAATAGTCATACTTAGGGAGCTATTTCTAGTCAGGTTTCTAATGCTTTACTAGAGATATACTTATTTTCAGAGACCCTAATTTTTTTTTTAACTTCAAGTGTTTAGCATGTAACTAATGGTCACCAGATGGTTCCATCTTCATTATTTATCTAAAGCAGTAATATTTATATTTAACAACTATTGTTGGAGAGAGATTATAGCATTGTTGGAATTTGAAGTTTTACTAATGCATATTTTACTGTTTTGGAAAATGTCTACTATTTCTAATGACTGTTCAAATCTCTGTTTCTTATGAAACTCATACTTGGCTTCTTCAGTTAATTCTTTCGGGCTATGAATTTTTTGCAAAGTTATTGGGAAAGCCATTTTCTGACAATTATAAAACACTGACTACAGCTACTGATAATTTTTATAGGTTTCTATGATGTGAGAGAAATTTGACTTTGCATATTGAAATAAACTGAAAATTATAGAAAGCTTTTTATTCTTCCATAGGAATGCTTTCCTTAATGATAGAATACATATCATATGAAATGATATAACATCAAAGATATTTTTAAAGTGCTTTGAATTCATAGTTTATATAGTGCATTTAAACCAGGAGCATTTAGGACTTCACCAACTCAGACTGGATAAGTATTTAGAGGAGGAATGTGTAAATTTTCTTAAAAATAAAACCTATATGTTAAGAAATAAAATTGGTTAAGAATCATCAGGGCGGGCTTCCCTGGTGGCACAGTGGTTGAGAGTCCGCCTGCCGATGCAGGGGACACGGGTTCGTGCCCCGGTCTGGGAAGATCCCACATGCCGCGGAGCGGCTGGGCCCGTGAGCCATGGCCGCTGAGCCTGCGCGTGCGGAGGCTGTGCTCTGCAACGGGAGAGGCCACAACAGTGAGAGGCCCGCGTACCGCAAAAAAAAAAAAAAAAACAAGAAAATGACTCAGAAAAAATTATAAAAATTTGCAAAATAAATGAACAGCAATCATACAGAAGAGAAAAGCAAATGGTCAACAGAAGTAAGCAAATATGTTCAGCCTCATTAGTAGTAAGATATCAGCAGATTAAAACAATAACTTTCTCTCATCAGATCAGCAAAATTTAAAGACTGATAACATCTAGTATTGTCAGGGGCATGGGTATATATTGGTGGGCTGTAAATTGATAGAATCTTTCTGGAAGGTCATGTGTAGTATGTATGAAACATTTTTAAAGTACACATTTTCTTTGCCATAGCAGTCCAACTTTCTGGAATGAATATATATACATATATTATAATGTATATATTATATATATTTGAAATGAATACATTCAATATGTATTATTGAATAATAAGTGAACATATATGATTAGAGGATAAACATATATATATATAATTAGAGATGATTATGCAAGCATGTAAAGCTATGTATATAAAGATACACATTTTCAGTGATATCTACTCAAGTCAACAGTTGAAGGACTAAATAAATTATAATATAGCCTTATTATAGATGCTATACAACATTAAAAATAGTGAGTAGGCGAATTTGTCTAGAATGACAGACGTTTCATGATATACTGTTATGTGAAAAATTACAGATCAAATATATAAGATGATACCAGTAGTTTAAAGTAGTCTTAAACATATAGTACCCTAGGTGTCCGGCAGAAGCAAAGGTCAGTCTTCTCTGGTGGAAGCTTTTTTCCCAGTTCCCAAAGAATTCCTTGAAAAACAAATTTCCAAGGGAAATGAGCAGCTCACAGCAAGAAACCATTCAACACACAGGGAAACAAGGTACCATGATTGTGAAGTAGCAATACAAGACTTCAGATATTGTTATTATAAGAATATAAAATAATTATGTTTAGCATGTATAAAGAAATAAAAGTTTGAAAATCTGTACAGAGAATAAACTATATAAAATGACCAGATTTGAGCAAGAACCAAATAGAACACCTGGAAATGAAAAACCTAATAACTGAAATGAAGAAAATAAACCCTCAATGGATGGGCTTAACAGTAGATTAGACACAGCTGAGGAGAGAGTTAGTGATCTCAAAGATAAATAGTCCTGAGGAAATTATCCAGAAGGTTGCACAGATATGACATGCAATATATGGAAAAATAGGTAAAAAAATGTGTGGATAGAGTACATATGTGCCGAATTGGAGCTTCAGGAAGAAAAGAAAGAAGGGGAGCAGAGGTATTATGTGAGAATAAAATGGCTGAGAATTTTCCAGAACTGTTGAAAAGTATCTTCTGTCAGATTCAAGGGCACAGAGAAAATCAGGCAGATAAATACGAAGGAAACCCACAACTAGAAAACTCATAGTGAAAGTGTAGAGCACCAAGGAAAAGAGAAGATCTTTAAAGGAGTTGTACTGTCTTCAGAGGAGTAACACACAGCTGCTTTCTGGATGGCAAAAAGGAAGCCAGGGGACTGTGAAGTGATATATTCAATGTACAAAGGGAAAACTATTTTTAACCTAGACCTCTATTCTTAGAACAAAGTATCTTTTCTGCATGAAGCCAAACTGATGATATTCTCAGGCCATCAAAAACTGAGGGATGTTTGCCATTAGTAGACCTTCACTAAGGGAAAATCTAAAGAGTGTAAAAGCGAGAGAAGGAAAGTGATCTCATATTCAAAGTCTGAGATACAGGGACTTACCTGGTGGTCCAGTGGGTAAGATGCTGAGCTCCCAATGCAGGGGGCCCAGGTTCGATCTCTGGTCAGGGAACTAGATTCCACCTGCTGCAACTAAGAGTTCGCAACGCCACAACTAAAAACAGATCCCGCGTGCCACAACGAAGATCCGGCACAGCCAGATAAAAAAATAAATAAATAGTAAAAAAAAAAAAAAAAAAAACAAAACCCAAAGTCTGAGATACAAACACAAATGGAGAGAGATGTTCACTAATAGCTGTGACAGAGTAATAGGATTTGGATTTAGGCGCCTGCCTGAATACCACCGACAACAATAAATAAAGAGGTAGGAGTGAAGGATTAAAAGGGGCCTGAGAAACCTTTTGGAGGTGACGATATATTCATTCTCCTGGCTGTAGTGATTGTTTCACATACATTGAAACTTTTCAAACTGTACACTTTTAATATGTACAGTTTATTGTATGTCAATCATACCTCAATGATTCTATTTTTAAAACAAATGGAAAGCAGAGAAATTGGTAAATATATGCACAGAAAGAAATAATATGAAATGATGACTGTACAGAGCAGCAATATCAAAGTTTTAAGGGGTTAAAAGAATTTAAGTGCGTGAGCACCACAGCATGTTATCCCAGAAGGGAGACAACTCTGACAGGGATGAGGGCTCAGCAGGTGGAGAGAGACATTGTTCAATCTGAGATTTGATAAGTTAATGATGCCTGTTATTTTTGGAGAACAGTATCAGAGTGCACGACTTCCAAATAATAGTAGGTAAAACAGAGTTAGAAAAAAAAATTAATCAATTCAAATAGAAGGAAACAGAGGAGAGAAAAAGAATCATAGAAAAGATGGGACAAATGGAAAGCACAAAATAAGATTTCACATAATGTAAATAAATTAAATACCTTCATCAAACGCAAAGATTGTCAGACTATATTTTTATATTTTTACTTTATTTCATTTTATTTTTTACATCTTTGTTGGAGTATAATTGCTTTACAATGGTGTGTTAGTTTCTACTTTATAACAAAGTGAATCAGTTATACCTATACATATGTTCCCATATCTCTTCCCTCTTGCGTCTCCCTCCCACCCTCCCTATCCCACCCCTCCAGGTGGTCACAAAGCACCGAGCTGATCTCCCTGTGCTATGCGGCTGCTTCCCACTAGCTATTTACCTTACGTTTGTTAGTGTGTATATGTCCATGTCTCTCTCTCGCTTTGTCACAGCTTACCCTTCCCCCTCCCCATATCCTCAAGTCCATTCTCCAGTAGGTCTGTGTCTTTATTTCTGTCTTACCCCTAGGTTCTTCATGACATTTTTTTTTCTTATATTCCACATATATGTGTTAGCATACGGTATTTGTCTTTCTCTTTCTGACTTACTTCACTCTGTATGACAGACTCTAGGTCTATCCACCTCATTACAAATAGCTCAATTTCGTTTCTTTTTATGGCTGAGTAATATTCCATTGTATATATGTGCTACATCTTCTTTATCCATTCATCCGATGATGGACACTTAGGTTCTTTCCATCTCTGGGCTATTGTAAATAGAGCTGCAATGAACATTTTGGTACATGACTCTTTTTGAATTCTGGTTTTCTCAGGGTATATGCCCAGTAGTGGGATTGCTGGGTCATATGGTAGTTCTATTTGTAGTTTTTTAAGGAACCTCCATACTGTTCTCCACAGTGGCTGTATCAATTCACATTCCCACCAGCAGTGCAAGAGGGTTCCCTTTTCTCCACACCCTCTCCAGCATTTATTGTTTCTAGATTTTTTGATGATGCCCATTCTAACCGGTGTGAGGTGATACCTCATTGTAGGTTTGATTTGCATTTCTCTAATGATTAGTGGTGTTGAGCATTCTTTCATGTGTTTGTTGGCAGTCTGTATATCTTCTTTGGAGAAATGTCTATTTAGGTCTTCTGCCCATTTTTGGATTGGGTTGTTTGTTTTTTTGTTATTGAACTACATGAGCTGCTTATAAATTTTGGAGATTAATCCTTTGTCAGTTGCTTCATTTGCAAATATTTTCTCCATTCTGAGAAAGACCATTCTTTTGGTCTTGTTTATGGTTTCCTTTGCTGTGCAAAAGCTTTGAAGTTTCATTAGGTCTCATTTGTTTATTTTTGTTTTTATTTCCATTACTCTAGGAGGTGGGTCAAAAAGGATCTTGCTGTGATTTATGTCATAGAGTGTTCTGCCTATGTTTTCCTCTAAGAGTTTGATAGTTTCTGGCCTTACATTTAGGTCTTTAATCCATTTTGAGCTTATTTTTGTGTATGGTGTTAGAGATTGTTCTA
Organism: Lagenorhynchus albirostris; assembly: GCF_949774975.1. Classification (NCBI taxonomy): domain Eukaryota; kingdom Metazoa; phylum Chordata; class Mammalia; order Artiodactyla; family Delphinidae; genus Lagenorhynchus; species Lagenorhynchus albirostris. The sequence goes on from NC_083095.1 coordinate 191,907,596, forward strand.
ATCTCATACTTTTACATGTAGCTGTCCAGTTTTCCCAGCACCACTTATTGAATAGGCTGTCCTTTCTCCACTGTACATTCCTGCCTCCTTTATCAAAGATAAGGTGAGCATATGTGCGTGGGTTTATCTCTGGGCTTTCTGTCCTGTTCCATTGATCTATATTTCTGTTTTTGTGCCAGTACCATACTGTCTTGATTACTGTAGCTTTGTAGTATAGTCTGAAGTCAGGGAGCCTGATTCCTCCAGCTCCGTTTTTCGTTCTCAAGATTGCTTTGGCTATTCGGGGTCTTTTGTGTTTTATTTTATTAAAAAATTTTTTATTTTATATTGGAGTATAGTTGATTAACAATGTTGTGTTAGTTTCAGGTGTACAGCGAAGTGATTCAGTTATACATATACATGTTTCTATTCTTTTTCAAATTCTTTTCCCATTTAGGTTATTACAGATTATTGAGTAGGGTTCCGCATGCTATACGTCCATGGTGGTTATCTATTTTAAATATAGCAGTGTGTACATGTCAATCCCAAAGATTGTCAGATGTATTTTTTGAAAATCACCTATATTCTGTTACAATGAACATATCTAAAATGTTAGTTTCCAGAAAAGTTGAAAGTAAAAGGATGGAAAACATACCTCAGGAAATCACCAAACAGAAAGTTGGTGTACCTCTATTAAAATCATAAAAAATAGGGCTTCCCTGGTGGCGCAGTGGTTGAGAGTCCGCCTGCCGATGCAGGGGACACGGGTTCGTGCCCCGGTTCGGGAGGGTCCCACATGCTGCGGAGCGGCTGGGCCTGTGAGCCGTGGCCGCTGAGCCTGCACGTCCGGAGCCTGTGCTCCGCAACGGGAGAGGCCACAGCAGTGAGAGCCCTGTGTACCGCAAAAAAAAAAAAAAAAAAAAATCATAAAAAATATACTTTCAAGCAAAAATCATTACTAGAGAAAAACAGGTTAACTTTATAATGATAAAAGGGTCGGATCCTTAGAAAAGATAACAAGAGACTTCCCTGGTGGTTCAGTGGTTAATACTCCGTGCTTCTAGTGCAGGGGGTGCAGGTTCTATCCCTGGTCAAGGAACTAAGATCCCACATGCCACTCAGTGCAGCGCGGCCAAAAAAAAAATTTAAATTTCTATGTACCTATTACAATAGCTTCAAAATGTAAAAAGCAAAAATGTTCCATATGATTAATTTTGGCCATTGAGATATGAGTAGAATTGTGGTGTGGCAGTTTCCTAAAAGTAAGGCAGTACATGACCTTTGCCCCTTTTCATGCTTTCCAACCTGCTGTTGGCAGGAATGTGGTCCTGATGTCTGGAGATGGAGCAGACCGTGGAAATGTGGGTCCTGCCCAGGGGAGGAGCAGCCTGGGTCCCTTAGGACTTGTGGAGTTGAACCACTGCTGCAGACTCTTGTTGTAATAAACTTCTGTCCTCCATAAGCCACTGGTTTTTGGAGTCTGTTTCTCACACCAGAACCTAATCTTAACTAATACAAAGTGAGTTTACAGAAACTAAGGAAGTAGACAGTTTTGCAAAGGAGGGAGAAAAATCATCATGGCTTTCCTAATCCCAAAGAGCTCCTGTGATGTTACTATAACACTTAGGTAATCAGTAGGACAGAAGAAAAAATAGTTTCCTCAAATGACAGCTGGCAATATATTGCATATGGTTTATTAATCTGTGCTTCTGCCTCTTTCAGCTGATTTGCCAGTTAGGAAGGAAACAGAAGATTAATTAGGTTCATTTAGACTTCTTTTTTTTTTTTTTTTTACCTTAAGAACTTACAGTTCATGGAAATTGCAAAATGGCCCATTTGTGCTTAAAATCCTCTATAGGAAATTTAATTGAGTAAATGCAATATCTCTCAGAGAGAATGCACACATTCTAATTTCTGTTCTGTGATACCTGATTACAATCTGTTTGCGATCCCTAGAGACTAGTTTTGTTCCTGCTGCTATTGCTGCTGCTGCTGTTTGCTAATCCAGTGACAAAACCCAGAGCAGAATTGCTCAAGCCCAAACACTTGCCAGGTAATATTACAGGGATGAGAATATGAATCACCGAGAAAGTCAAAGGAAGATTTCAATATGGAAAACCAATGCCAGTGACCTCAGTAGATGCTCTTCAGGACCCCAACCCTGAAGGCTAGTAAGTTCTGGCGCATGGTGGTCGGTGCAGATCCACCCTGGAGCGTATTGGAGGGTGTGACCTAAGGCTGCAAAGGGCAGAGGAATATGGGGCACGAGACGCTCCAATAGTGAACCAAGTGAGTGGTTTCCAAACTGGGAGCACAAGAACTCTTGCCAGAGGGTCTGTGGGTGTAGATGCTTTATAGGAAATCAATTTCCAGATTCCAAATTGTTTCTGAAATTTATGTATCTAAAAACGTTCCTGTGCACTAAGCCTCGGCCCGGTTTTCTCATCCCACCTTTTTACAATCATCCTTCTTCCACTTTACAAGACTCCGAGATATACTCCAGTCACCAAAGAAGACAAATCATCTCACCGTAAAACCCTAATTTATTAATTTTCTTACAAAAGTCACAGTGAATGGTAGAACTAATTTTCACCGCAAATAATGGTATCCATCATTCCATTATTCAAAAAGGATAATGCTCTTGGCTTCTGTATCTTTAATAATATTACAGAGTTGAAGGGCAAAAGACGACTAGTCACCCAAACAATGCTTCTTTTCTCAAAATAAGTAATATCCTCCTTAAGCCATGTTCTCATTTGGTAGAGACACATGATTTACTAGGCATCTGGAAGCCATTCTTTTAAGACGTCTTCACTGTTTCCTTTGGTGTTTTTGGGAGACATCACCCGGATATTATTAATCCTCAGTTTGTTTTTCCAAAATATCAAGTCTCACATTAAATCCTTTATTCTCCATGAGGATTTCTGGAGTAATCACTTCTTGGCTAGACTACACATTTTCTATATCAAATAACTTTCCCTGCATTCCAGTGTATTTGCCCTGAGTTTCTACTTTTTTAAAAAATCCAGAACAGGGACCAAGTGCTACTTGACATAAAATGGGGTGAAACATTTTTTTATGGTATTCTGTCTTCTTACTTAGATAAAAGAGAGAGTTTAGAACAAAAAAGAGAGACTTTGAATAAAATAATTTATAAAAAGATTTTTTAAAGACTCAGAATAATTGCATAAAAATAAAGAAGCAAATCAGAACACTTAACTAGGCTATTCATCCTAGATATTCTTTTTTTTTTAAACTTATGATTACAGTGTGTTTAAATTATTTGCAAACAACCTTAGATATTCCTGCTAGAGGATAGAGAATATGATAAGGTGACAGAACCACCATGATAACGCACTGGGAATGAAGACCAAAATTAGAACCCACTTGATGAATGATACACGAAGAAGGGTGCTTCAGTAGATTATTAGTTCCAGTGATTTCTTCACTCTGTTGAAGTGGTGTCAGATTATCCACACCCTTGCCATGATTTCATGGTGGGCAAATAATAGCTCCCAACCTTTGGCTTTGAGCTTGGCCATGTGAGTTTTTGGATCCATGGGATGTCAGTTGATGTGATGCAATCAGAGGCTTGGAATGTCCATGAAAGTGACTCACTACAACAAGTCCATCCCACAGGTAGCCACTGCCCTGAGCCTGAGTTCCGGAACAAGGCCTGGAACCAAGCCCGGAAGCAGAGCCTGAAGCAGAGCACTTACGCAGGGCTCGCCTAGGTGAGCCAAGCTACAAGAACTGCAACTGACCTGAAGGTCTGTGAGTACAGATCCACGTGTACCACTGAGTTTGGGCTCCGTGTCTTGCAGCATTCTTGCAGCACTAGCTACTTGTCACAGAAGCTTTGCCCTCTCCAATGTCTGAGTTCATCAGGACTGGGTCTCTTAAGGCTGTGTGTGATTAGCCAGGCCTGGATGATGGAGCACAGCCTTTCCACAAGGTGGTTGGCCCTGGTTTTTCTTGAGAAGCTGATTGGATCCTGTTTTTTTTCTTTTCTTAAAAATCACAGTGATGGGCAAGACTCTTACTTGTCTTGTTTTGTTTTCTTACTTGTCTTTGGTATTGCTCAACATTTCCAAATTTCTCAACGCCATGCTCAAACTGCTACGGCTTGGTTTTTCTTCTTGGAGCGTATTGCTGACTCTTTATTCTGGGAGTGGAGGGCATAATTCTGTTGCCGCCACTCCTGCCCCATGCTACCCATACACGTCCCCTCTTAAACACCTATTTGACTGGAAGAACTCTCAAATGTCAGCACCTGTAGATCTTTGCATTCATGCTGGTCAGTGTCAGATCTGCTGCCTGAAGATGGAAGTCGGGTTGCCAGCGGGAGGAAGGGCCCAGGAGAGGGGGCGGCGGGGATGGTCAGCATTCCGGGTTCCATGATTTCCGTACAGTGTTTTCAGCTGCTCCTGGCGCCCTGACTGATAAACCTCCCTGTCGGGGAAAAGGTTTGTGAGTCCAGCTCCTCCTTGAACAAGGCTTTCAAGCTCTTTTCCTGTTTTCAGTCTACTCTTCACCTTTAGAGATGCCTCCAAGTTCTGAGTCTTTCCAGGTCTATTTTTCTGCAAATGTTTTATTTTTATTGGCTTTGATCCCTTCAAGCTTTTAGGTTTCAGCTTTCTCTTCTCGGCTAAGCCATTTCAACCCTTCTGTTTTCTATTACCCACATTTTGTTGACTTGTTTCACCCATTTCATCTTCCCTCCCGTTCTCTTTCCCCACTGTCATTTTAGGGATGTAGCATACAGGTTTAATTAACCCTCTAGGCCAGTGTTTATCATTTCTATAGGTGTGGCTCAAACTGGTAAGAGAATGTACCTCTATGGGTTTATTTTTTATTTTTTCATTTATACAGAAATGAAGCACACAACATGCCTGCCTCAGTGCTCCCCAAATTCAGTTTGAGATTCTGTCATCTTGATTATCTTTTCACTCAAATCTGCCAATCAAAAGGACAAGCAATTGCACTACATGTATATACGAGATAAAGATCTGAGAAAACACTTCTGTGTTTCCTTCAAGTCAAAATGTTTAAGGCAATCCTACACCACTTTTACTGTAGAATCAAAATCATTTTGATGAATGCATATGAAATGACCTTTGATATATGGCCTAATTTTGAATAATCTGTATATATATAAATTACTCATATGTTCTACGTCTATTGTTCCTTACACAGTCCTAATCATTTACTATAGGAACACAGGCTCATTGTAACACATCAGAAGATAAGGAGGTATATAAATGAAAACGCTAATAATTCTTCCCCATCCATTCACTTTCTAAGGCAATGTATATTATTGATTTGCTCTGAAATCATCCACAATTTGTACATATACCTAAGAAATAATACGTTAAAATTGTTTCACTAATTCAAGACACTGGGATTCAAGATACAGTAGACAATTTATTCCAGAGTAAGGCACTAGGCTGACATGTAAAATTGTAAAGGTTATAACTGGAAAGTCAATTTCCTGACTCACCGATATTGAAGTTATAGAAGGGAAATGAGTGGATTTCCAGGGAAGAGCTTTTTGGAGAGAGCTGTGCTAGCCATCTTTTTTCTACTCACCTGCCCCCCAACCTCAGTTCAGAAGGAAGGAAGAAGAAGGACTTTAAGGAGACTACTCAGAGAGCTTAATATGTGTCCTTTATCCTGTGCAGTTGTGAGGAGGGGAGGAGATGGTGGGTGAGCCTGGGGGGTGAGAGACAGGCAGAGTGTAGAGTGGCTCTGGCAGCAAAGTGGAGGAAAGCATCTATTGCGATAGGACTGACCTGTGCTCTAGAGTTTGCTGAGCAAATAATGTGTGAGTGCTTTCCATGGGCCAGATTTTGGCTGTGGGTGAAAAATACACTGGGGGTTGGAGGAGGTGGGATGGCAGCTATAAGACCTCAGCAGAAAGTAAATGTATGAACTGTAGATTCCCAAGAATATAGTCAGAAGGAAGAAGGCTGTTTTGGGATGGAGCAAAATACAGTGGGAAGGGCCACCAACACTGCAAGATTTTTGAAATTCTAAGGAAAAACATTCACAAGAGAATGAGCCAGATTAGGCTTAATGCAATGAATGCAAAGGTAGTTTATGACAGGGCAGAGAATTTAGAAGGTTCCTTGTTCTTTTACTTCTTCTTCTTTCACTCTCCTTTCTCACCAAAAGGGCTAGACTGAGACTACAGAAAGGAAATAGTGAAGACAAAGTACAAACAAGAAGCTGACCAAGCTTATTCTGTGAGGCCAGTATCATCCTGTTACCAAAACCAGACAATGGTATCACAAAAATAGAAATTACAGGCCAATATAGGTAAAGAGGTGCAAAAATCCTCAGCAAAGTATTAGCAACCAAACTCAACAATACATTAAAAAGATCATACACCATCATCAAGTGGGATTTATCCCAAGGATGCAAGGATGGTTCAATATCTGCAAATCTATCAATGTGATACACCATATTAACAATTTGAAGAATAAAACCATATGATCATCTCAATAGATGCAGAAAAAGCTTTCAACAAAATTCAACATCCATCTGTGATTAAAACTCTCCAGAAAGTGGGTATAGAGGGAACATATCTCAACATAACAAAGGCCGTATATGCCAAACCCATTGCTAACGTCATACTCGATGGTGAAAAGCTGAAAGCATTTCCTCTAAGATCAGGAACAAGCCAAGGATGCCCACTCTCACCACTTTTATTCAACATAGTATTGGAAGTCCTAGCCATGGCAATCAGAGAAGAAAAATAAATAAAAGGAATCCAAATTGGAAAGCAAGAAGTAAAACTGTTACTGTTTGCAAATGATGTAATACTATACATAGAAAATCCTAAAGACAGCACCAAAAAACTACTAGAACTCATCGACAAATTCCGTAAAGTTGCAGGATATAAAATTAATATACAGAAATCTGTTGCATTCCTATATACTAATGACAAACTATCAAAAAGAAAAATTAAGAAAACAATCTCAGTTACCGTCACATCAAAAAGAATAAGATACCTAGGAATAAACCTACCTGCAGAGGTAAAAGACTTGTACACAAAAAACTATAAAACGCTGATGAAAGAAATTTAAGATGACCCAAACAGATGGAAAAATATACTGTGTTCATGAACTGGAAGAATTAATATTGTTAAAATGACCATACTCCCCAAGGAAATCTACAGATTTCATGCAATCCCCATCAAAATATCAATGGCATTTTTCACAGAACTAGAGCAAATAATTCTAAAATCCATATGGAAACATAAAAGATCCTGAATAGCCAAAACAATCTTGAGAAAGAACAAAGCTGGAGGTATCACACTCCCTGATTTCAAACTATACTACAAAGAAAGCTACAGTAATCAAAACAATGTGGTAGTGGCACAAAAAAAGACACACAGATCAATGGAACAGAATAGATTCCCAAGAATCTATTCAGAAATGAACCCACACTTATCTGGGCAATTAATCTATGATGAAGGAGGCAAGGATATACAATGAGGAAAAGATAGTCTCTTCAATAAGTGGTGCTGGGAAAACTGGACAGCTACATGGGACAGAATCAAACTGGACTATACTCTCACACAAAAATAAATTCAAAATGGATTAAAGATTTAAATGTTAAGACCTGAAACCATAAATCTTCTAGAAGAAAACATAGGCAGTTTCTAGAAGAAAACTTTGACATCAGTCTGCAAAATTTTTTTGAATCTGTCTCCTCAGGCAAGGGACACAAAAGCAACATTAAACAAATGGGACTACATCGAACTAAAAAGCTTTTGCACAGTAAAGGAAACCAGCAACAACATGAAAAGGCCACCTACTGAATGGGAGGAGATATTTGCAAATGATATATCTGATAAGAAGTTAATATCCAAAATATGCAAAGAACTCATACAACTCGACATCAAAAAAACAAACAACCTAATGAAAAGATGAGCAGAGGACCTGAATAGACATTTTTCCAAAGAAGGCATACAGATGGCCAACAGGCACACGAAAAGATGCTCAACCATCACTAATCATCAGGAAAATGCAAATCAAGTCCACAATGAGATACCACTTCACACCTGTCAGAACGTGTATTACCAAAAAGACAACAAATAACAAGTGTGGTGAAGATGTGGGGAAAAGGGAACCCTTGTGCACTGTTGGTGGGAATGTAAATTGGTGCAGCCACTATGGAGAACAGCATGGAGTTTCCTTAAAAAATTAAAAATAGACTTCTACGATCCAGCAGTTCCACTCCTAGATACTTATCTGAAGAAAACGAAAACACTAATATGCATGCCTGTGTTCACTGTAGAATTATCAACAATACAGCCAAGATATGGAAGGAACCTAAATGCCCATCAATAGGTGAATGGATAAAGAAGGTGTATATATACCACACACACAATAGAATATTACTCAGCCATAAAAAAATGAAATCTTGCCATTTGCAGCAACATGGATGGACCTAGAGGGTATTATGCTGAAATACGTCAGAGAAAGACAAATACTTATGATTTCACTTATATGTGCACTCTAAAAAACAAAACAAATGGACAAACGTAACACAACAGAGAGTTACAGATACAGAGAACAAACAGGTGGTTGCCAGAGGGGAGCAGGGTGAGAGGAGGAAAGAAGTAGGTGAGGGAGATTCAGAGGCACAGAATTCCAGATGCAAAATAAATGAGTCATGGGTGTGCAAGTACAGTGTGGGAAACATAGCTCAAAATTAATATGTAATATGTTTGTATAGTGACATGTCATAGCTATAGTTATCGCACAGAAATATCAAATCACTCTGTTGTGTACCAGGAACTTACATAGTGTTGTAGGCCAATTATACTTCAAAAACAAACAAGCAAACTCATAGGAAAAGAGATCAGATTTGTGGTTACCAGAGGCGGGTGTCGGGGGGAGGGGGGTTGGATGGAGGGGCTCAAAAGGTACAGACTTCCAGTTATAAGACACATAATTTCTAGGGATGTAATGTACAACATGATAAGTACAATTAACATGGCTGTATCTTACATATGAAAGAGTAAACCCTAATTGTTCTCATCACAAGGAAAAATTTTTCTCTATTTTTACAATTTTGAATCTATATGAGATCATGAATGTTCACTAAACTTATTGTGACAATAGACTTACTGTGATAACTTGTGACAATCACTTCATGATGTATGTAAGCTCATTACATGGTACACCTTAAACTTACACAGTGGTGCATGTCAATTATCTGTCAGTAACACGGGAAGAAAAAAGATTAACTTAGTGTGTAATGGAGGTTATCAACTAAATAAAAATTTAGCTGTGGGGGGAGAAAGATATAAAGATAACGAGATATAAAGCACCCCCCCAGAGCCCTCTCCTCAATATGGGAAACTCTGTAGGGCCCCCCAGACCCAGAGCTCTCCCTGTGGTTGTGGTAACTGGACTGCAATTCAGCCTTCCTCTGGTCCAGTCCTGCTGCCTTTGCTCCCCTGGAAAGAGTCCCCAGTACTTGTCTCACAGGCATTTCTCCACGTTGGGCTCTATTTCCTTAGGGACCTGTCCCACGGTGGCTTAGTAATAGTCTCTCTGTTTCTACTTTTGCACCTTAATAGCCAGGATAGCTTCTTAGCAACATGAATCAGATCATGCCACGCCCTCCTTAAAATCCTCCGATAACTTTCGTTTGCTTCTGGAATAAAATCGGACTCTGTCATGGCTTCAAGGCCCTCCCGTCTGCGATCCTGCCCGACTCACCATCCTCTTCTCTCTCTCTGCTTCCTGTGCTCCCCGCCACTGGCCTTCCTTCTATTCCAGGGATTTTCAATAGAGTTTAATGGACTCCTTTTTTTTGCCAGTACTCCAATTGGAAAACCCAGTTCTGCCAACGGACTGCCTAGCACATACCGGTATCCAAAAAAGCACTTACCAAATAAATGAATATCTAGGAAGTTAGAATCTAAAAAGAGAGCCATTTCATTTCTGAACGTGCTCTTGGTCCATAGCGTATCACTGAGAAGGCCGCTGAGGCTGGAGTTCTTTGATTGTTTGTCTCGATCTGTAAGGAAAGGTTGGACCTGGGGAAGTGGGCCGTTAGGACTTCATCAGACCTCGTGCAAATTTTCCTAGCATCAGAATTCTGTTGAAATCTCCTGAAAAATTCCATTAAGAGGCAATCTTGTCCCATAATGAGACTTAACTCCATGATCGCACAATATAGCGATTGTACTTCCCTGATTCATGGTGTTCTCCACTGTCAGTCCTTTCCTGATTGAGGTATCGGACACTCAGACCAACCTTGCCTGTCACCTTCTCCTGGTTATGGCCTGTAAATGCTCCTGTTGGCTGCCTCACACCCCTGGGCCTCACTCTAACACCGATGAATGGGCCCTTGAAACCCACTGAGCCCCCCGTTTACAGAATGTTATGTTTGCTATTGTGTCCCCCACTCCCATTCGTATGTTGAAGTCCCAGTTCCTCAGAATGCAACCTCGGAGGAGAGAGGGTCTTACAGAGGTAATGCAAATTAAAATGAGCTAATGAGGATAGTCCAATATGACGGCTGTCTTTAGAAAATGGGGACATTTACACACAGAGACAGGTATATGGGGAGGACATCCCATGACCATGAAGATGTCCATCACAAGCCAAGAGAGGCCTGGAACAGATCCTTCCCTCACAGCCCCAGAAGGAACGGACGCTGCTGACACCTTGTGTTTGACTTCTAGCTTCTAGAGCTGTGAGACGGTATGCTTCTCTTGTTAGGCAACCGGAGCAAATACTGCCACCGCATCCGTGCCTCATCTGCTGTGCCCCAGGGGCGCTGAGCTGCCCTGAGCCAGGGTGGCTGGTCTCACAGAGAGCACATTCAGCTGGCAGAAGGTGGGGGGGGGGGGAGTCGAACATGTTCAAGCCTGTCTCAGCTGCCCATGGCAGACCTTCTCTAAAGGACACTGGACAGAACTGGGTCATGTTCTAGCTGCAGGCAGTGCGGGGAGAGACCTCTGCCTCAGCAAACAGCTGGGTGCTCTCTGTGTTGAAGGCTCTTTTCCATAACACAGCCACTCAGAATCATCAAACTGGTTCATCAGTTGTGTCCAGGGAGATGTGGGCCTCACCTTTCCGGCACCTGGTTCAACAAAGAACGTCAGGTAGCCAGCCATCTTTGACCAGATGATTCATCAATTGTGCTCTTTCCGCGGGTCAGTCTCTCTTCTAGCTCTTAGGGGTACAGACTTGAAGGAGACAGAAAAGGTCCCTATTTCATGGTGCTCACTGCAGTGGTAGGGGACAGGCAAAGAGACAAAGACTAGTTAAGTCCTCCTGGGAGGCTTCTTTCGGTGGGGTGGTCAGCACTCTGAGAAGTGGTCAGTTAAACTGAGAGCTGAGAAACAGCCACGTCAGTGCTTCCACATGGCAAGAAAAAACTGGAAGAAGCCAGCTGGGAATTCTACAAATTTAAGTATTATTAGAAGCTTTTTTTCTTGGAAAATCTCAAGGTTAATAAATTCCAGCAAATTCCAGTTTTGCAATCAGATTAAGCAATGGGAGACTCTGCCCCTTGGCATGCATTTGGCACATGAGGACACAAATGCTCAGATCGTGGTTGGTGCTGGCTTTTCCCTCCTTTGCGAACCAAGGTCAATTGTCCAGAACTTTGTAGATCTCTGGCCAGTTTCTACATAGGGCCCAGTAAATGCTCTCTCACACAGCTGATTAAAATGCACAAGTGAAATAAAGTACCCAAAGAAGTTTCCCTGCTTCCAGGACCACTCCAGAATGCCTCTGAAAGGTGGACCCTCACCAGCTTGTTTACCTTCACCAGTTTGTGACATGCATCAACTCTACAGCTAGGATGCTGTGACTGTCTTTGAGTGTAATCTCTCTCTTTTTTTTTTTTTGAATGGGCCCTTTATACCTATTGGCACGGAATCTTCCTTTCTGGTGTTCGCAACTCTAGGGTTCTCTGGAGGTAGAGTCCCCTTCGGGCAAAATGATTCCACTCCTAACAACTTTCACACTCTCAAGAAGAGAAGAAGACCCCAAACAAAGGTCAAATCGATCTTGTTTCTTTATGTGTCTGCAGAAAGGCTCTGTTTTTGAGCAGGGACAGCCTACTACCCTGACATGTGACACCTAACATCCTCACACATCTGCCTCCCTGGCTTTAAGGAAAAACAATCCAGTTCTAGTTCCTAAACACTCTCCACCCTGGGTTGTCCAGCACTGTCCCCAAACACTCCAACCCCCAAGACAGTACACTGCTCATTCCCTCTCTCTTTTTTCCCCACCAAATATTTTCTTTTTTCCCACTCCCTCATTCCCCTCTGGCTTTTCAAGGTTGGTCTCTTGTTGGTAGAGTGTCTACTGGTGGGATCAAGGTCATCTTAACCCACATTAAAAAAAGGCATTTAAAAACACGGGGAGGGCTTCCCTGGTGGCACAGTGGTTGAGGGTCCACCTGCCGATGCAGGGGACACGGGTTCGTGCCCCAGTCCGGGAAGATCCCACATGCCGCGGAGCGGCTGGGCCCGTGAGCCATGGCCGCTGAGCCTGCGCGTCTGGAGCTTGTGCTCCGCAACGGGAGAGGCCGTAACAGTGAGAGGCCCGCGTACCGCAAAAAAAAACAAAACAAAGAAAACAAAAAAACACGGGGAAAGTGTTCTCACTTCATTCCAGTTCTCTGAACTAGAGTATCCAAGAGCAGTTTCTGCTTTTCCAGTGAGTGTTCGAAAATTCTAGCTTATTTGCCTTCTGGAGAGAAAAATGTGCACCTCAAATATCCTGTGAGAGGCCTTGTGCTATTTTTGAGAACCCAGTGAAGGTTTCAGGTACACAGAAGCCCTCCCGGAACGCTACAGGACTCCTGTCTGGAAGCCTGTGGGGAAGCAAAACGGTGTTTCTAACGCCTATTTTCCATTTGCTACTGGTTCTGCCGTGAAGTTTCTGCTGAAACCTCTCATTGTGCTTTAGGGAAGGTGAACGTTTCCTACCTGGTGGCCAGAGCGGGGACTAGCCCTCCAGGACGGGGAGGGAAGGAGGGGGAGGGAGGGGATGGAGGAGGGGGAGGGGAGGAGGACCGAGCGTGTTTCCAGGGAGGCGCGGGCGGGCTGGGGCGCGCGGGCGGGCTGGGGCGCGCGGGCGGGCTGGGGCGCGCGGGCGGGCTGGGGCGCGCGGGCGGGCTGGGGCGCGCGGGCGGGCTGGGGCGCGCGGGCGGGCTGGGGGCGGGACGCGGTGTGCGCGGCCCGGCGCCTTGTTTACCCGGCGTCCTAGCAACCGGCGGGCGCGCGGGCGGAGCGTGGGGCGCGGTGCGGGCGCCGAGCCGGGCGCTGCGGGTGAGTGAAGCACGCGGGCGACTGCGGCCCGCGGGCGCCGGTGTCTTTGCTGCCGTCCGCGTGGGTGGAGAAACGGGAGTCGCGCTCGGGCCCCGCTTCTGGCCCTCTCCCCCCCGGCTTCCCCTTCTCTCCTCGGGCCCCAGATGCGCCCCCTCCCCGTGTCTCTCCCGCGCCCGTCCCGCCCTGCCTCCCCGCGGACACCCTGCTCCTGCCCGGGCCCCCCGCTCCGCCGCCGCGCCCCGCGCGCCCGCCCGCCCGGGCCGCACCCTCGTCTCCCGTCCCCCGTCCCTTCCCCCTCCGCGTTTGCAGCTCTGCCTCAGTCCCGGCGCCGTGCTCGCTGCCGCCCTCCCGCCTCCCCTCCCCGCTCGGCCCGGGAAGCCAGCCTCCCGCTCCGGCGCGTTCCGCCCGTCAGGGGGCCGCTTGCTGCCGTCATCACGTGTCTTCACGCGGGCTGAGTTTGCCTGGATTCAAGGCTCGGTTCCGGGCAGTTCGGAAACTGATTTTTCTGTAGGTCTCACCGCCTAGCTTCCTCGTTCTCGGGATGCCAGGGTAGGCACTGTCTCCTAACCCGCTTCACCAGCCACGGTTCTGGGTCTTAGGGTGGACGCTTTTATTCCTGTAGTCTCATAAAGAATTTGGTTTTGCTTCTGCTCAAGTGTTACAGAAATTATTCACGAATGGGTTTCATTTTATTAATGATCCTGGAGGCTTGCAACGGACCCTTAAAAAAGAAAAATTGTTGTATCCATTGGATGAGTAGAGAACATGAGTGTAAAGTGATTCTCAATTTATGGCAACAAACACATGCAGTAAAACTTTTTTCCCTGTAATTGTTAACCTTTAAAATCTTCAATTAATTCAAAGATATGTACTATGTATGCCCATGTGTTCATTGTAACCATGTTTCTCAGGCCCTAAGAACTCATGGATTGGCACTGGGTGGAAACGTCCCATCAGCCTGTCTTGATAAAAAATGTTAGTTTTTGAATTTTCACCCGAGTTATACTGACCATTTTGGAACATCACTGGAATTATTGGAATAAATGCTGTAGCTTTGGTTCTCTTGGTAAATTAAGAGGCCATTAGAAATTTCTCATACTTAAGAAGAAAAAAAATACAAGACCACGTATTTTTTCTTTTAAAAACTCAGTCAGTTGGGCCTCCAAAGTCTTTTTTTTTTTTTTTTTAAAGATCTTTTATACATGGTCTTCTCTTCTTTGGGATTTTGTTCCACTTTTTATTTTTCGAATACTATTCAAATCATATTGTACTTGCTTTCTGGATGCTCGTAGGCTCCCAAAGATTTTCTTAGGCCTTATCCTTAAATCAAGCCTGACCATTGCCGCAGCTCCTGGTTTATTAGACTCAGAAAAACAATTTGGATAGAGTCAAATGTGTTACACACATTCTTAGAAAAATGTATCATGATGAAAAGACTTTTTGCCTGTCGTAGCTCCTTCGTAAGTGTCTTCCAGGAAGTTACTCTATGGCATGTTGACTGCCACAGCCTTACGTAATTTCACATTTTTCTTTTAAAAGGTGCAAGAAGGAAATGATGCATACGATTCAGCTTTATAAACCAAAATAAGTTTGTACTTAACATTAAAAACAAATAGAACTGTCCTCCTGAGCCTTTCCATATAAGATAAATCTATTTGCATTTGTTCTCATAATACTGGGAAACTCAGGAGTGTCACACGTAAACATCAGTACCTGCTTATGTGTTCAGAATCTAGCAGAAACAAAACACTGAAATACTAAAACGACTGCACACAACAAATTCGTACATTTTTTGGTATACATTTTATTTCACTAACACTTTTTCAGATATGTATATGTACATATGTATGTGTATATATATATATGTTGTTCTCAACCTTATCTGATCCAATACTTGCTTTTTATAACAAATAGTTTGTAATGCCCACTTTACTCTTCTGAAATCAAAATCATACTTTTAAGTCTCAATGGTGCTCTAAATATAAAATAAAAGAAGATAATTGAAATAAAGTGTCAGCATGTAAATGCTCAAGTATATATGTGTATATATATATATGCTCAGAATATATAATGAAGTGAACAGTTGCTCTAGCCTTACATAGAATTACTGTGTGTGCAGTAGCTCCAAATACAGACGTGTCACTGAAACTTAAAATTGTGTGACTAACATTTCAGTCAATGACTCAATGACATGATTTTACCAACTGCTGACATCTTGGTAAAGTTCTGTGTAAAATGAAGTCTATACAACTGTCCTTTGATTTATATAATAGTTTAAATTCTGGAAAATTCAGTGCATATTAAAACTGTGAAAAAATCCTTCATGATTATTTGTAAAATAGTGATAGGTTGTAGGCTCAGGTATTAATTATCTGAAGTGTTTACGTACTACATGCTGGAGATTGCTGCATAATTCTTCCTTCTGGGGGACTGTCCTGCACGTTGCAGGACATCTGGCATTCTAGGTCCTCATCACTAAATGCTAACAGTGTTCCATTCTTACCATTTTGATAATGAAACATCTGTACAGTGTGTGTCCTCTGCTTCTCAGCAGCCAGTACTGCCCATCTGAGGACCTCTGATCTAGATGTCCCTGTTACTGTATTTCAAGATTTAATACAGGATGGAAAGTAAATCTCCAAATCATTTCTGTAGAATATTGGTACTGAGCTTTTGTAATAATGATGGGTCGAGGGGGAAGCTAATTACATTCTTTATTTAACTTTTTTAACCATTCTCTAATATTCCAGAAGAAAGGTTTTAATGATCAGTGTTATTACAAATGAGAAAATAAACAAGTATAGATTATCTGGAAAAAAAGTCTTAAATGTCCATTATGTATTAATGTCAGAACTTATTTATTAGCTTGGCTCTTATTTAAGTTTACAGGTAATGTTATCTTTTCAGATATCTTCTTTTAAAGGCTAATTTCTATTTAGCTAAAGTAAAATTTATTTCAATTTCTGTTTTACATTTTAATGCTAGACTCTTGGTAATCTAGATAAACAGGCTAAAGAGATTCTCATTTGTTCTCACATTTGCTCTTAAGAAAGTTATGAATTACAATAAAATATTCTGGGCAGGGAGTATGGAATTTGAACTGCTCAAATATTTTGATTAATAGGGTCAATATGCGCTTTACCAATTTTCAGAAAAAAATTAAAATTCTATGTCACTTAATGTTTTTATTCTGTTTCTTATGAATTCAGAAGGCACTTGGGGGACATCCAGTGCTCTCAGGATCATTTTCATCAGCCATCATTGCACTGATGCAGATGTATGATAATGACAAAGGATAACAGAAGTCATTTGAATAGCGTGATTCTAAACAATGTGTGATCCAGCTCAAAAGAGATCGCTCACTTCACCTCTGGCCCCAGCAGAGCTGCAACCCAAAGGCCTTGATGCCAACCTCCTGCAATTCTTTTTGTTTCGCTCCTGGACTTTCCTGTTTCCAATTTCTGCCCAACTATTTGAATTCTCTCTCTTAGGCCCAGGAAAATGAGAAAGAAGCTCTTCATTCCAGGGCAGGCAGATACTGGAAAATCCTTACGTCCTCGTCAGTTTCACTTAGCGCTGGTTCAGGGAAAGTTGACTATTTTATTGAATTGAAGAGCAACTGGATAATTTAAAAAATCCACCTCTGAGATGAATAAGCAGAATGTGGGTTGGGTAAGTGCTAGCTTAAAATCTTGAAAATGAGCAATGTTCCGGGGGAAAGGTGGATGCTATTGTCTCTCTCTCTGCCTTGACGCAGTGTGCGCGCTGAGCTTGGGTCTGAGCATCGTGGGATCCCATGGGCACGGCACTGACAAGGTCCGCGCAGTGGACGGCTGCGGGGCACGGGGCTAGGGCCCTGGAAACTACCCCTCTCAATGAGGCGATACTGAAGGAAATTATTGTGTTTGTGGAGAGTTTTATCTGTAAACATCCCCAAGAGGCAAACTATGTTTTTGTAGAACCACTGGAATGGAAAACCAGTTTGGACCCCTCAGCCTTTGGACCGGGTTACGTGGTCAGGTAAGCCAGTGAATTGCTTCTAGAGTTTAATGTCTTCAGTTGCATGTTTTTTATTGATTGGTTGTAGGTTTGGGGCAAGTCGCTTAACCTCTGTGAATCTCAGAAATCTCAGAAAACCGGAGGCGCTCGGGTGGAATCTGAGGATATTTTGTTTGGCCAGCACACTAATTTTTAAGTTTGAATTTTCTTTCCATAGGGGATGTGTTTTCCAGGTCACCACACTCCCAACGTTTGCTGTTGCCTTGTGACTGGTCTTTCCACTCCTATGAACTGCCAGATGCCACTAGGCATTGATTTTGTGATCTCAGATATAGACAAAATCCCTTCTGATATTTAAATCTGTACAATCTATGGGGTGGCAGAGGGAGAGTGGTACATTTTGCTTAACATAAGGGAGAAACTTCCTAACAATTAGCATTGTCCTCAAATGAGAACTTTCCAAATCTGAGATTTAGAACAAAAAATCCTATCTCCACCTCAAACAATGGACTACCAGTTTATGTCTTTTGAACATAGCTCAATATATATCTTATGCAAATTACATACGTTTATATAACTATATTATACTTATATGAAATATTGATATATAAGTATAAATTACAGTTGTAAATGATAAATTTATATAAATTCATATATACTTTTTTTGGTCACATCCTCAGTTTATGTGTCACTCCAGGCATTCTGATCCTCTTTTCTGTGTCTCTGTCCGTCTTTGGTTTTGCCTATGAACTTTTTTTTTTGTGGTACGCAGGCCTCTCACTGTTGTGGCCTCTCCCGTTGGGTAGCACAGGCTCCGGACGCGCAGGCTCAGCGGCCGTGGCTCACGGGCCCAGCTGCTCCGTGGCATGTGGGATCTTCCCGGACCGGGGCACGAACCCGTGTCCCCTGCACTGGCAGGCGGACTCCCAACCACTGCGCCACCAGGGAAGTCCGCCTATGAACTTTTAAAGTCTGATCTTTTCAAAAACAGCTCTCTAACTAGGCAAAGTTTCCTATAGATGCCTTTTCCATTTTTTCCCTTTGGGATTATTTGTGAGAATAAACTCAGAATTTAATTTTTAGAACTGTAAAATCATTCTTGAACTGTATTTCAAAAGCTCTTTAGTTCTGGTATCATGATCTATTTTCTCTCTGAATTTTCTGAAATCTTTTTTTTTTAATCGTATTTTTAACGGTGCTTATGGTCACTTTCTCCCAAAGTGCTTCATTGCTCCCACCTAAGTTCAATGTAGCATCGCACATTGTTTTTTCTAATTTTTGAAAGATGAACTCATCTGTAAAATCAATTAAAAATGTGAACTACTTGGTGCAAAGATGGATTTAAAGCAAATGTCAGAAGAGATCAAGATTGTTGTTGTATTGTTGTTGTATCTTGCCTCTCTACTAATTTTGTGTACGAGTGCAGACGTGATCACATCTGTGCCCTAGTTAGGGGGGCTGACATACATATAATGTATCACTATTTCTCTATCCCTGTCCAGTTTTCTTTGCTTTATTTCTATTTTTGTATCTCTGCATACAGTCTCTAGATACAGTGTTCCCTCAAGCAGGATGTTTTGACATTTTGACACCATGTATATTCTGAACCAACTACCCCTTGATTGTCTTCCTTCTGTCAAATTTGCCATGCAGCTTTTCCGTGGGCCAACTTTTCTATACGTCATTCTTGTTTCTTACCTGTGTTGATGATACCTTTGATGCTGGAAGGGATGAGAGGGGTGTGATAGCAGCGCTTGTTGCATAGGAAGGAATGTGTGTCTGTGTGTCTTGATGAAAACCAGGTAGGCACTGACTGCCCCGAAGAAGGCAAAGGATACAACTGAGATTTTGGTAATAATGGAGAATACCAAATGCTTTCATATCCAGGTCTTGACCATACCCCAAGGAACTGTCAGCAACCCATAGCCACTTGGTGTCTGCTACGTCCAACAACATAAGAAGCGAGGTAAACCAGGGGTGCCCTCAAAGGCAAGAAGAGTGTGTTGTGAAGCAGCCCCACTGCCTCATTCTTCGCCCTTTGGTTCACATGCACTCTTTTTGCTCAGCTCTTGAACCTTAGAACACATTTATTCATTTATTTAAAGTGGGGGAAGCCCACTAGTCAGGATTCATGTCTGTAAGTCCGTGTGGATAGCCAAGTCATCATGAAGAATTTAAGCCTAGAGTCTCTGGACGCATTGCTACCAAACAGTAATATCCTTGCATGTTTTAGAATAGAGGCAGATTCTTCATGGGGATATACATTCCCTCAGTCCTCTTGTTCCCAAACAAGTCAATTGTATCTATACTGATACAATTTTTGTTGATCTCTGCAGATATTTTGGGGGCTGTGTTTATACTTGTGGCCTCACTTCTCAGCAGATGTTGTGCATCTCCAGACGCGCTCTCTGTAGCCGTCAGCACAGTTGTGATCAGCCTTCTTCTGATTTAGGCTCATCGCATCTCACGTTGAAACCCATCCTTTAGTCACACAATGAGGAGGTTGTACGTTCCACCCACCACCTTCTTTTGTGCGGATGGTTATTAATTGACTAGATAAGCGCAGGACTTTACGCATGGCCTGATTCACTCATTTCCTTTAGACTCATTCCCGGTGTGCAGCTGCTCTTCCTGTAGTATCACCTCTCCACGTTCGATTTTGAGGGGAAAATGTCTCGACTTTCATTTTAATGGAAATCATAGGTCTCTTATCACCATTTCCAATTGCTTTTGTTCTTATCACACAGGATGAGATTAACAATCTTCCTAAAACACCTCAGAATGAAGCCCAAGCCACTGTAAATTAAGGCCAAGTGACACCACTCAGTGGTGACGCCATGTGTGTGGGGTGCACAGAACTGAGGCACTTGAGTCTCTAGAATGTAGCTTGGGTGAGCGTTCAGAATTGCTTTGTGAAAATGTTGGTACCTGTTCTCTCCTTTGGTAGAACTATGATGTTTGAATCACGTCTGCTTTGATATCGCTGTATGTCAGTTGTGAACCGCAGTCTGCTGTGTCTCAGTTATGTACATGAGTCGGGACCAAGTTATATGCCGGTACGAGTTCTGTGTGGATGGGACAACAGGACGCCTGAGCGAGGGCTCCTCCTCTAGTGATGCACACTTCACACACAGTTCATACCTTTTTGGTCCTTAGTTTTCTCATCAGTATCACTAAGGCTGAATTACATGATCTCCAGCCTTAAAATGGTATTGTTTTATGAGACAATAATTATCGTATCTTGGTAAAATTTCAAGGTCACAGTATAAAGGTCAGTGGCCCAAAGTTCTGTTATTGAACTCTGGGTTATCCCTGAGCATTACTACCTAGTTTCTCACCTATAGACTTATTTGTGGAGTAAGTACTATGTTCTGGACATGGAACCTGACATTGGGGATTAAATAAATCAGACCTTTTTTCTTGCTCTCTATAGCGTAAGCCGAGTATTTTTGGCTCCCTCCTGCAGTTCCAGTTTAAAAGTCTCTTGGTCAGGCCGGTGGATTTCGTTTATCCTTTCTTTCATTCTGCTTGACCTTGCCAAGGCGCCTGCAGCAGTTTTCTTCCGAAGAGCCCTTTCCTCAGGGCCAGCAGACTGTGAGCCTGAAACGGGAGGCTGCTTTTGGACAGTCCTCTCCGTCACTGGCGTTTTAGCTGTCTGTTCAGCTGCAGGCTTCCGCCGGCAGAAGCAACGAGAATGTCCTATGCCCTGCCGTTATCCTGGTCTCCCCAGGAGTTTCAGCTTCTCAAGTTCGGGAGCTTGGCCCTGTGGGCATTCAGTCTGCCTGTGTCTCCGTCCTTTCCTCCTCCGCTCAGCACCAGCGGCCCGCCCCAGAGCAGACCTCTAAGAAAGCTCCTCGATCCTTAGGGCGTTCTTCCTAGAGCTTTATTCCTGGGAAAGTAGACGTTTTGTAAACGATGCGTGTCCCTGGCAAGTCTAAAACATTTCGCTCCTTCATTTATGAAATAGTAGTAGATTGTCTCGAGTGTCAACATTTCACAGCTATTTATCTGTGTTACAATTTAAAATATCAGGTCTTAAGATGTGGACAGTTTTGCCAGAGATATCAGTATGCAGTGAAAAGCTAGGCAGTTTAGGTAATGTTGTAAGTGGTAGAAATCTAGAGATGTATCACTGCCATAAAAACATCTTAGTCTTTTAGAAATGCCAACCTAAAAAAGTTAAAATGGCCAGAAACACCAATCT
Source organism: Lagenorhynchus albirostris (assembly GCF_949774975.1). Taxonomy (NCBI): domain Eukaryota; kingdom Metazoa; phylum Chordata; class Mammalia; order Artiodactyla; family Delphinidae; genus Lagenorhynchus; species Lagenorhynchus albirostris. Next base: position 191,929,093 of record NC_083095.1, read on the forward strand.
AGGAGAGCTAATAATTTCTGATCAGGAAAAAGCCTAGTTAGAAAGATTGCTTTTTATCCTAAAGTAAACCAAATTGGAGGTTTGGAGTGGGAAAATAATCCATTGAGGGGATCTAGTTTGTCTTTTTTCATAGCTTTTTTTGCTGATAAACAGAGTAGCCAAGAAAATTCCTAACCACTAATTACTGTGGTATAAAAATTTTATAAATTAAATAACATTAGAAATCCACAAAACATGAAAGGTTCTGTAGAACCAGGGATTTTTGAAAACATGTCCAATGCATTATTAGAAAAACAACCCCCAAAACTGTGATTGAGTTCACATAGGTATTCAAGAAATTGTTTAAAAATTTTCTTCCTGGGTATATCACGTTGCTAATAAGTCTGGGGATTTAAGGGCCTGAGTGTGGATGAAAGTGGGAAAATAGATGAGTTTCTAACAAGAGGTATTTATATTCTCTGTGCTTTATCATGAGACATGGAAATAATTTGTTGAAATGTCTTAAATTTAACCTACTGGCCTCCAGGTTAACCTGAAGCTTTCAAAAAACAATTTTTTTTTCATTTTTTAGTGAAACAACAGTCGAGTCAGAAGAAGCGGATAGCAATGCACAGCCTTTGCTATTTCTCTCTGTACCACAGATCAAAATTAGGAGCTTTGGGCAGCTGTCACGTGTGTTACATATTGCCACAGATGCAAAGCTGAGGGAAGCACAAGCGTGTATTGGAGGTGATATTTACACTCCAGTCTATGATTTGCACTTTCAGAAACTTAATCTTGGGGGCGGGGGAGGGAATCATTCCTTACAGTCTCTTGAAAAATGTTCTCTAACCTAAAAGGTAAAAAGTACTATGTTCAACTTGATTTCTTGACTTAAAAATGTCATCGATTTATTTTGGCTGAAATGTTATGCTCATATCAGATTTCTACTTTAAATGAGAAGCCTAATGCTTTACCATTAGTAAGCTTCGAGATTTCTAATTTTAGTATGTCGTTTAAAGAGAGCCTTCTTAGCTCCTGGAAAGACCTGACGCCTTTAAGGTTCATGTCGGGGAGAAAACAGCTGTCCAGGGCCAGCACCAGCATCCACCCTCTCATCCTGCATTCTGCTGGTTTAAAGAGAGCCTTCTTAGCTCCTGGAAAGACCTGACGCCTTTAAGGTTCATGTCGGGGAGAAAACAGCTGTCCAGGGCCAGCACCAGCATCCACCCTCTCATCCTGCATTCTGCTGGTTTAAAGAGAGCCTTCTTAGCTCCTGGAAAGACCTGACGCCTTTAAGGTTCATGTCGGGGAGAAAACAGCTATCCAGGGCCAGCACCAGCATCCACCCTCTCATCCTGCATTCTGCTGTGATGGGTGGTGATTCGTTTCCTTTAAAATGAATGTAGCCTCTTGCTTTAGCGTACAGCCCATAATCATCTCACTTCCCTTTTGTCTCAGCCCTTTGCATTGTGGAAATACACAGCTTTCTGTGAATAGTTACATTCATTCAGTGGGAAGTATTTTTCCTCTTCACTAAAGTTATGTAATGTTCTTATTATTGTCTAATCGTCTAACATGCAAAAAAGAATGTGATTGATCACCTGCTATAATTGGGCTCTAAGTATTTCTTACGAGTAGAAACACCTGACAATAGGTAATTATGTCCTATATGTGTTCTGCTTCTTTGGAATCGTGTGACCAGTGTGTCCCAGGCATAAGGTCCCTCATCTGTCTCTCATCATTCTTTGCCACTGTCCGTGGCTGTGAGGTGGAAAGTTAGTCCTTTTTCTTTAAGATGTGAACCTTAGAACAGCAGCTTCTTTTTACATCTTGACTGCTCTCCCTGTACATCAAAGCTACTTTTCTGAGAGGGATGAAATCTTGAGAATAAGAGTGAATTTAAGAAGAGTCAGTAGACGCATGGTTGTTCATTAAATTCAACTTAATATGTAAACTTAATCCATAGAGTGTTGTATGCCCAGTCTGGCTAAATATGTATCCTTCGCTGCATTTTGCCCTTTCTGTAAGAGTTCTAGGTACAGCTCTTCGTTTTTGGTCCACATTGCGTGGTACCTGGCAATTTGGAACTCAGCTTTGTGTCCTTCCCCAGAATTCACCTAGTATCTTCATAATCCTTAGAGATGACAGCCGTAAGGTGGTGAGTGGAGATGTTCACTAAGTGGTTGGTTCCCAGGCCTCCTTCCCTTGCTCCCCCCAAGACTCTCCTGCTGGTAGTCTGCGTCCCGTGGGAAAGTTAGTGCCGTCGCCGTGTTTCCCATCAGGTCAGGCTTTCTGAATTAGTCCCATAGGCATCCCCCAACCCATCCAAATGCACATAGATTTTCACCTGAGTTGAATTCCTCCTTTCTAAACACGGTTCTGCCCCTTTGTCCCTCATTTTCAACCATATAGTTTTTTGGCCTTTATTAAATTCTGTTTTCAACATCTCTAGGTTCAACTTTCAACCTTGATCACAAGTTGGTATTTAGAATTTTCACTATGATTTTGGCATGTACGTAAATACTGGTTAGATTCGTTTTCCCAACTAATGTCAAAAGACATTGAAAATATAAGCAGTTCAGACAGGTGGAAAAGATTGGCAGTAGATCTGTAGACTGAGAAAAACATGCTATTTTGAAGAGAAAGCATTTGTGAATACTGTTCACTGGTGTACACACACACACGCACACACGCACACACACACACACACACACACACACACACACGGTTCTAGTGATCATTCTTCTAAGGAGACCAGTATTTCTCTATCTTCAAATCAATTCTGAATGTATTGATTGAATGCCTCTTCTGAACAATGCCCCACAGTCAACTTAAAAAAAAATAGACCTCTTAGCTTCTGTCCTATTAGGGTGATAGCATATAGAGATGATATTACAGTACAAGTAAACATCTCAAGAGGTGTGAGAAAGTTCCTAAGTACAGTAAAATCTGAGAAGTAGAGATTAATTCAAATTGGGTCAATCAGAGAAAGCTTAATGAAAGAAATACATTTGAGTGTGCTCCAAAGGATATGATAGTCTTTATGGTTCTTGCAATAGAAGACAAGAAGATAATTTTTTTTAATTCACTTTTTTGATCAGCGAACAGAAACCCCATAGCAAAAATCCTGGGCTTGGATTATAATATGATAAAGGAAATAAATGAAGACTCATCTGTATTAACTATTCTTGATAAAATTACCAAAGATGATGATCCTGAAAGTGAGATTAAGATGAAGATTGCCCTGCTACTCAAGCAGCTGGATCTGCACCTACTCAATCATTCTCTGAAAAATATTTCCTTGTGAGTCTTTTTTTTCAAAAAGAAGCCTCTAAAAATTGGTTATAAAAAGTACTTTCAGAGCTTTAGGGAAAAGACACAAGAAAAATAAAGTTTGGAAGTGGTTGCTATTGATTTAACATTACATTTTTTGGAATAAAATTTTAGTTATTGCATGAAGATTTCTAGTTCTAAACAGTACAATTTTCAGTTAACATGGCTAAAACATTGTAGTGGAGTTTCATCTAATTCTGAAGACATTAAGTGGTCTTGTTATTTTCAAAGTCTCAAACTATTAGATAAATTTAAAAATTATAATGCAATTATCGTGTAGTTTATCAAGTTTAAAACTTGTTCATTTGTCTAGTATTTTCTAGTACTTTGGAATTATCATTAAGAAATGAAGTGAATATTGAAATGAGTATATTTAATGTTGCATTCAACGCGAATCACTGATTCTTTGATGTTTTGACAGTGTTATAACACTGTAACCTGGTTAAAATTCACTGTAATTTTGTTGTTGTATAATTTAACTGATATTTTAATTACAAAAAAAGATATTCCCCCTGATATAATGAAATGTTTTCATGTTGTTTTCTGTAGATTCTGTTTTAAAGTATTTAAAATGAATTTCTAAACATTTATTTCAGAGAAATACGATTAAATCCAGGGACTGTTAAGAATGATATAGAGCTGCTTAAACGGTTCTCAGGAAAGGGAGAAAAGACAGTCTTGGAATCTATCGAGTACACCTCAGGTTCATTTTATATTATATATATTTTCATAATTATATTTTCAAAATGCTTCAGTAGCTACATTAAATATTTAAGAAATGAAAACTTAAAATTTCAATCCTATTTTTTTGAAGCCAACCTATTTTACAAGTTGAGGTTAAGGAGCTCCTTTTAATTGACTGATAATTGGTTTCAGATTACGAATTTTCAAATGGATGTCGAGCCCCACCTTGGAGACAAATTCAAGGGGAAATTTGTTATGTGCTGGTGAAACCACATGATGCTGAAACTTTGTGCATTACTTGTAGCAAAGAAGGAGTGTTTTTAAATGGTGTAAGTAATTTTTTAAAAACCGTATTGACTTTGGTCTCCGTCAGTGCAGGCATGTCTCCAGGACTGAATCCCAAAACCACAGAAAATGAAGTATGTTCTGTGGGATTCATGCAGATCCCTTTGCTGTGTGTTTGCTGTCTCTGTGTCCCCTTGCAGGTCCTTAAGTCAGTATTCTAGGAAATGGCCTTCAAAGTGACCCGTTCCACTAACTACAGCCTCTTTAACATAATCAGTTTGCTGATTAATGACACAGTATTTAAGGAAAGACAAGTCGATAAAGGAGCACCGAGGTAATGCGGAAGCAGTTGGAAGAGTTGAGGGGACAGACGAAAGAGCAGGGAGGGGACCCACATGCGGGAGCCTGGAGGACGTGCCCCCGGAGTTGGGGCCTCCGCAGTCTGGGGCCTAAGCGGCTCCGGGCAGGGCCCACGCAGACTGGGACTCAGACCCCTGAGGCGTGGACCCCGCTTGCGTGGGTTCACATGTCTGGAGAATGGTCACCTCCAGGCCGTGCTGGTCCCCTCGGAGCCCAGGAGTCTGCATGCAACCGGCCCCGGAGCCCTGAGGAGTAAGCGGCGCCCACTTAGTGTTGGTGGTGCAGGAGCTGGGGCAGGCTGGGGCAGAGCCTGGCCTGGGCCTCTGACGGTGGCCCGGGGCATTAGTGGGTATCTCAGGGGTCATGGTGAGCCTGGTTCTGGGCCTCTGGGTTCTTCCAGAGGAAATTGGAACCAACTGTTGCTACTGGGAGCAACTGCCACTGCCGGGTGAGGGGCCGTTGCTAGGTGGCTCTGACAGGACGTGGGAGGGAGCATGTCCCTTCTGCCTCATCCAGCCTCCCCACTGCCCTCTCCCCCGCCGGCCTCCCTCTGCCGGCCTCTCCCCGCCTGCTGCCCGAGACTCAGCCGGCCTGACAGCGGAGAAACACAGCTTTGCAGGCTCCCGGCCCAAGGGTCGCAAAGCAGAGTGTGGGCGGTGGGCCTCGACCTGAGAGAGTCGGCACATGCATGGCCTTCTGGATGCTCTGGGTTAAAACCTTGACACTGAGCCTCACGTCTGCTGACTGAACTTGGCTAGAAGGAGCTCAGCTTCCTCTGAAAACCCGGCTCTTGCTGTCTCCCGTGTAAAACTGGGGCTCACAGCAGAATTCTGCAGGGAGGGTCCAGATCCTTAATGGGGACCCAGCTATCGCAGGGCGCCGTTGGAGCCTTGGCCTGGGCTGCTCTCGACATGCGGCCGTGTTCTCGGCGGCGGGGCTTGTCTTCTGACCTGCCTTTCGTGCTTGTCCCGTCAGCATGGTCCTGGGCTTATTTCTGCACAGAGGAGCCCGACAGCCTAACTATGATTTGCTTTTGGTTTGCTTTGATGCTTTAGAAAAGCGAAATCTCTAACCGGAAAATAAGAGCTTAGAGAAAAAACGGAATGCTTCTCTTGGGCCTTCCCGAGTGGGGCAAGGAGCCTTTGTCTCTGTAAAAGGCTATTGACGCACGTACAACTTTATTTGACATGGAAACATCTGAGTGTTTCTCTCAGGTTAAAGAATGAAAGACAAGGATCTGAAGCTGTTCAGTCGTTACAAGAAAATGTATAACACACTACAGTTTACATGTATCTGTATGTTTTACATATATATACAGTTATACATGTAACACTACAGTTTTTATGTGTATATGTATGTGCAAACACACACATACAGGGTGAAGGAAGAGTAATAGTAGGAAAGCAAAGTGAAATGAGGAACGGAAAGAGAGAAGAGGAGAGACAGAGGCTGAGGGTGGAGGGACAGGTGGTCACATAGAGGTCCTACCCCTAGAAAATGAGCCCATAGCAATCTCGCTCCACACGTAGCAGGGGTAGAGTGAGACCAACAGAAACACAGCCTTTTATGTGGTGACATTCTAACCCAGGCCTTCTATGACTTCGTCAAAAGTTCTTGAAGTCATAATGCATTTTCACAGGAGAGGAGTGGGAAGGGAGCTTTCAGGTCTCTGCTGGATAGCAGCGTGCCCTGTGCATCTAGGGGGCACTTGGTAAAGTCTTGCTGAACGAATGAATGAATGAATGAACGAATGAATGGATAGGTAACATTAAGAGGGAAGGGTGTGCCCGTACATTTCGTGTATAAAGACTACCGCATGGATCCTTCAGAGAAGAAAACAATACTTGTGCTTGGGTTGTGATGTATTGGTCTGGTTCTTATATCGCTCATCCATTAATTATAGCACCAAACTTTTTCTTCCAAAGGGCAAAACAGATGATGAGGGGGAAATTAATTATGAGAGAAAAGGAGAAATTTATAAAGACCTTGTCACACTTTTAAGAGAAAAATCAGCAATATTTTCCGAAAATATGTCTCAACAGGTAAGTTTTAGTCTCTTTTGAACTCTCATAGCATTCTACTTTTTGGCTACAACTTTCTATAGCATAAAAAATTGGAGAGTAATTCTGCCTTGTTTTGGACAGTACTTTCAATTATTGGAGTGTTTCCCACAATATAAAGCAATAAATACTGTAAATGTAGCAATTTAAGAATGTTTCTGGTTTTCTTTAGGTGACAGGTGTAATATTTCAAAGTGCTTTCTAAATAGGACTTTTTCATTTTCCGTTTTGAATTAATTACACTAAGAACAAGGGACTCAGGTCTGTTAATGAAGCCTAGACGTTTTGATTATTTTTATCCTTTCTGGTAATCCCATGACTACTACCTAGTTGGATTGTCTTAATAAGTGTGTCAACTGCGTGTGTATAAGAACTGGGCTTTTGTGTCTCCCATGGTTTGTGAAATAGTGCTGGACAAAGAAATCAGTCAATGTAATATTTTGTGAAAAAAATTTTTCTTGAAGCTGATGTAGGTAGGAAATGATATGCAGGGAACACGAGTGTGGTTCCCTTATGCTCCGGGCTGAGCCTCAGGCTGAGGGCAACTCCACAGAGCCCACAGGGCTCACTGATCAGGTCCATCGTCTTTCTGATGCTGCTGCTTGTGGAGCGCCCCGTTTTCTTGTCAGACTGCTGTCGCTCTCATCCTGGCACTTTGTCATCTTTTTGTGAATTCTTTTTGTTTCCTGGTGTTTGATCACCTGTTTCCTGGACCTCAGTTTTCCGTTGTCGTTGCACTGCTGTTATTGTCCTAAAGTACATATATACATAAAATGTAAAATTTGCCATGTTAACCATTTTAAATGTATCATTCAGTAGCATGAAGTACATTCACAAAGTTGTGCAACCGTTACTACTATTTCCAAATCTTTTTCATCATCTGAAACTGAGCAGTAACTCTTCATTCCTCCTCCCCCAGCTCTTGGTAACCTCTAATCTACTTTCTGTCTCCACGAATTTACCTATTCTAGGTATTTCATCTAAGCGGACTCATACAATATTTTGTCCTTTTGTTTTGGCCTATTTCACGTACCGTAATGTTTTCAAGGTTCATCCATGACGTGCCCATATCCGAACTTCATTTCTTTCTATGGCTGAATGATATTCCATATATGTATATACCAAATTTTCTTTATCTGTTCATCTATTGATGGACACTGGGTTTTTCCACCTTTGGTTATTGTGAAAAATATTATGAATATTGGTGTACAAATATCTGTTTGAGTCCCTGTTTTCAGTTCTTCTGGGTCTACACGTCCGGGTGGCATTTCTCAGTCATATGGGGGTAATTCTACATTTAACTTTTGAGGGAACTTCCAAGCTGTTTCCGCAGCAGCTGAACCATTTTACATTCCCAATGCAATGTATGAAGATTCCAGTTTCTTCACATCCTCACCAACACTTGATATTTTCTGTGTATGTTTGTGTTTATTACAGACATCCTAATAAGTGTGAACATGGTGTTGCATTGTGGTTTTGATTTGTATTTCCCTAATAATTAGTGATGTTGAGCATATTTTCATGTGCTTATTGGTAACTTGTATATCTTCTTTGAAGAAATGTCTATTCAAGTCCTTTGTCCATTAAAAAAATTAAATTGTCTTGTTGTTGAGCTAGAGTTCTTTATATATTGGGGGTATTAATTCCTTATCAGGTAGAAGATTTGCAAATATTTCCCCCTATTCTATGAGTTATCTTTTTACTCATCTTGATAGTGTCCTTTGGTATACAAACATTTAAAATTTTGATAAAGTCTAATTAATATATTTTTTCTTTTGTTACCTGTGCTTTTGGTATCATATTTAAGGAACCATTGCTAAATCCAAGGTAATAAAGATTTGCCCTTAAGTTTTCCACTAAGAATTTTTTAGTTTTAGTCCTCTCAAGTTTAGGTCTTTGATTCATCTTGAGTTAGGTTTTGTATATGGTGTAAGGGAAAACCTTCATTCCTTTGCACATGGATGTTCAGTTTTCCCAGCACCATTTGTTGAAGACACTGTTCTTTCCCCACTGAATGGTCTTGTCATCCTTGTTAAAAATCAACTGACCATAGATTTCAAGGTTTATTCTTGGGCTCTCAATTCTGTTCCATTGGTCTGTATGTCTATCTGTATACCAGTCCCATACTGTTTTGATTACTATAGCTTTGTACTGGTTTTAAAATCAAAGTGAGTCCTCAGACTTTGTCCTTGTCTTTTCAAGACTGTTTTGGTTATTCGGGGTGCCTTGATTTTCTATATGAATTTTAGGCTTGGTTTTACCATTTCCACAAAAAACACCATTGAGATTTTGATAGGGATTGTATTGAATCTGTAGATTGCTTTGTATAACACTGTCATCTTAACAATATTATCTTCTAATCCCTGAACATGGAAAGTTTTTTCATTTGTTTGTGTCTTCTTTAACTTCTTTCAGCAATGTTTTATAGTTTTCAGTGTATAAGTCTTTTGACTCCTTGGTTAAATTATTCCTAAGTATTTTATTCTCTTTGATGCTATTGTAAATGGAATTGTTTTCTTCGTTTCCTTTTTGATTGTCCACTGCTAGTGTATAGAAATACAACTGATTTTTGAGTGTTACAATCAGATTTGATTTTTGATTGTGAAGTTCAAAATTGAATCCTGCAACTTTGCTGAATTTATTTAATTCAGTTTCTTTTGAATCTTTAGGTTTTTCTATATATAAGATCAAGTCACCTGTGACCAGAGATAGTTTACTTTTTCCTTTCCAATTTGGATGTTTTAAATTTCTCTTTCTTGCAAAATTCCACAGCTAGAACTTTCAGGACTATGTTGAATAGAAGTGGCGAAAGTAGATTCCTTGTCTTACTCCTTACTCTTTAGGGGAAATGCTTTCAGGCTTTTGCTACTGAATATGATGTGAGCTGTGGGCTTTCCATACATGGCCTTTATCTTGTTGAGGAAGTGCCCTTCTCATCAGTTTTCTTTTTCTTGGTCCACCCCATCATTTTGGTAGTGCTTCCTGAGTAAAAGAGGCACATAGGAGGGAAAAAAATTGAGGGTTAGCATGTTGGAAAATATCTTTATTCTTCTCTCTCAGTTGTTGTTTCTATAACGACAGTTTGAAAATAATTTTTACTTAGAATTTTAAAGACATTTTTCCTATGTGACCTGTTTGTTTTGGCTTTTCCCATATAATGAGGCTTTAGGATTTTCTCTTATCCCTGATGTTCTGTAATTTTCATGATGATATGGTTGGTGCTGGGTTTTGTTTGTTTTTCATTAATGATGACATATGTCCTTCAGAACTGGAAAAATAGTTTTGTATTATATCTTTAATCATTGTTTTTCCTCTCTGATCTTTTTGTTCTCTTTTTGAAACTTCTATTTGGATCTTGGGGCCTCTGAGACTGATCCACTGATTTTCTTCTCTCTCATACACCCCACCACACTTTCTGCAAATATTCCTTTACTTTGTCTTCCAAACATTGTACAAATCTTTAAAATTTAAGCTCTTATGTTTTTAATGTTTTGTTTTGGGGTGTTTATTTTTGCAGACCACATGCTTTCATTTCTCTTGGGTAAAACCTCAGACTGAAATGGCAAGGTTACATGGCGGTTATATGTTTAACTTTTTAAGCCATCGGTAAACTGGTTTCCAAAGGGGTTATAACCATCTCCATCCACTCTGGCAGTGCATGAGATTGACAGCTGTGCCACATACTCATCAATAAGTGGAACGGTCAGTCCTTTATTTTAGATGTTCTAATAGGTGTGTACGGATACCTCACTGAGTTTTAATTTGCATTACTTGAATGCGTCCTTTCATATGCTTATTTGCCATTTATATATCTTAAGTGGTAAAGTGTATATTCAGATCTTTTGCCCATTTGTTATTGGATTGTTTCGTTCCTTATTACTGAGTTGTGAGATATACATACATATAGACTTATATATTCTTTCAGATACAGGATTTATAAATAAATATTTTCTCCCAGTTTGTAGCTTGTTATTTCATTCTCCAAAAAGAGTCTTTCAGAAAGCAAATGTCCTCAATTTTGATGAAGTCCAACTTATTATTCTTTTATAGTGTTGTACCTAATAAAGCTTTACCAAACCCAGTGTTACAAAGATTTTCTCCAGTGCTTTTTTTTTTTTTTTTTTGCGGTACGCGGGCCTCTCACTGTTGTGGCTTCTCCCATTGCGGAGCACAGGCTCCGGACGCGCAGGCTCAGCGGCCATGGCTCATGGGCCCAGCCGCTTCGCGGCATGTGGGATCTTCCCGGACCAGGGCACGAACCCGTGTCCCCTGCATCGGCAGGCGGACTCTCAACCACTGCGCCACCAGGGAAGCCCTCCAGTGCTTTTTTATAGAAGATTTTAAATGTTAGGTTTTACATTTAGGCCTATGATCCAATTTAATATATTTTTTGTACATGATGTGAGGTATGGATCAAAGTTCATTTTTTTCTTCTGCATGTAGATATCTAGTTGTTCCAGCATCATTTGTTGAAAAAGAATTGTCCTTTCTGTGCACAGTTGTCCATTTATCTGGGTGTATTTCTGTTCCATTGATCTATTTGTCTATTTTTATACCAGAACCACACTGTCTTGATTACCTACTTACTTGCATTAAGTCTTGGGTCAGGTAGTGTCAATCCTCTGTCAATCCAGTTGTTCTTTGGAGTTGCTGGCTATTCTATATCTTTTGCATGTCCGTTCAAATTTTATAGTCAGCTTGTCAATTTCTTCATAAAATCCCGAAGGAATTATGACTGATCTTGTGTTGAATCTATAGATCAATTTAAGAACTGACATCTTAACAATATTGGGGTTTCCAATCCATGGAACACAGTATATCCTTCCATTTGTTTAGTATTACTTAACATGTCTCTCCATCTTATTTAATTTCTCTCAGCATTGCTTTGTAACTTTTGGTGCACATGTCTTACACATCTCTTGTGAAACTTATCTGTAAATATTTCCTATTTGGGAGCTATTGTTAACAATAGTTTTAAAATGTCAATTTCTGGTTATTTGTTGCTACTATATAAAAATACACTTGATTTTTGTATATTGATTTCATACGCTGAAACCTTGCTAAAGTCACTTATTAGTTTTGTCGGGTTTATAGATTTCAAAGGGTCTTCTATGTAGATAGTCATATTGTCTATAAATAAAGATCATTTTCCCTCTTCCTTTACAATTTCAGTGATTTTATTTCTTTTTCTTTCCTTAATGCACTAGCTGGAACCTCCAGTACGGAATTGAATAGACGTGGTTTCTTGTTCCTGATGGTAAAGGGAAAACTTCCAGTTTCTAACTATTGTTAGCTGTCGGTTTTTCATAGATGAAATTTGTAAGGTTGAGGAAGTTCCCCTCTATTCCAAGTTGTTGAGAACTTTATTAGGATTGGATATAGGATTTTATCAAATGATATTTCGGTACCTATTGCATTAATCATGTTCTTTTTTTTCCTCTTTTAGTTTAACGTGGTGAATTATATTGATTTTCAAATGATAAACCAACCTTACATTTCTGGGACAAACTTTATTTGTTCAGAGTGTATTATCCTTTTTATATACTTTAAAATTTTAATTTGCTAAGATTTTATTAAGACGTTTTGCATCTATGTAAGATTATCAATGTGTAGTTTTCTTTTCTTCAATATCTTTGTCTGGTTTGGGTATCAGAGTAATACTGGCCTTACAGAATGAGTTGGAAAATTTTATCTCCCATTCAATTTTCTGGAAAAGTTTGTGTAGAATTGCTATTCTTTCTGTCTTAACTGTGTGGTAGAATTCACCAGTGAAGCAGTCTGTGCCTGGAGTGTTCTTTGTGGGAAGGTTTTTAACTACAAGTTCAATGTCCTTACTAGTTCCAGGACCATGCAGGCTATCTGTTTCTTCTTGAGGGACCTTGCTAGGTTGTCTTTAAAGGAATGCATCCCTTTCATCTAAGTTGTTGAACTGATTGGTATAAACTTGTTTATTCTTTTATTAACCTTTTAACAACTGTAGAATCTATAGCTGTTGTTACCTCTTTCATGCCTGATATTAATCACTGTGTTTTATTTTTTCTTGATCCATCTGGCTAGAAGTCCATCAGTTCTCTCAAAGAATTCACTTTTGGTTTCATTGATTTTTCTCTATTTTTCTTTTTTCTACTTCATTTTGATACTTATTCTTTTCTTTTTACTTAGAGTTTCATTTACTCTTATTTCTCTAGATTTTTTAATCATACATTTAATTTAATCTAGTTATATTTGCATTGAAAGGGATTTTGGTGATTTCAGGGGTGAATAGTATTAAGAAAGAATTCTCTTAAGTCTACATTCATCTACAGAGAATTTGTCTTTTGGACAAAGACATTCAGAAACAAGTGAGCACCTCTCTGGGGCAGGACAGCAGTAAGATGGAAGGCAGTCTCCACTTTCCTGCTCTCACCTTAGCACTGACAGTTCAGAGATGCATCTATTTTTACATCCTTCTGCCTGTTTTGAGTTTATGTTGCTCTTCTTTTGCTAGTTTCTTAAGGTGGCAGCTTAGACTCTTGATTTGAGAGTTTGATTCATTTCTAAGGTAAGTGTTTAGTGCTATAAATTGCCCTTACAGAACTTTACCTACCTGTCACACATTTTGGCATTATATTATCACTGTTTTCATTTTCATTCAGTTCTATTTTTTAAACTTCCCTTAAATCCACTATACCTCAATAAAAGTTTTTTCTCCTTGAGACTTCCTGTGTGATCCATGATTATTTATAAGTTTGTTGTTTAGCGTTAGATTTTTCTATTACGTGATTCATTGTTAGTTTGATTCCACTGTAGTCAGAGAACACACTCTAAATAACTTAAATCTTTATAAATTTGGTTTTTGGTGTGGTTGAGTTCTTCATATCCTTGCTGATTTTCTATCAGTGTTGAGAGAAGGATTTGAAATCCTCCAACAATAATTGTAGATTTGTCTGTTTCTCCTCTTAGTTCTATCTGTTTTTGTGTTTGCAGCTCTGCACACACATTTAGGATTATGTCTTCTTGATTGACCATTTTATCGTTATGTAATGTCCCTCTCTGTCTTTGGTGATTTTCTTTTTTCTGAAGGCTACTTAATCTGCTATTCATATAGCCACTCCTACCTTTTTTTTAAACTAACGTTTGCATGGTGTATCTTTTTCCCTTCTTTGACTTTCAAGCTACCTATATCATTATATTTGTGGTGAGTTTCTTGTAGGCAGCATATAGTTGAGTCATTTTTAAAATCCATTTTCTGAAACTCTATCTATTGATGTATCCATTGGTGTGTTTAAGTCGTTTACTTTTAATTATTGATATGTGAGAGCTTAAGTCTGCCAGCTTAGTTTCATTTTCTGTTTTTTCCTTCTGTTTTCTTTCACTTTTTTTTCCCCTGGTTTTCTTTGGATTACTTGAACATTTTTTTTGAATTCCATTTTGATTTTTCCATAGTGTTTTTTTTTTTTTTGTGGTACGCGGGCCTCTCATTGTTGTGGCCTCTTCCGCTGCGGGGCGTAGGCTCAGCGGCCATGGCTCATTGGCCCAGCCGCTCCGCGGCACGCAGGACCCTCCCGGACCGGGGCATGAACCCGTGTCCCCTGCATCGGCAAGCGGACTCCCAACCACTGCACCACCAGGGAAGCCCCTCCATAGTGTTTTGAGTGTATCTCTTTGTGTAGTTTTTGGTGGTGGTTGTAGATATTGTATTATACATAATTCATCATCGTCTACTGGTGTGACATTTTACCACGTGAGTGAAGTATAGAAACCATATCTCCCTTTAAGTCCCTTTACACTCTCTCATTTATATTTGCCTTTATTTCTGTCACATTGATAACTGTATGAGACACTGTTATAATTTGTGCTTCAACCATCAAACATCATTTAGAAAGCTCAAGAGGAGGATGAAAGTCTTTTGTATGTACCCATGCTTTTATTCTTTCTGTTGTTCTTTTTTTTTGTTTTTTTTTTTTGCGGTACGCAGGCCTCTCACCGTTGTGGCCTCTCCCATTGCGGAGCACAGGCTCCGGACGCGCAGGCCCAGCGGCCATGGCTCACGGGCCCGGCCGCTCCGCGGCATGTGGGATCTTCCCGGACCGGGGCACGAACCCGTGTCCCCTGCATCGGCAGGCGGACTCTCAACCACTGCGCCACCAGGGAAGCCCCTTTCTGTTGTTCTTTTCTTCCTTCCTGGTGTTGCCAATTTCCTTCTTTTATCATATCCTTTCTGTTTAAGAACTTCTTATTCATTGAGGTAGGTCTGTTGGTGACAGATTCTCCTAGTTTTCCTTTATCTGAGAGCATCTTGAATTCCCCTTTATTCCTGAAGAATATTTCCACTGGATATGGTATTCTGGCCTGACGGTTTTTTATTTTCAGCACTTGAAAAATGTTGTTGCAGTCTTTCTGGACTCCACGGTTTCTCCTGAGAAATCTGCTGTTATTTTAATTGTTTTTCCTTTATAGGTAAAATATTGTTTCTCTCTCATTGCTGTTAAGAATTTTCTTTGACTTTAGTTTTATGGAGTTTGATTATTATGTGTCTTGGCAGGAATTTCTTTGGGTTTATTCTGTTTAGGGTTTGCTCAACTTCTTGAATCTTAGATTTATGTCTTTTTCCAAGTTTGGGAAAATTTCAGACATTCTTAGAATGCATTTTCAGTCTGACCTTCTTTCTCCTCTCCTTCTGGTGCTCTGATTACATGACTGTTGGAGTTTTTGCTGTGGTCCCACGGATCTGGAGGCCCTGTTTATTTATTTAAAAAAATTTTTTTTCAATATATTTCCTCTTTGTTGTTCAGATTGGGTAATTTCTGTTGTTTATCTTCAGGTTCATGGTTTCTCTCCTATGTCTTCTCCATCCTGTTGCTGAGCTATCCAGTGAGTTATTCTGGTTTGTAAATTTCATTTTCAGAATTTCTATTTGGTTCTTCTGTATATCATCTATTTATTTGCTGAGACTTTCTGATTTTTCATTTGTTTCAAGTCTTCGTAATTGATTATCGAAGCATTTTTATGATGGCTACTTTATTTTTTTTTAATAAATTTATTTATTTTATTTATTTATTTTTGGCTGTGTTGGGTCTTTGATGCTGTGCGCGGGCTTTCTCTAGTTGTGGCAAACGGGAGCTGCTCTTTGTTTTGGTGCACAGGCTTCTCATTGCGGTGGCTTCTCTTGTTGCAGAGCATGGGCTCTAGAGCGCAGGCTTAGTAGTTGTGGCACACGGGCTTAGTTGCTCCGTGGCAAGTGGGATCTTCCTGGACCAGGGCTCGAACCCGTGTCCCCTGCACTGGCAGGCGGATTCTTAACCAGTGTGCCACCAGGGAAGCCTCATGATGGCTACTTTAAAATCTTATTCCAACATCTATTTGAGATTATTTCATCATCCATTTTACTGTGGTATAAGCATCCACTCGTTGTCCTTTCTCATTCAGGTTGTGACATTCCTTGTTCTTGGTACGATGAGTGATTTTTTGTGTTGCCTTGGACATTTTTGGATTATGTTATGAAACTTTGGATTTTATTTAAATCTTGTTTTAGCCGGACTTCTCTAAGTGTAGGTCTCATAGTGTAGGTCTGGGGTACTACAAGGTGCATGTAAAAATCCAAGTTCCCCACTTAGACGCCGTTGAGAACCTGGTGGTGTAGGGTGCCTCGTTACCACTGGGCAGGGGGTGGAAGTTCGGTCTCCCCACTGGGCCTCTGCTGACACGCACCTGGCTAGGAGGGGGAGGTGCTTTATTACATGCTTCCCGTGGGGCCTCAACTCAAGCCGTGGGGGATGAGCCTCTTACTACTGGGAGGGGGGGATTTTACTGTATCTCGAGATGATAACATGATTTCTCTTCTTTAGTCTGTTGACATGGTCATTCATTCTTGAATGTTGAACTAATATTAATCCCGGGATTGGGATTGGTCCTGATGTCTTACCCTATTTGACATTGCTGGATGTAATTTGATAATATTTTGCTGAGGATTTTTGCATCTGTAGTCATGAAGGATATGGGTTGGTAGTTATCTTTTCATGGTTTTGGTATCTGGGTAATGCGGCCTCAGAATGAATTGGGAAGTATGCACTACTCTTTTCTTCTTTCTGGAATTCTTTATGTAGATGAATCTTATTTCTTTGTTAAATGTTCGGTAGAATTTACCAAGGAATCCATCTCTACCTGAAGGTTTCTTTGTTGAAAGGTTTTATGTTGAGAATTTTATTTCCTTAGTAGATATAGAACTATTCAGATTTCTTTCTCTTACTGAGCTTTGGTGGTTCGTGTCTTTCAATGAATTTGCACATTTTATCTAACTTACTTCAAATGTTGGCCTCAAGTATAACACTCCACTATTATCTTCCGATGTCTGGAGGCTCTGCTGTGATAACCCCTCTTTCATGCATAATATTGGTCATTTATATCTTCTTTTTATTCTTGACTAGTCTGGAAAGAAGTGATAAATTTTATTGATCTTTCTGAAGAACAGCTATTTGTTTCATTGATTTTCTCTATTGTTTGCTTTCTATTTTATTTTGTTTCTGCTCTTTAAATTTTTCTTTCTTCTGCACTCTGGGTTTAATTTGCTGTTCTTTTTTTTTTTTTTTCTGTGGTACGTGGGCCTCTCACTGCTGTAGCCTCTCCCGTTGCGGAGCACAGGCTCTGGACGCGCAGGCTCAGCGGCCATGGCTCGCGGGCCCAGCCGCTCCGCGGCACGTGGGATCTTCCCGGACCGGGGCACGAACCCGTGTCCCCTGCATCGGCAGGCGGACTCTCAACCACTGCGCCACCAGGGAAGCCCTATATTCTTATTAAGTTTTGTTTTGTTCATTCTGTTGATTACTGAGAGGGGGGTTTTGAAGTCTCCTAATTGTGGATTTATCTGTTTTTCCTGTTATTTCCTATTGTTGCTTTAATCTTTTGAAATTCAATTGTTTGGTGAACACACAGTTAGAATTGGGTGTAATTGGCTCTTGGGCATTATATGTCTCTCTATCTCTGATAATATTATTTGTTTTGAAGTCCATTTTGTCTGATTTTAATGTGGCCATTCCTGCTTTTTTTGATTATTGGTTTCATGGAATATTTTTCTGCAGCTTTTTACTTATAGTGTATTTATATCTTTATATATAAAATGGTTTCTTTTAGACCACAAATAATTGGGTTTTCCTTTTTCATCCACTCTGACAACTTCTTTTAATTGACGTTTTTAAATCGTTTTCATTCAATGTACCTGCTGATAGAGCTGGACTGCATTTACCATTTTGCTTGTTGCCTTTATTAGTCCCATTTGTTCCTTGTTCTTTTTCTTCCCCCTTTGAATTAACTGAAGTTTTAGAAATGATTCCATTTTGTGTATGCAATTAGTTCATCCGTTATACTTTTTAAAAAACATCACAGTTGGGCTTACAATATATGTCTCTAATTTACCTTGTCTGCCTTTGAACAGTATTATACAGTTTCACAAGTAGTCCAAGAGCCTTACAAGAGTGTGCTTCGAATGCCTCTCCCTGTGTTTGTACTATTGTTGTCATACATTTTACTTTGACATGCTATCAACCCCTTATCACAAAGAAACTTTTATATTTATTTTTGCCATTTCTACATTCTTTTGTGTAGATGTGTGTTCTGTCTCGTATGAGATCCCTTCTGATTGAAGAGCTTCATGAACAATTTTTTTAGCCTGGGTCTTCTGGCAGTGAATTCTCTCAGCTTTTTTTCATCTGTGAAGTCTTTATTTTACCTTCATTTTCAAAGGATTCTTTTTCTCTGTATAGAATTTTGGGTTGACAGGATATGGGTTTTTTTCCCTTTCATCACTTTAGCTATATCACTCCCTTGTCTTGTGGATTGCGTTGTCTCTGATGAGAAGTCTCTTTTAATTGTTATGTTCCTTCCTCTCTCTATAATCTGTCTTTTATTTCTGGCTGCCTGCAAGGTGGTTTCTTTATCCTTGGTCTCAGCAGTTTGACTAAGATGTGTCCCCGTCTTTACAGGGTTTAAGTGTAATTTTTTCGTGGTGGTGGTGAGGAGTGAGTTGGTCCAGTCCTGCTGCTGTATCCATGTGGGCTGCAGCGGGGGTGTGAGTTTAGGATCAGCCCATCACTGTCAGCCTAACTCCAACAGAGGCCTTGGTCTTGAAGTTGCCCAGATTCAATTTGTGTTGCTAAGCAACACAAGTTAGAGCATCTTGAGACTTCCTGTCTGAATTTATCGCCAGGGTTAATTTTCAGATAACACGAGGTAATTCAGAAGTGATATCACGGTAAAAATATGCTCTTTTTTTTTAATTAAAGGAGGTTAGATCCAATGAAGAACAGCAAAAGGAAAAGGATCAGCCTAATGAGGAACCTGAGGAGGAAGCAGCCGCTTTACGTAAAGCTAACGCTGCTTCCCGCGGGAGTGCGCTGGAGAAGAAGCAAATCAGTTTGGGAAGGAGTCAGATGACCAAGAGATTAGAGCCAAGTTTGAACTGGAAGACCATACTTTTTGATGCCAAAAGGTATGTAGACGCTTACATGATGGGTTTTCTGATACGTCCTTGCTAACCACACAGTTGCCCAACTTTTCACATAACTCAGTTTCATCAGAGAAAACTACAGAGGAGATACTCACACCTCCCTCCATAATATGAGTTGGTTCCTTCTTGTCCTCTTCACGTTCCAGGCAGAAAGATTTGACAGCCAACAGCGTTTGTGTGCAGAGCACCACGGAGGGAGGGAGAGCCCAATTCACTTTCATGTGGTTGGTGAGTCAGGGCAAATAACACGTGAAAAAGATGATAAAAACACATGGAGGAATCCCATGGGAAATGTAAACATTGTGGTAGGGACCTGATTAAGTGAGTGTTAGAAGAATTCCACTTTAAATTATGTGATTAAATGTACCATTATGTGTAGTTAATTAGGGGAAACTTCATAGACGTGGTATCTCGTATATTAACAGAACTTTAAGTAAGTACTATAAAAAAGGATAGAACTGCAAACATATGGATGGTCTGAGTAAAGTGGACACAGGTTTGATGAACGTCTGAAATATACAAGCCTAGTTCCATTTAGGACCCTCTGTAAATTGGTGCCAAAGCCAGTGTTACCAACACGCAACAGAAGCACCTAGAGCACTTTTCAAGTTTAGCAAATAGGTTAAAAGTTACAGCCTATTTTTATTCCATGTCATCCCCTTATTGGGTTAAGAACTGGGTCCCTGCTGGTCACATGGGTCCTCACCTGCAGGGATTCTGAGAGCCACAGGTGATTGTATTTTGGGTGCAAACTCAGAGAGCTGGCAGAGGAGTCCTGTGGAAGGAGGAGACGTGCTTGGTTCTCTGAGTCTCACTGATTTTGGGGTGTTTGACCTTTGTGGCTGTGTTTGAAAGAGTGAGTCTGAAAATGACAAATGTATGGGCTACTCTGTTAATGGGGAGGTGAATTATAAAATGCTGCTTTTTGCATGTGCTTATTTTCTTCAATTAAGAATTCACTAAACAAGTATTTAATGCAAACCCAGTACATGCCAAGGTGTAGACTAAGCTTGAGAGTATCCAGAAAATCAGGCATAGGACCTGCTGCAGTGTCAGGTGGGCAAGGTGGAAAAACAGGCAGCTGTGATCCAGGACAGACTGAAGGACCTTCCCAATGATGGCAGCCTATGAAGGCCTGTTTCTAGCACAAAGAAATACTGGACGGAGTGTTTCTCCGTTACATAAAATGCATGGCTGTGTCTGAAGGACAAAAGGGACCTCTCAGGTGTCAGATGAGACTGGAGCCCATAGTCGTTCTCTGTGTTAGGAAAACACATCATTTGGATGCGTGAAAATGATGGAATATTTGTATACATTTCTATTTTAATTTCCTTTTAGTCAGCATAAAGTAATTAATAAAATTAATGTCTCTTTAGGAACAAAAGCTCACTAAGAGACACCCGAGAAGAAAAACATGGAGGAAGACTTGAAAAGTCCAGACCATCTACTTCATCTGGAAAAGCACAGTTAATTCGGTGAGTTTCTGTTCACATGACCAGTTCTTTAAAGCCAGCCCTATGCGACAGGCTAGTTAATGCTGGTTAATGGTGTTTTACTTTCACATTAGGGTCCTAAGATATCTATATTGACAGTTAGTAGGAATGCTGTAAAAATGGTAATAGTGGATTTCTTTCAATACATTTACAGAATATCCTTTTAATGTGGAGTTTCTTTAATACAGCGATCTACTGGTATTAGTTAACTCTTTGTAAATGAATATATTTAATGCAAAAAGCAGTTAACTAAGTGGTAGCAAAACTGGGCTCTTACCTGATCTCTGGCCTCTGAATAATCATGTCATGCAAAATTGTCATCTTTCTGAGCCTTACTTTACTGGTCACTGATGGCTCTGCCAATTCTAAAGTGATAAATGTTATTTCTCATTAAAACAGCCATTATTAGAAGGCCAGCTAATAAGCTTCTTACCCAGTTTTCCGTTTGATAAAAGTGACGTATCTGGGGAGAAGGTTCAGCCATTTTTACTCTAAGGTGGTGGTGGGAAGAAATGGCAGAAATTTCACATTTTAAATTTGCACACTTGGAAAAAACAAACTTTAAGACACTCTACAACGTGTATGCCATTTTGGGGAGTTAGACATAATAAACTATTAATTTTTTGACAACTTTTTAAAGCTTTTTATTTTGAAATAATTGTAGGTTCACAGAAAGTTGTGGAGATAGTGCAGAGAGGTCCCATAGACCCTTCACCTAGCCTCTCCCAATGGTTAAATCCTGCATCCTCCGTAACTGTGGTACAAGATCAAAACCAGGAGATTAACACGGGTACATTGTATAGGTATAGTTCAGTGTCATTATACCCTGTGCAGGTTTGTGTGATGACCGTGGCGACCAGGCTAGATAGAGCACTGTTCACCCCGCACAGACATCCCCCGGCCGCCCCATTATAGCCACAACCCCCGTCATTCCCACTTCCTAGCAACCATTCATCTGTTCGCTATTTTCATAATTTTGTCATTTTGGACCGCCATACAAATAGATTCATACATTTTTTTATATTGACTTTTTTTCAACACCATAATACCCTTGAGATCCACCTAAGTTGTTGCATGTATTAATAGTTTGTCCCTTTTGATTGCTGGGTGGCGTTCCATCGTATGGATATACCATGCGGTGGTAGTTTTTAAAATTATTCACGTATTAATGCACCTTTTAGTTGTTTGCAGTTTTTGGCTATTAGAAATGAAGCTGCTGTGAACAGTCACACACAGGTGTTTGTATAGATGGAAGTGTTCATTCCTGTAGGACAAATGCCCAGTTGCTGACAAGATAGTAATTGTGTGTGTTTAGCTTTTTTAAGAAACTGCCTACCTTTTCCAGACTGGCTGCACCATTTTATGTTCCCACCAGTGATGTCTGAGAGACTCAGTTTCCCCTCATCCTCGCCAGCATTTGGTATTGTTGCGTGTTGTATTTCAGCTCTTCTGAAAGCTGTGTAGTGATAGCTCATCGTGGTCTTAGCATTTCCCTAATGGCTCATGATGTTAACATCTTGTTGTGAGCTTATTGCCGTCCCTTTATGCTCATCAGTGAAATGTCTCTTTATGTCTTTTGCTCATTTTCTAGTTGAATCATTTGTTTTTTACATGTTGAGTTTTGAGAGTTCTTTTCTATCCAGGATATCCTTGGTTATAGATGTAGTTTGCAGATATTTTCTCCCTTTCTGTGACTTGTCTTTTCATCCTCTTAATAGGGCCTCTCAGAGAGCACTCTTTAATTTTGATGAAGTCTGATTTATCAGTTTTTTCTTTTATGGATTGTGCCTTTGATGTCACAAAGCCCTTGGTCCTGAAGATTATCTCCAATGTTTTCTTCCTAAAAGTTTAATAATTCTACATTTTATATTGAAGACTGGGATCCATTTTGAGTTAATTTTATATAAAGTATGAGACCTAGGTCAAGGTCCATTTCCCTAGGTCATTTCTCCAGCACCATTTGATGAAAAGGCTGTCTTTCCACCTTTGACTTGCTTTTTCACCCTAATCAAAAATCAGGTGGGTGTACTCGTGTGGGTCTATTTCTGGATCTCTATTCTGTGCAGCTGACTTTTATGTCCAGCCCTTTGCCGACACCATACATTCTTGATTACTGTAGCTCTATAGTAAATCTTGAAATCTGGTAAAGTGATTCCTCTCACTTTATTATTTTTCTTCCCAAAATCGTTTTGACCTATTCTAGCTTTTTTCCTTTCCACATAAATTTTAGAATGACCTTGCTATATCTAACAGAAAAAACTTACTGAAGATTTTGATAGAAATTGCATTAAAACCCTGTATCAGTTTTGAGAAAATTGATCTCTTTACTATGTAGACTCTGCCAATCCATGAACACTGTATGTCTGTGTATTTAAGCCTTTGATTTCCTTCACCAGCAGTTTTCAGCATATAAGTCCTGTGCATGTTTTGTTAGATTTACATCTAGAAGTAGAAACGCCAGTACTATGTTGACTATCAGTGATCAAAGTTCTTACTTTTTCTCAATCTTAGGAGGAAAGCATTCAGTCTTTCACCAGAAAGTATGATGATAGTTTTTGTACAGATATTCTTTATCAAGTTGAGGAAGTTCCCCTCTATTCTTGGTTTTCTGAGAGTTTTAATCACCATTGGGTGTTGAATTTTGTCACATGGTTTTTCTACATCAATTGGTATGGTCATGTCATTTTTCTTCTTTAGGCTGCTACTGTGGTAGATTACAACGGCTGATTTTTGAATACTGAATCAGCCTTGCATTCCTGGAATAAACCCCACTGGGTCATGGTGGGCTCATTCTTTTTATATCTAGCTGAATTATGTGTGCTTAATAGTATGTTAAGAATATTTGCATCTACACTCATGAGGGATATTCAATAACAGTGTGTTGTTTTTGTTTGCACTTTGGTTTTGATATCAGGCTTCATAAAATGAGTTCCCTTCTCTTGTATTTTCTAGGAGAGATTGTATAAAATTGGTGTTAGTACTTCTATGCCTGTTGAAATTCTCCAGTGAAATCATCTGGAACTGGAGACTTTTGCTATGAGTTGTAAAATTGTGAATTAATTCCATTAATAGTTGTAGTGCTGTTCAAATTATGTGCTTCACATTGGTTAAGTTACGGTAGTTTGTACCTTTAAAGGAGTTGGTCCGTTGTATCTAAATTGTCAAAATTAATGTTCAGTTGTTCATAGTTTTCTCTTATGATCCTTTTGTTGTCAGCAGGATCTGTAGTGATATGCTACGTTTCATTCACTTCTGGTACTGGAAATTTGTGTCTTCTCTTTTTTTGTCAGTCTTGCTAGAGCTTTGTCAGTTTTATTGATCTTTTCAACAAGCAGTTTTTTGTTTTTATAGAATTTTCAAGTTGTTTTTCTGTTTTCAATTTGATTGATTTCTTCTCTTTATTATTTCCTTTTCTCTGTTTTCTTTGGGTTTGTTTTGCTCTTCTTTTTCTAGTTTCTTTAGATGTGAGTTTAGATGACTGAATTGAGACTTCTCTTTTCTTATGTAGGCCTTTAGTGCCATGTAGTTCTCTTTCTGCATTGCTTTAGCTATGTACAGAAAACCTGATATATCTTTGTGTGTGTATGTATGTGTGTGGCATTTTTCAGTTTTATTGAGATATAATTGACATACAGCTCTGTATAAGCTCATGGTGCACCCTATGACTTGACATACGTGTATTGTGAAATGACTGCAATAGGCTCAGTTAATTTACACCCCCTTATGTAGTTGCAAATAACTCTGTTTCTTGTGATGAGGACCCTCAGACTTACTCTCTAAGCGACTTTCAGATACACCACACGGCAGTGTTAGCGTAGTCATCTCGTACACCACATCCCCAGCACTTATTTATCAGATACCTGTGTGTAGCGTTCGAACACCTTCCCCCAGTTTCCCTCCCTCCACCTCTGGTAAACACAAGTCTGATTTCTATGAGTTTGGTTGTTGTTTTGTTTTTGTTTTTTATTTTTAGATTCCACGTATAGATGAAATCATAGAGTATTTGTCTTCCGCTGACTGATTTCACTTAGCATGATACCCTCCAGGTCCACCCAGGTTGTCACCAATGGCAGGATTTCCTTCTATTTTTATGACTAATATTCCATTGTTTGTATGTATCACGTCTTCTTTATCCATTCATCTGTCCGTGGACACTTGGGTTGCTTCCGTGTCTTGGCTATTGTAAATAATGCTGCAGTGAACATTGGGGTTTACTTCATTTTTAGGTAGACCTGACGTACCAGATTTTCCTCTTTAACCAACACAGGTTTCCTGACATCTTTTGGACAAGAGGATACATAAAACTGAAACTCAGCTCCAGGCCCTTCAGTTCAGGATTTCCCCCCACTGTGGCCCAGAGAGCACAGCTGCACCATTCTGCACTTTTGAAAGTATAAGAATTGGAGCTGCCTGTGCTGAAAAGCCTTTGAGAAATTAAGAGACTGGTAGAACCTTAAAAATAATGAAACTTGACAACTACCCATCCTCCTACTGTGCTTCCAAATGGAAAAGACTAGGAAAGAGTTTTATGGAAGAGAGCACCTGGGGGGATGGAGAGAGAAAAGGAGGGAGAGAAAGAAAGAAGATAAGGATGAATTGACTATGTTCCCAAGGGCTTGAGTGAACTAGCCTGTGTCTGTGACCTTGGTGTTAAGTTAGAAGCCTCTAGAGCAGTGAGGAATAAAGTGAACTCTCTTTGGTAAGGGAATAAATGCCTTCCCTTTGGGGCACTGGCAGCACTGCCCAACTGAGCTTTCTGCAGTAATAGAAATGGTTTATTTCTGAGCTGTCCTGTACGGTAGCCACTAGCTACCTATGATTATTGAGCACTTGCAGTGTGGCCAGTGTGACTGGAGAACTGAATTTTTAATTGTATTCAATTTTAAGTAAGTAAATAAAAGAAATGTAAATATAAAGAACAACATGTTAAGTCAGTCAACTGCTATGACAAGTTGCAGTCTTCGGTCGTTTACCTAATACCCTTGCCATTTCTTGCTGTGTTCTTTATTATTATTGCACCCGTAGCAATAATACTGAAATGCATCTGCTACTGAGACGTGTTTGCTCACCTCCTCATACAGATATTAACAAAGATCTTCCAGAACTCAGAAGGTGTTGGTACCTTATCCATTGCTTGTGTACATGTTGCTGAAATAGTAACATTATAACCATGTCCATACTGTAGCATAAACATACTTATTATACCTCGTTGTTGTTGTTCTTAGTAAGAGTGTTGAAAAGATTGAGGAGATTATTAGTGAGAGCTCCTCAGAGAGTGAGGAAGATGAAGAACCACCTGACCATCTTCAGGAAACAAATGCAGATTTGCCATCAGAATACTGGCAAATTCAGAAGCTGGTGAAATATTTGAAGGTGAGAGAGAAACCTTTTGTACTATGTTTGCAATGTTTATTTAAAATTTTTTCCTGAAAATGTATGTTCTGCTTCCAAGTTGACTATATATTTATTTCAAGTAAGGGTAGTAAGTATCCCTGTTACTACTTCAGTGTGCACAGGGGAAGGTCCTATTACCCTGAGGATAGCGAGGTTCGTCCTCATGGAGCAGCTGGGCTGTCAGGTACCAGCCCTCTCCCCTAGCTGGGGAGCGGTCAGCGGGCCATGGCAGCCGTCAGATATTGTGACTTGCCACCATTTTATGATCTGCAGTATGATGCGGTGGAAAGAGCAAGGAGTCTTGAAGTTGGACTTAGACTAAATTCTAGGTTGTATCACTTACTAGCAATGTGACTGTTGAAAAGTTATGGTTTTGAGCCTTAATTTTCCCAACCCATGGAGTGAAATTAGTAATACCCACTATAGGATTATTTTAAGGACTGAGAAAACACATTTGAAGCATGTGGTGTGTCTGATACATTGTAGGTGCTTAAAATATATATTGGTCCATTTCCATTACTCTCAAGTAATATCCCATGTGTGAAAACATTTTATAATAATAAATAAATAAATGGCCCATATAACAGTGTATCAATATTTAAGTCCTTGAATGTGGGGTGGGGCAAGGAAAATGATTTACCCAAGCCCAGATTACTGTTCATTTCTGATATTGGATATTGATAAATGGCGAGGCCAGGCCTAAAGCGATAGCCCAGAAGTACTTGTGAAAACAGCATTTTGACTTACGTCATCTTGTCCTCCTGCATTTGCTAAGCTTTGCATAGTTCAAGATATTTATGTGACTCCTAAATCGCTAAAGGGTACTTTTCCTGTGCCTCTGAGGTCGTCCCAAGCTGACAGGTGAACTAGCCTATATGCACATTTTGGTGAATTCAACAGAGGCCCGCTGCGTGGACAGTCTGGTAGGTATAAGTAAGCCAAAAAAGGTTTTCCTGAAAGAAAAATATGCCCGCTTGCCTGTTGGACACAGTCTCAGCGGCAATTCTCAGCACTTCTCAGAAAAAGTTTTTTATGTTTTCCTGAATCCTGAATCCCAAGAAAAATCAGTCAAGAAATTGGGAAAACGGGAAGTTAGAATTAAAATTTGACAATTAAAATTTAATAATCTTCCTGAAGACATTACTGGCTCAGAGGAATCTACTGACATCATGGAGAGCAACACCTGCTGATCATCTTGGTAATCATTCCACAGCATACGTGGGTATCAAATCAGCACATTGTACACGTCAGATACAATTATATTTGCCAGTCATCCCTCAATAAAATTTTTTTTTTTTTTTTTTTTTTTTTTTTTTTGCGGTACGTGGGCCTCTCACTGTTGTGGCCTCTCCCATTGTGGAGCACAGGCTCCGGACGTGCAGGCTCAGCGGCCGTGGCTCACGGGCCCAGCTGCTCTGCGGCATGTGGGATCTTCCCGGACTGGGGCACGAACCTGTGTCCCCTGCATCAGCAGGCGGACTCTCAACCACTGCGCCACCAGGGAAGCCCCCCTCAATAAAATTTTTTAAAAAAAGAAAATTCTGGCAGCAGAATCAAAGGTGAAGGTAGACATTTCCAGGCATCAGGACGGGAACCAGTAAGAGTAAAGTGGTCACAGCCCAGGCGGTCAGCCTCGCTTGTAGCTGTTGCCGTGCTCTAAATGATGTGTATGTGCAAGTCATTCTTGCAAAAATAAATGATCTGCTAATATGCATCATATACTTCATACAAGTCCTGTTAGTGGTGTTCTAAGAAATAACACATTTGTAAAGCAAAGTAAGTCGTTAAATCTGAAATTTTGATCTGTGATTCTCTGTAGCCCTGGTGAGCTTGCTAGGAGATCTCAATGGTATGTCATTGGATGTACCCGGGCATTGTTTTGTGTTTGAATATTCACTATATTGTATATATTATGTATTACAATTTGTTCTTTCCAAGTAATTGAACATAAGAAATGCAAAGAGAGGAAGATGTGAGTGTGGGTTGTGCAACAATGCATCATGAAACCAGAAAGTGATCTAAAATCTTAATTAGCAAAAACAACATAGACCTCAATGGTCCAACCAGAATCAGGGCAGGCAGATAAAATATTTTCATCATTAAAAAAGGAAATGAGCATATATGATGCAAACTCTAACGCCTAACTTGGCTATGCTTTTGGAAGCCTGTCAACAATTTGACCAATGTCAATGTAAAATGAAAAATAACATTTTTAACATCTGGCATATTTGTCCTGAAACAAAAATCAAGACTATTGGATAGGACGGTTAATGCTTTGTGTATTTTAAAATTGTATTTTAAGAATATCTTATAAATGATAAATATTTTAATGTCATCTTTCAGTTTTTAAAATGGCTTTTATTTTTACTTTATTATTATTTTTTAACATCTTTATTGGGGTATAATTGCTTTACAGTGGTGTGTTAGTTTCTGCTTTATAACAAAGTGAATCAGTTACACATATACATATGTTCCCATATCTCTTCTCTCTTGCGTCTCCCGCCCTCCCACCCTCCCTATCCCACCCCTCCAGGCGGTCACAAAGTACCGAGCCGATATCACTGTGCCATGCGGCTGCTTCCCACTAGCTATATACCTTACGTTTGGTACTGTATATATGTCCATGCCTCTCTCTCGCCCTGTCACAGCTCACCCTTCCCCCTCCCCATATCCTCAAGTCCGTTCTCCAGTAGGCCTGTGTCTTTATTCCTGTCTTACCCCTAGGTTCTTCATGACATTTTTTTCCCCTTAAATTCCATATATATGTGTTAGCATATGGTATTTGTCTTTTTCTGTCTGACTTACTTCACTCTGTATGACAGACTCTAGGTCTATCCACCTCATTACAAATAACTCAATTTCGTTTCTTTTTATGGCTGAGTAATATTCCATTGTATATATGTGCCACATCTTCTTTATCCATTCATCCGATGATGGGCACTTAGGTTGTTTCCATCTCCGGGCTATTGTAAATAGAGCTGCAATGAACATTTTGGTACATGACTCTTTTTGAATTCTGGTTTTCTCAGGGTATATGCCCAGTAGTGGGATTGCTGGGTCATATGGTAGTTCTATTTGTAGTTTTTAAAGGAACCTCCATACTGTTCTCTACAGTGGCTGTATCAATTTACATTCCCACCAACAGTGCAAGAGGGTTCCCTTTTCTCCACATCCTCTCCGGCATTTATTGTTTCTAGATTTTTTGATGATGGCCATTCTGACCAGCGTGAGATGATATCTCATTGTAGTTTTGATTTGCATTTCTCTAATGATTAATGAAGTTGAGCATTCTTTCATGTGTTTGTTGGCAGTCTGTATATCTTCTTTGGAGAAATGTCTATTTGGGTCTTCTGCCCATTTTTGGATTGGGTTGTTTGTTTTTTTGTTATTGAGCTGCAAGAGCTGCTTGTAAATTTTGGAGATTAATCCTTTGTCAGTTGCTTCATTTGCAAATATTTTCTCCCATTCTGAGGGTTGTCTTTTGGTCTTCTTTATGGTTTCCTTTGCTGTGCAAAAGCTTTGAAGTTTCATGAGGTCCCATTTGTTTATTTTTGTTTTTATTTCCATTTCTCTAGGAGGTGGGTCAAAAAGGACCTTGCTGTGATTTATGTCATAGAGTGTTCTGCCTATGTTTTCCTCTCAGAGTTTGATAGTTTCTGGCCTTACATTTAGGTCTTTAATCCATTTTGAGCTAATTTTTGTGTATGGTATTAGGGAGTGATCTAATCTCATACTTTTACATGTACCTGTCCAGTTTTCCCAGCACCACTTATTGAAGAGGCTGTCCTTTCTCCACTGTGCATTCCTGCCTCCTTTATCAAAGATAAGGTGACCATATGTGCGTGGGTTTATCTCTGGGCTTTCTATCCTGTTGCATTGATCTATCTTTCTGTTTTTGTGCCAGTACCATACTGTCTTGATTACTGTAGCTTTGTAGTATAGTCTGAAGTCAGGGAGCCTGATTCCTCCAGCTCTGTTTTTCGTTCTCAAGATTGCTTTGGCTCTTCGGGGTCTTTTGTGTTTCCATACAAATTGTGAAATTTTTTGTTCTAGTTCTGTGAAAAATGCCAGTGGTAGATTGATAGGGATTGCCTTGAATCTGTAGATTGCTTTGGGTAGTAGAGTCATTTCCACAATGTTGATTCTTCCAATCCAAGAACATGGTATATCTCTCCATCTATTTGTATCATCTTTAATTTCTTTCATCAGTGTCTTATAATTTTCTGCATACAGGTCTTTTGTCTCCTTAGGTAGGTTTATTCCTAGATATTTTATTCTTTTTGTTGCAATGGTAAATGGGAGTGTTTTCTTGATTTCACTTTCAGATTTTTCATCATTAGTGTGTAGGAATGCCAGAGATTTCTGTGCATTAATTTTGTATCCTGCCACTTTACCAAATTCATTGATTAGCTCTAGTAGTTTTCTGGTAGAATCTTTAGGATTCTGTATGTATAGGATCATGTCATCTGCAAACAGTGACAGCTTTACTTCTTCTTTTCCGATTTGGATTCCTTTTATTTCCTTTTCTTCTCTGATTGCTGTGGCGAAAACTTCCAAAACTATGTTGAATAAGAGTGGTGAGAGTGGGCAACCTTGTCTTGTTCCTGATCTTAGTGGAAATGCTTTCAGTTTTTTGCCATTGAGGACGATGTTGGCTGTGAGTTTGTCATATATGGCCTTTATTATGTTGAGGAAAGTTCCCTCTATGCCTACTTTCTGCAGGGTTTTTATCACAAATGGGTGTTGAATTTTGTTGAAAGCTTTCTCTGCATCTATTGAGATGATCATATGGTTTTTCTCCTTCAGTTTGTTAACATGGTGTATCATGTTGGTTGATTTCCATATATTGAAGAATCCTTGCATTTCTGGAATAAATCCCCTTGATCATGGTGTACGATCCGTTTAATGTGCTGTTGGATTCTGTTTGCTAGTATTTTGTTGAGGATTTTTGCATCTATGTTCATCAGTGATATTGGCCTGTAGTTTTCTTTCTTTGTGACATCCTTGTCTGGTTTTGGTATCAGGGTGATGGTGGCCTCGTAGAAGGAATTTGGGAGTGTTCCTCCCTCTGCTATATTTTGGAAGAGTTTGAGAAGGATAGGTGTTAGCTCTTCACTAAATGTTTGATAGAATTCGCCTGTGAAGCCATCTGGCCCTGGGCTTTTGTTTGTTGGAAGATTTTTAATCACAGTTTCAATTTCAGTGCTTGTGATTGGTCTGTTCATATTTTCTGTTTCTTCCTGATTCAGTCTTGGCAGGTTGTGCATTTCTAAGAATTTGTCCATTTCTTCCAGGTTGTCCATTTTATTGGCATAGAGTTGCTTGTAGTAATGTCTCATGATCTTTTTTATTTCTGCAGTGTCAGTTGTTACTTCTCCTTTTTCATTTCTAATTCTATTGATTTGAGTCTTCTACCATTTTTTCTTGATGAGTCTGGCTAGTGGTTTATCTATTTTGTTTATCTTCTCTAAGAACCAGCTTTTAGTTTTATTGATCTTTGCTATTGTTTCCTTCATTTCTTTTTCATTTATTTCTGATCTGATTTTTATGATTTTTTTCCTTCTGGTAGCTTTGGGGTTTTTTTGTTCTTCTTTCTCTAATTGCTTGAGGGGC
Organism: Lagenorhynchus albirostris; assembly: GCF_949774975.1. Classification (NCBI taxonomy): domain Eukaryota; kingdom Metazoa; phylum Chordata; class Mammalia; order Artiodactyla; family Delphinidae; genus Lagenorhynchus; species Lagenorhynchus albirostris. Next base: position 191,960,778 of record NC_083095.1, read on the forward strand.
AAGGTTAGGTTGTTTATTCGAGATGTTTCCTGCTTCTTAAGGTGGGCTTGTATTGCTATAAACTTCCCCCTTAGAACTGCTTTTGCTGCATCCCATAGGTTTTGGGTCGTTGTGTCTCCATTGTCATTTGTTTCTAGGTATTTTTTTATTTCCTCTTTGATTTCTTCAGTGATGACTTCATTATTAAGTAGTGTATTGTTTAGCCTCCATGTGTTTGTATTTTTTACAGATCTTTTCCTGTAATTGATATCTAGTCTCATGGCGTTGTGGTCGGAAAAGATACTCGATACAATTTCAATTTTCTTACATTTACCAAGGCTTGATTTGTGACCCAAGATATGATCTATCATGGAGAATGTTCCATGAGCACTTGAGAAAAATGTGTATTCTGTTGTTTTTGGATGGAGTGTCCTATAAATATCAATTAAGTCCGTCTTGTTTAATGTATCATTTAAAGCTTGTGTTTCCTCATTTATTTTCATTTTGGATGATCTGTCCATTGGTGAAAGTGGGGTGTTAAAGTCCCCTACGATGAATGTGTTACTGTTGATTTCCCCTTTTTTGGCTGTTAGTATTTGCCTTATGTATTGAGGTGCTCCTATGTTGGGTGCATAAATATTTACAGTTGTTATATCTTCTTCTTGGATCGATCCCTTGATCATTATGTAGTGTCTTTCTTTGTCTCTTCTAATAGTCTTTATTTTAAAGTCTGTTGTGTCTGATATGAGAATTGCTACTCCAGCTTTCTTTTGGTTTCCATTTGCATGGAATATCTTTTTCCATCCCCTTACTTTCATTCTGTATGTGTCTCTAGGTCTGAAGTGGGTCTCTTGTAGACAGCATATATAAGGGTCTTGTTTTTGTATCCATTCAGCCAATCTGTGTCTTTTGGTGGGAGCATTTAGTCCATTTACATTTAAGGTTATTATCAATATGTATGTTCCTATTCCCGTTTTCTAAATTGTTTTGGGTTCGTTATTGTAGGTCTTTTCCTTCTCTTGTGTTTCTTGCCTAGAGAAGTTTCTTTTAGCATGTGTTGTAAAGCTGGTTTGGTGGTGCTGAACTCTCTCAGCTTTTGCTTGTCTGTAAAGGTTTTAATATCTCCATCAAATCTGAATGAGATCTTTGCTGGGTAGAGTAATCTTGGTTGCAGGTTTTTCTCCTTCATCACTTTAAATATGTCCTGCCAGTCCCTTCTGGCTTGCAGAGTTTCTGCTGAGAGATCAGCTGTTAACCTTATGGGGATTCCCTTGTGTGTTATTTGTTGTTTTTCCCTTGCTGCTTTTAATATGCTTTCTTTGTATTTAATATTTGACAATTTAATATGTGTCTTGGCGTATTTCTCCTTGGATTTATCCTGTATGGGACTCTCTATGCTTCCTGGACCTGATTAACTATTTCCTTTCCCATATTAGGGAAGTTTTCAACTATAATCACTTCAAATATTTTCTCAGTCCCTTTCTTTTTCTCTTCTTCTTCAGGAACCCATATAATTCGAATGTTGGTGTGTTTAATGTTGTCCCTGAGGTCTCTGAGACTGTCCTCAGTTCTTTTCATTCTTTTTTCTTTATTCTGCTCTGCGGTAGTTATTTCCACTATTTTACCTTCCTGGTCACTTATCCGTTCTTCTGCCTCAGTTATTCTGCTATTGATTCCATCTAGAGTAGTTTTAATTTCATTTATTGTGTTGTTCATCGTTGCTTGTTTCATCTTCAGTTCTTCTAGGTCCTTGTTAACTGATTCTTGCATTTTGTCCATTCTATTGTCCATTCTATCTCCAAGATTTTGGATCAACCTTACTATCATTATTCTGAATTCTTTTTCAGGTAGACTGCCTATTTCCTCTTCATTTGTTAGGTCTGGTGGGTTTTTATCTTGCTCCTTCATCTGCTGTGTGTTTTTCTGTCTTTTCATTTTGCTTATCTTACTGTGTTTGGGGTCTCCTTTTTGCAGGCTGCAGGTTCGTAGTTCCCGTTGTTTTTGATGTCTGTCTCCAGTGGCTAAGGTTGGTCCAGTGGGTTGTGTAGGCTTCCTGGTGGAGGGAACTAGTGCCTGTGTTCTGGTGAATGGGGCTGGATCTTGTCTCTCTAGTGGGCAGGTCCACGTCTGGTGGTGTGTTTTGGGGTGTCTGTGGACTTATTATGATTTTAGGCAGCCTCTCTGCTAATGGGTGGGGTTGTGTTCCTGATTTGCTATTTTTTTGGCATAGGTTGTCCAGCACTGTAGTTTGCTGGTCGTTGAGTGAAGCTGGGTGCTGGTGTTGAGATGGAGGTCTCTGGGAGATTTTCGCCGTTTGATATTATGTGGAGCTGGGAGGTCTCTTGTTGACCAGTGTCCTGAAGTTGGCTCTCCCACCTCAGAGGCAGAGCCCTGACTGCTGGCTGGAGCACCAAGAGCCCTTCATCCACACGGCTTAGAATAAAAGGGAGAAAAAGTAGAGAGAATTAGTAGAAGTATGAAGAAAGAAAGAAAGAAAGAAGGAAAGAAGGAAAGAAGGGAGGGAAGGAAGGAAAGGAAGGAAGAAGGAAAGAAAGAAAGAAGAAAAGAAGGAGAGAAGGCAAGAAGGAAAGAAAGGGAGGGAGGGAGGAAGGAAGGAAGGAGGGAAAGAAGGAAAAAAGAAAGAAAGAAGATACTGTAACATATAATAAAGTATAATAAAGTTATTGAATTAAAAAATAATTATTTAGAAAAAAAAGGGATGGATAGAACCTTAGGACAAATGTTGGAAGCAAAGCTATAGAGACAAAATCTTAGAAGCATACACATACACCCTCACAAAAAGAGGTAAAGGGGGAAAAATCATAAATCTTGCTCTCAGAGACCACCTCCTCAATTTGGGATGATTCGTTGTGTAAAGGAGGGAAGGAAGGAAGGAAGGAAGGAATGGAGGAAAGAAAGAAAAGAAAGAAAAAGAAAGTAACGTATAATAAAGTTATTAAAATTAAAATCAATTATTAAAAAACAAACAATGGACGGATAGAACCCTAGGACAAATGGTGGAAGCAAAGCTATACAGACAAGATCTCACACAGAAGCATACACATACACATTCACAAAAAGAGGAGAAGGGGAAAAAGTCATAGATCTTGCTCTCGAAGCCCACCTCCTCAATTTGGGATGACTCGTTGTGTATTCAGGTATTCCACAGATGCAAGTACATCATGTTGATTGTGGAGCTTTAATCCGCTGCTCCAGGGGCTGCTGGGAGAGATTGCCCTTTCTCTTCTTTGTTCGCACAGCTCCCGGGGCTCAGCTTTGGATTTGGCCCCGCCTCTGCGTGTAGGTCGCGGGAGGGCATCTGTTTGTTTGCTCAGACAGGACGGGGTTAAAGGCGCCGCTGATTCCGGGGCTCTGGCTCACTCAGGCCGGGGGAGGGAGGGGCAGGGAGCGCGGGGCGGGCCTGCGGCGGCAGAGGCCGGCGTGACGTTGCACCAGCCTGAGGCGCACCGTGCGTTCTCCCGGGGAAGTTGTCCCTGGATCCCGGGACCCTGGCAGTGGCGGGCTGCACAGGCTCCCCGGAAGGGGCTGTGGACAGTGACCTGTGCCCGCACACAGGCTTCTTGGTGGCGGCAGCAGCAGCCTTAGCGTCTCCCGCCCGTCTCTGGGGTCCGCGCTGTTAGCCGCGGCTCGCGCCCGTCTCTGGAGCTCCTTTAAGCGGCGCTCTAATCCCCTCTCCTCGCGCACCAGGAAACAAAGAGGTAAGAAAAGTCTCCTGCCTCTTCGGCAGGTCCAGACTTTTCCCCGACTCCCTCCCGGCCAGCCGTGCTGCACCAACCCCTGCAGGCTGTGTTCACGCCGCCAACCCCAGTCCCCTCCCTGCGCTCCGACCGAAGCCCGAGTCTCAGCTCCCAGCCCCGCCCGCCCCGGCGGGGGAGCAGAGAAGCCTCTCGGGCTGGCGAGTGCCGGTCGGCGCCGATCCTCTGTGCGGGAATCCCCCCGCTTTGCCCTCCGCACCCCTGTGGCTGCGCTCTCCTCCACGGCCCCGAAGCTCCCCCCTCCGCCGCCCGCAGTCTCCGCCCGCGAAGGGGCTCCTAGTGTGTGGGAACCTTCCCTCCTTCACGGCTCCGTCCCACTGGTGCAGGTCCCATCCCTATTCTTTTGTCTCTGTTTTTTCTTTTTACTTTTGCCCTACCCAGGTATGTGAGGGTTTTTTTGCCTTTTGGGAGGTCTGAGGTTTTCTGCCAGCGTTCAGTAGGTGTTCTGTAGTTGTTACACGTGTAGATGTATTTCTGGTGTGTCTGTGTGGAGGAAGGTGATCTCCGCGTCTTACTCTTCCGCCATCTTCCCAGCACCCCCCTAAAGTGGCTTTTATTTAGCACTTACTTTGTGTTAATGTTCTCCTAATGTTTTCTGTTACCAGATAACAGGTGGAGATCATTTTTACATGTTATTGCAATATATAGTTTTTTTTACAGAAAACCTCTGAAATTTTTAGCATCTCTATCATAAATAAATGGTTCGTTGTTTTTTATGGAAATAATTTACTATTATGGTCATCATTATTATTTAGTAACATGTAAATAAAATTTAGGAACCAATATGAAATAACATGATTTCAGGAATTCCTGAGAATTTCTGGGAATTCCAGTTTCTCATTCCGGAATCTGGAAGATTCATATCTGTCAGAATTTGGAAACACTCCTGTGGAGGGAGCATAGGCTGGCGTTCCATCCCTGTGATCCTGCCCCTGCCTCGGCAGGAGTCTTTGTGCACAAACCACCCAGTCAGCGCAGTGGCCAGCCCAGCACACGCGGCAGTAAATTCCAGACTCAGGAGAACCACCTGCCCTTTCCCGAGCCACAGGGCTGCCCATAGCCTCTACTCATGAAGTGCATGTCCTCTGGGGAAAAACTGGCAGCAGAGATCTCTGTCATCCAGCGCTTGAGCCAGACAGGCACTGGGGCTCAGACATGGCCTTTGGAAGAAGGTTTGGAAGAGCCCTGGTGTTGACGCAAAGAATTTTGGTCTATTAACTTTATTTCATTAGTAAAAGGAAATAGAGAGCCAAAGGGGACCGAAGCATCGGCCAGGCCAGGAGGCAGAATAATGAAGAGTTAGAGGCGCGACCTCCAGTGTCAGAAAGACGTCAGCTGAGTCGGGTTTCTGCCACCCCCTGGCTCAGCGGCCTTGGGGTGCTGGCGGGCCTCTGTGAGCTTTGGTTTCCTCATTGGTCAAGGTGGCAAAATAGAAGAGCCCGCATTTTAGGATTACTGTGAATATTAAATGAAACCTGACACACATAAGTGCTTTAGCACCAGGGGCTCAGCACCTGTTGGCAATGGTAATTGTTACTGTTGCATGTTGTTATTCTAGACAGCGTAAGGTGGGGAGGCTTTACCACCCACACAGGTGGTCCTCAGCTTTCGCTTTAAGATTCTAGCAACCAGAGAAAGGCAGAAAGACAGTGAGTTAATACAGTGAGGGCGAGGGCCTCTCCACCATAAGGTAAAAACAGCCCACTTGCCAGTGAGTGTAACTGATCCTGGTGCTAAGAGCAGAAAGAATTTCCTCCCCAAGGACTTAATGGGGCAGACAGTGGGTAGGTGGCGTGCAGCATTCTCCACGATACCTTCTCCGTGAACACGGCTAAGAGTGTCTCGTGGTAGTCTCATTATTGAATCACGGTCTTGCGTTTTTCAACTATTTAGGATAAATCCATATAATGGTGGGTCAAAAAGGGATGCCCTGTTGCTGTCCCAGAACAGCTGAGGAAAGCATGTATTGATGAAGTGCTACTCAAGCTCGCACAAGTTACCCATCAGTAAATCTTGTGCAAATGTGATACTTTTGGCCAGACAGTAAATTGCTTGGAATTATTATAGTTCCCACAGGTAAATATTCTTAACATAGCCAATAAAAGAAAAAGTATATCTACAAATGATTTCAGGATTTTCAACACAGATAAATGTTTTTCTGTGGAGACACAAAAGGATATGAAAAGTCTATGAAATGCAAAATTGAATGTCTCTAGGTAATCTCAAAATAATACACCTGACATTGTACTTTACAAAATTATGCCTTAAATGTAGATTTCAACCAGCAGAGAAATGTTCACGTTGACCTGACTCTCCACTTACCGTTTTCCAAGTGCAGCAATGTCTGTGATTGTTGAAAACTTTTGATGCGTTCATTAATACCCAAACAAGCCGATGAATGACACAGCTTGGTATTTATCCAGAGCTATGAGCTCAGGTCTTGGCATATCATAAAGGGACTTAGTCTGCAATCATTTGGCTTTGACATATGTTCATTTCAACTTGCAAGTTTTGCATCTGTATATATGCTTTTAATCTGGAGTTTTAGAACACAATTTAATTTTTAAACTAATGGATACTCTGCATTTTTACTCACCAACCTTCCAACTTCTGTTTCCCCACACAGCCGATGACTCTGTACCCTAATTCTGAAAGAAGTAATAAACTCCTTATTCCGCTGCCCTCTGCGCTTACCTTCTGCTACTTATCACAGTACAGCTTGTCTGTCTTATCAGCTGCTCCTTGAGTGGGGAGACCGTACTAAACTCATTTCTGTGTCTTGCAGGCTGTCTTGCTAGTAAACACAGGACTGTCCATCCTCTGCTCAGGAGGGATGGTGACAGAACAAGGCTCCCGAGGGGCCCGGCTGTCCTTCGCTCTCAGGTCCTTCAGAGCAGCTTTTCCTCCCTCTGAGCCTGAGTCGTTCTGTTCCCTCTGCTGTTGATGTCTTTCCCCACCTTCTCCTGCCCCCCTTCTCTTTGTAGACATACTGTTTCCTTGCTGCATTTGCCCGCTTTATGTGGATATTATCTTCTCCCCTGTCCATGGTTGCTTCAAAATCTTGCAATGAAAATATTTTGCTTTGTATCCATCCCAGCGATTGGGCAAGACAGTTGTTAAGGCGTGCACCCCACACTAATACTGTGAGTCTCTCTAAAAATACAGTAAGTTTCACTCACTTCTAAATCACAAATGTATAGAACCCCTTTGTGAAATAGGAGGAGAGTTGGAGGATTTTTTTGTTGTTTGGAAATGGTGGGTTTCTTCATCACAAGTATCCTAATATTATTCTTAATGTAAATAGGTACTCTTTAGTAACATGAGATAAAATGTTGAAAGGTCATAATTATAAGTAGATCTGCATTTCATGCACCTTAGTGTAAGTATCCTTAAACTGAAGAATGAATTTCTGGACCCATAGTTGAAAGCCTGCTGGAATCCATTTCTATGTGGTTTGAAGGTAGATTGCGTATGGAATTTAATACTATAAGATCAGGAAATCCAAGAGAAAATTGAGGAGATTAGAAAATGGTTGGTGAGGTTTCAGGCAGTTCGAAGGGATCTCAGAGGCTGGGTCTAGAATCATGCTTTATCTCCCCTTTAGGCATTTCTTAGGGCTGTTACTTGAGGATAAGCTGTCTGCACCGTCGGCTCCAGGCTCAGCTGGGATACTGTTAGCAAGCGGGTTTGGGGACGTCTGCCCCTACTCAGAAGCGTTTCGCTCGGCTGGGCTCATTCCTGAGTACTTGCTGCAGTAATGGAGGAATCCAGGGTTCATCCCTGGGGCCACTTCCCCAGGTGTACCACCTCCCCACCTGGGGAAGCAGGAAGAGGAAAGCATTCATTTCGAAAGCTGAGTTCAGCAGCAGGTGGTTTGCAAAATGAATCCCAGTGAGAAGACCAGAAGCCAGTGACGTGTTGCCCTGATAGAGTGTGTTGGGGACTTGGAATAGGGCAGTGTCCTTGGGGTCTGGTTTGGGGCAGCTTGAGTTGAAGACAGTGAAATGTCCAAATAGAAAGGCCAGTACAATAGTTGGAAATAAAGGATTGAAGCTCCAATTATTCATTAGAAATGGGGCTACCATTTTGGGACCCAGAGGAATGAAAGGCTTAGGAAGGAGTGTGGAGCAGGTGGGCATGTTTGTGTTTTTTTTAAAATTCATGATTGAATGTGCCTCTTAAAAGCTAATCAGAAAGTAGCTGTCTCTCACTTGAGTTAGCACATACAACTAAGGCAGTGTTTATGGATCAAAATATTTATGTTAAATGTGCAGTCTTTCTTTAAATATTAGTTTGCCATCTTATAAGTAGATTGCTTCATTTGCCTTTTTTTTTAATCTTAAAGAAAGTAACATCTTATTTGGTAATTTTATGCAACCAGTTAATGGATTAAAAAGATTAATTAAAGGAAGATAGTTAGGAAAGTTTGAAGCAAAAAGAGAAAAACGTTTACTTTTAAAGTAATTTTCCCTCCAACTGAATGTTCCTACACGCTAACGCTGGGAAGGCCAGGTATGAAGACTGGAAAGATGGGCTTTTTAATGTAAATTCAGAAATGTGGTATCAGCCTGGAGTATGATATTGGGGCAAACTTTGTTTTCAAGCTCTAGACGGGTGATGATGTTATCTGAACACAGGTCAGTCAGTGGAGAGTGGCTGGCGTGGACTGCTGAGTTTCAGCGTATGATCACGGTGGCAGGGGCATCCTCTCCCCCCATCCACCGTGTGTTGGTGAGGGGTAGTGCCTCACTGATTTACACTATGTGATCAAACCTGTGTTGATTTCACCTTTCTCGTGAGTCAGGGACCTTGCTAGTACTTCTGTTACGTATCCACAAACTCAGAATTCTCAGGCCATGAGAAGTGAAGGTGTTTGGTGGTGCCCCAGCTCAGCAGTGACAGGGCTCTACTTCAGAGTGACATCTAGAAGACAGTCACATCAGGAATCCCTGGAGGCTTCTGAAGAGACTTTCCAGGCTCGCTTCCTGGACTGTTTTGGATTTCCTCTCTGGAGGGGCAGTCTTGGCAAAGACATTTTCAGACTTGAAAACCTTTGTTTAAGACTGCTTTTGTGGGACTCGGTTCCTTCATGATCTCCCACGAACTGCTTAAAACACACACGCACACGCACTCGCGCACGACCTTAATTGGTTAAGGGGTTCTTCTAAGTGGTAATTGGGAGTTATATGGTTTTTCTTCAGAGGAATTTGATGTACTTTGCAATCAACTACAGTTAATTAATTGCTTTCCCATTACGTGGGTTTGGGGTATGGAGTGGCAGGTCGTGCGATCCCTGTTTCGTTGGTGGAAAAGCTGAGAAATACTTTGCTCCAGGCCACACAGAAGGTGGCTGTGAGCCGGGAAGGCATCCAGGGGCCTCTGCTTACTGCTCGTTGCCTGGTTAGTCTGTCCCTCTGTCCAGAAATTCAGGGCTCAGGGCGCCTGAAGGCCTCACATTCCTGTTTTCTCTCCTGTTTGAGTCAGAGGCTAGTTACACATGGAGCACACTTCTTCACCGAGGAATTCCGCGTTTGGGAGGCAGTAGCAGAGTGCACCAGGTGTTTACTTAAAAAGATGGAGAAAAATGCAATAGTGCAGTGTTATTATTGTTAAGAAGAATCTTTCAAAACTGGAAAACAATGGTTACTGCTTATGCAGCCAGATGAACTCCAGTAGTTAAAAAGGAAAATTAGAACCACTTTCCTGAGAAACAAGCTTTAAGTTAATACATATGTTGTTACACTGATCTAGTTAATTTTAAAAATAGTCTCTAAGACAAAAAGAGTAGGAGGAATTTTGTACTGAAAACAAATTACCTGTTACTAATCAGAAGATATTTAAATTCCATCTTGTAATGAAATTACTCAGTAGAGTCTGCACTTACATTTTCTTAAGTAAGAATTTTACTTATTCAGATGTGTGTGACTTGTATGTTTATAATGCCCACTAAGAAAAGATTAGTCCTCTTTTATTTTTATTACAGAGGAGATGGTGGGAGTGATGGAGGACCTCACCTCCAAAGGGGAATCCATGCTCTACAAATACAACAGTAACTTGTTTTCAGTACTGAGCTTTAAATTCGCTTTGCCTCTTGGCTATCATAAATAAAGAGAAGTAGAGAAAAAGCAAAGATAATTAGATGATTATGATAAATACACTATCGAATCGTAACAGTGTATACCTCCCCTAGCCAGCATTATACGACCACATCAACTTAACTACTGAAAAATGACCATATTCACTTCTTCATGGACACATACTATTAACTAGTCCAGCTAGAGCATAATTAGAGCCTTCTCACTGCTGTCTAGCTACTCATTAAGATTTCTGACGATAAAGAATGTTGATATCTAAGGCAATTTAATGTAATGATCTGAAAATGTAATAGATCTTTTCAGGGAACTTGTTGCCTGATGTATTTGCAACAAAAATACTTTTTATTCCTCGAAGCATGCTTTCCCCCCAAATTTATTTGAGAGGCTAAATAGAGAAAAGAAGCTTTGCCTAGTTCCCAATTTATATAATGCACTAGGCTGCTTTACTTTTTGTTTTAAAAACACATATTCAAGTCCTGTAATAGAAGTTTGCATGCTGAAGAATTTCTAAGCATAAGGGTCGAGGAGTAAGAGGTACCAGATTTGGTATAAATGATGTTTCATTTTATATATGTCTATAAATCTTTTGTCCCTTTTTGGTCTGCTGGCCTTTGAGATTCCTGCTGACAAGGGCTGTGGATCCTAACCCAGCTCTTGGTCTGGCTGGCAGCGGCCTCCTGATGCTTCTGTGGCACACAGAGCGTAGCGGAAGCTTGTGTTCCTCCTCTGGTCTATCCTTTACTCTCTTCTGTATTTAAAATATTAAAGTATTCTAACATAATGCATTAACATGTGCTCATCGTAATTATTCAAGCCATGCAAAGGAATAAAAGTGAAAGCCCCCTTCCACATGTTTGTTTGTACACATACACATATGTGATTTTTATACATAAAATGGAGTCAGACTGGGATTCTACATTGTACCTTTTGTATTTAATGCTACGTCTTGGTGATCTTTCATATCAGCCTTACTCCTTTTAATTGCTCCATAGTATTTCATTATACATAAATCAGTAATTTATTTAACAGTTCCCTTATTGATAAGTTTTTAGGTTGTCTCCCCAAATCATGTAATTACAAAAATGCCACAGCAAATATTTTTACATATGCTTTGGATATGTACACTGTTTCCGTAGGATGGATTCTTTGAAATGGAATTGCTTGGGTCAGAGAGTATGCACATTTCGAATGTTGATAGTTCTAACGGGCAGTTGTTCAATGGGTATAAAAGTTCAGTCATGCAAGATGGATAAGGTCTAGATCTGCCATACGACACAGTACCTATAGTTAATAATGCTGTTTGTGCACTTACAAAATTTAAGAGGGCAGGTCTCACGTTAAGTGTTATTAACACACAAAAAAGGGGGAGGTATAAGAAACTTTGAGAGGTGAGGGGTATGCTTATTGTTGTGATCGTGGTCATGGTTTCACAGGTATATGCATATGTTCACACTCATCAAATTGTATACATCAAATGTGTGCAGTATTTTTGTATATCAGTTATACCTCAGTAGAGTTGTGTTAAAAAGAATATATGCACAGTAAAGTCTAAGTACTGCATTAATTTTTTTTTTGCGGTACGCGGGCCTCTCACTGTTGTGGCCTCTCCCACTGCGGAGCACAGGCTCCAGACGCGCAGGCTCAGCGGCCATGGCTCATGGGCCCAGCCGCTCCACGGCATGTGGGATCTTCCCGGACCGGGGCACGACCCCGTGTCCCCTGCATCGGCAGGCGGACTCTCAACCACTGCGCCACCAGGGAAGCCCCTAATTTTTTTTTTTTTATTTCAGAGGGAAATAGTGAAAAGTGATCAACCAAGCTTGGTTTATGTAAAAATTTTTTTGATACTCCCTACAGAAAGCAAGCATCAGTTTACACTCTATCAGTAACATACCAAAGGTTTTAACCTCGGATACAGAGTGAAATCAGCCCAGCTCTTAAAAACAAAACAAAGACCCTGGTGCCCAGGTACCATTCATGGAAGTTTTAATTGAATTGGTTTGGAATGGGGTCTGGGCATTGATGGTCTTTAAAATCTCCCCAGGGTATTAAAGTTGCTCACCTAGGATTGAGATTAACCGTTATAAATTCTAATCTGCAGGAGGTTTTTTGGTTTGTTTAATAGGGGGAAAATGTATCTTATGTGAATTTACCTATTCCTCATTGCTAGTGAGGTTCATAAAGTTTTTCATACGTCAAGTATCCATTGTATTGTATACCTTGCCTATTTTCCTATGTGGTTGTCTTTTGATTCTTGATGAAAATTAATCCTTTGTTTTTCATGTGCAAATAATTCCTCTCTGCTTGTCATATGTCAAAGCCAGATGACTGGCTCCCCCATTCTTTCCTCCAGTGATTGGAGATGCTACTTTTATCAAATATTGTCATTTCACTTTTAAGAGCTTGTTTCCAGATCTTTCTCTGTTACATTGATTTATTTGGACGTTCCCATGCTGTTTAATTACTATAGCTTTGGTATATTTTAATATTTGATTGGCCAGAGAGTTTTCTTAAAATATTTAAAATTACTTTTTGCATATTTTCCATTCCAGATCATCTTGAGAATCAAATTAAAAAAAAATCTAAAAAATGCTGTTGGGATTTTGGTTGGCCTACATGAATTTATAAATTATTTCTGGATAAATTGCAATTTTAATAACATTGAATTATCCTATTCAGGAACATGGTATGACCATTCATTTATTTAATCTTTTGTATACTTCAGTAAAACTTAATAGCTTTTCCCCCATATATTTACAACACATTTCCTGTGAGATTCACTCCTAGATATTTTTACTATTATTATTTTGCCAATGCTGGGATGGGAACTTTTATCAAATTACATATTTTGATTTGTTATTCTTAGTGTATGGAGGGTTACTCACTTTTGAATATCCAGTTACCCTCGTATCCACTTTACTGAGATATTTTTATTAATTATCATAATTATTCAGTTCATTCTTCTGAATCTTTTTAGAAAGACTATTATATTTCCTACAAATTTTTCATCATTGCAGTAACATTCCAGTAGATCATCAATTTCTGTAAATGTTCCATGGTGGTTTAAAAAGAATGTGTAGGGAATCCTTGAATTGTTCCTTACCCGTTCCTGATTTAAAAAAATAATAATAATTCTTAGCCAGCCTGCAATCCAACAATCTGAGTCTAATTTCTTCTTTCTTCTGGAACAGCATCTTCTCTTTTTCCTTGGAGTTTCCTCCTGGTCTCATCTCTTGAGCCCTAGGTTTATGAGTGCTGAATTATCAGCATAAAATTGGCTTGCAAATAAACCGAAGGCAAAGCATTATATTTTACTAGCTTGACTTACGTGGTTCTATGCCACTCACTTGGAGCTCTGACTCTTTACCATTTCTACTCCTGAGAGATGAAGAGCATCTCTGAGCCAAGCTCTGCGCCGGGCGCCAGCCCCTCTGTCATCATTAATAAACAGTCGTTGGCAGGGTTCACGGCTCTTGCTCTATGAGTGGCATGTTTGGAGGAAAAAATGCTGAGAACATTGAAAGCCAGCTGGACGGCTGTGATGGCTGTGTCACCTCACCGGGTCTCACCCGCTGCCCCCTGACTGCAGACAGTGGGGAACTAGAGAAGGAGACCTCTGTTCCCCATTGCAGCTCCGCCTGCCATCCTGTCTCACTGGGTCCGACAGGGCGCCCGGAAGGAGGGCCCTGTGAGCGTGCTTGCCATCGCACTGCCTCCGCCCAGCTTCTGGCGCCCTTTTAGGGACCGAGTTACTCGAGCACATGATGGGTCCCCTCGGCCTGCCAGCCCCTTGTCCCCTGCTCCGGGTTCCTGTGGTAATCGGAGTGGTCTCACCTGTCCACGCTGGCCGGCTCCAGCCAGGGGCCTGTGCAGCCAGGGGGATCTGTTAAGAATGTAGTCAGCTCCCGTTAGCCCTCTCCTTCCACCCAGACCAGCCACCCTTGAATATTTTCTGTCTGTTGTGAACTAAAGGCGAAAGTGCTCAGCCTGGCCTTTGGCCCAGCAGGTCGTGTGGCCCGCCTGGCCTTTCCGCTCACCTGGGCCGCCGGCCTCCTCCTGGCCTCCGCCACGTGGCCGCACCCGCTCCTTCCGTCGCGCCGGCCCCTCCTCCCGTGCGGACCTCCGCGCAGGCTTCTCTCCTCAAAGCCCCCGTGTGGGTGTCCCTGGCCCTCTGCCCCTCTCCCTCCTGGTACCTCTTGGACTTAAATTTCCGTTTATTGGGATGGGCTTTAAAAAATTAAAATCGCTCTTCGCCACTGAACTGTGAGCTCCATAAAAGTAAAGACCACGTCTGTTTTTGTTTACCAGGATGTCTCTAAGGCCTGGCATCGGACTCGACAAATAGTTAAGTAAATAGGAAGCAAATTTGTTGAATGAAAGAATACAGAAGTGATTTCAGGCAGCTTTCTCCCTGTTTTACTCTTGAATACATGCTTCATCTCAGCTTAGTCATGTTTATTTCTTCCTTATCAGCAGTAAGGGGAGGGGTTTACTCTCTATACTGGATAGGGTAATACTTCTTTATTTCATAGATTTTATTTAAATCCAGGAAAAACATTATTTTTTTAAATGTCCTCTATTCATCTTTTAAGAAGAAATTTTGAGAAAAGTGAGAGAAAGCAGCATTCGTCTGATCTTGGCATGTTTGAAGCGTGATCGCAACCACGGACGTCGGCCTCCTGGTCATGGAAAGGAACCTGAGCTGGTAAACTATCCTAAGGCCGGTGGAGCCTGGAGATGTCTGAGAAGCAGCAGGGGATGGACGACAGCTAGCAAAAGAATTGCATTAATTCAAGACGTAGAAAAGCTTATTGGAAGCATTCTTCAAAACCCTTCAGAAGCTAGTAAAATAATATTTTACTGCGTTTTTCTCCAGCTCTTAAAACCTCACAAATGCAAATGCGTGATAAAATGTGAAAATAAGTATTGGCAACTAATTGCATTCTCAGGGGAGATTTAATTGAAAAGGGGCATATTCGCATATTTGTACTACTTCTCTTCAGTAAGATGTTTATGGCATCTGGTCAAAGTAGAACGGACATTTGAAAGTCCTTTGACATAGCTGGTATTTAAAGAATAGCAATTGGCTAACATTTGTGGCTCTGTACATTGAATATTTTGGCTCCCATCCGCTGGTATTCATTCTGAAAGATTTATAATCCTTTGGGGAGTGTGGTCAGTGACAAGAGTAGAAGTAAATCCTGAAATGTGGAAAAACTAACTTTCCCTCATAAAAAACTGTTCTAAAAAAATCCCTCAAGCCTATGACTATGTTTCCAGATTTTCAGAAAAGCTGATGATTTACAGAAAAAAATATTTTTTCTATAAGGATCTAACCTCTTAATGATAAATGTAAATTTTCCATCATTTGGCTTCAAAATTGGCCTAGAGATAATTCAGCAAAATACAGGGCCTTACCTTTCGGGCATCAGCTGCAGTTACATGGCTTTTAAAAATGTATGTCGTCAGTTGTAGCGTCAGTAATAAAACTCGAAAGGTGGAAATAGTCTACGAGAGACAAATGAAAAGCACTTGAACTCGGAAGCAAAGCTTGTGCTGAGCGTCTAAGTAGAAAAGTGCTATCATCACAGAAACTAGAATGCAGGCATAGGGGTCAAGAGGGTCCTCCATTACGTGCGACCGAGAACGGCAGGACAGAGCATCCCTGTCCAGGGAGTGGCCTGGGGGGCGGAAGTGCTTTCGGACGACTTCTCGCCTCCTGCTTGTGCTTGAGTCTGCAGCCGCCGGCTCAAGAGCCCGCTCGACCCGAGGCCCTCGGCTTCCATTTCAAACCTTTCATGTAGGAGCCCACCTCTGTTCCTGCAGGTGCCCCGGGAGGATCCTTCTGCCTCCTTTCTCCATTTAAATTCAGAAGAAGAGCCTTGTTTCCCTTATTTTCTTTGCTTTTCCTTTTTCTGTATTATTTTCCTTAATCAATTATGGTTAGCACTTAGATTCTTCCTTATGGTTTACAAAATATCTACCTTTTTCTAAGAGGTGCTGGCATGTGGGATCCCGTGTCTGACAGCAGTGACAGAGGGTGTATTGCGTTATGTTTTAAAACCCACTGTGGGGAAATTGGTGGTGTTGAAATTTCTCTTGATATCGAGAAAAAGATGCTAAAAGCGATAAGAACAAAACTTATTATTTTAAATGTAAGTAACAGAATTAAGGCTCTGGTCATTCTAAACTTAATCTTGAATATGGAGGACAGCCTAGAGTACCCAGAGGGAAAGTTAGAATGAAAGCAGAAATGGCGCTCATAGCATTTTTAGAGAAGTGGGAGGAATGTTCTGGAAAGGAGTTAGTAGGAAGTCTGAGCCTAAGCGTTTCCTTCCTCACTTGCTGACGCTCACCCTCTACTGATCCCACTTTAGTTTCTTATGTTAAAAGAAACATATTGTGTTGAATTCACAGAGGATTGGCATGTGCGCATTTGTGTGGTGTGAAGGAGGGGGTGGGTAGCTTGAAGATAATTTCCATTTTTTGTGCTCAGTCTGTCTATCTACATACACACGTATGTAATATATAGCAATATAAAGTAATGATTTGCAAATGATGATAAATATAATTTGAAGGTGTCTTCCCTCAAAAAAGAGAGGTTTATTCGAGGCCATTGCTACTATGTTTTGAGGCAGAAATCCAGGGCTGTCGTTTATGAACACCTGTTACAGAAAGAGTTTATTCTTGGCTCCATTAGAAATGCTGCTTTTGTGTCTTAGGAGCTATTTTGGGGACTCTTATTCACCAACCACTCTCAATAGCAGTAGAAGCAATACGTACTATGCTGTGTTCTTCAAAGATTTTCGAAGCGTTCATGATCAGTGGACATTGCTTAAGAATTCCTGCAGTGAATTCTGAGTTAATTTCCTGGCAGGCCTGATTCACCGATCAATCATTACAAATTTTTGAATCTCTTGGATTTTTTTAAAAAGCAATTCCCCACCGCTCTTCACTTGTGGTGATTAGCTAAACAGACACTGATTTGCATGTTGGTGGGCCAGTGTTTCGTTCACGACAGTGAAACTGTCTTTCTTTCGGTAGGTCCCCGGGTTTAATGGAACTACCTTCTCTTTCTCAGCCCCACGCCCTCACTCCACTTACTCTCGGTCCCCGTGTGGACGGGTGTGCTGCTTCCCACGTGGCTTTGCTTTCCCCAGGTTTCCTCTGTCCCAGACTGTTCTGTGTACACGTGTAAGAATAATTTTCAGACACGGTTTGCGCTGCAGGGTACACAGTTCAGGGACTGCCTGTTACCTCCACATAAAACTCACGTTCCTCAGACCATCTCTCAGGGCTCGCCCCCGGCTCTATTTAATATCCTAATGCCACCTAATGTCGCAGCTGTTGAAAGCAGGCAGACCACCTTTCCGTGGTGACTCTCGACTGGAGCAATATCTTACGACGCCCTGCGCAGCTTTCTTGGGCTTCAGCTCTGCATGATTCATTTAACAAATTATAATCCACTCGGAGGATTTAAAAGAATTGAACATGCTGTGTATGGGGTCACGCACTTCCCGGCTCATGGATTCATCACCCTTTAGCAAATTTCCATGGGAGTGTGAGCTTATTAACCTTCCTGTGGCCTTGCGTCTTTGCAGGGAGGAAATCAGACGGCTACAGTGATCGCATTGTGTTGCATGCAGGACTTCAACTTAGCGCAAGAGACCTGCCAGTTGGCGATCAGGGATGTTGGAGGCCTTGAAGTTTTAATAAACTTACTTGAGACAGATGAAGTCAAATGTAAGGTGAGTGGCTGGCTCACGGTGGACGAGGAGCCTCGTTCACGCCTTCACCTGCTTCTCTTCTCAGTGCTGGGCGTCTGCCCTTCCTGCTGCTTGTTTCTTGTCTTTATGAATACTGACAACCCGCTTCTGCTATTAGCTATTAGCTGCTCTTGTCAACTCTCTGCTTTTCTTCCTTCTCTTTTGGCTCTTTTCCATTACCGTGTGCTTCTTAAATGATGAACGTTTGTTTACTTAATTGACGGAAAATGCGGGGGGCTATGTGTAATACCTGGGAATAGAAACTGTTCCCTTAAAAAACTTAATTGGGGAAGGATTTTAGGTAGCTTGGAATTTTTAAAGAATATAGCACTGGTTACGCATTAAGCACCCATTCATCTATAACTTCTTCTTCTCGTTTAGATTGGTTCGTTAAAAATCCTGAAGGAAATCAGCCATAATCCTCAAATCAGACGTAATATTGTTGACCTTGGGGGCTTGCCAGTCATGGTTAATATTCTTGACTCTCCACATAAGAGCCTGAAATGTTTGGCAGCTGAGACAATTGCGAACGTCGCCAAGTTTAGGAGAGCCTGGCGGGCGGTGAGACGCCATGGGGGCATCACCAAACTGGTGAGTAAGTACCGCTCAGGGCAGCGGGCACCCCGCCGTCCTTCCCGGCTCCTCCCGGATATCAAATAACCACTGGGCGTGCTCTGGGAATCTTCTTTTTGTGTAACGTGTCCTTGAAAATTATTTTTGTGTATTTACATTGGCAAGTAGCCAAAAAACATGTTCAACCTCACTTTTCAAAGAAATACAAACTTAAACAAATAGAAGTAACTTTTACGTATCCCATAGGTAGGGATACAGTTGTGTGTGTGGGCAGCGTCGGTAAGAGGGTGGTGACTTACTTCACTCAGTCTGAAACTATCAGAACATGGTTAATCAACTGTACTCCAGTATAAAATAAAAAGTTAAAAAAAAAAAAGAGAGGGTGGTGAGACCCTCTGCACTGGAACGCTGTCTGGTAGCCCATGTCCTCTGCCGTGGTGACCTCACTATGAGGAGGTGTCCTCCATGGAGACAGTCAGAGTTGCAGGCACTCACTCATCTCAGTGCTACTTAGAGGAGTGAGAGCTGAAAACAGCGTGTTTTACAGTGTGAGGTTAGTAAAATAATACGCATCATATCCACAAGAAGCACCCACTGGCCGCTGTCAGTATTGTGTTTTGGAAGTTTATATAGTAACAGGGAATGTTTAATATTATATAAAATCATAACAGGATTAAAAACTGATGATACCCACGATCCCAACTTTCAAAGACCAGAGCTAACAAGTACAGAAAAATCACTTGAAATAAATACACAAAATTGTTCATCAGGGGCTTTCTCAGAAATGACCACCACATTTCCTTCCTACTTTTCTACATTTGCCGGTTTGCTGTGTGTTACGTTTATGTTCAGAAAAAATGATTATTTCAATAACTATCGCTGAAAGAAAAAAGCAGGCTCAGTGCCCCTGCCACGGCAGGAGGGACCTTCATGCAGTGCAGTATGGAAGCGCGTTTGTATCCTCACTGGATCTTGAGTCGCTTCCACGGCTTTTATCACGCTGGATCGTCACCACTTCCCTACTTTAGGTTCCTGAAGATGAGAGACGTGTCTTATTCATCCTAGTGTCCTCCTCAGCACCTCGCCCAGGACCTCACACATATAAACAGTTAATAAATATCTATCGAGTTCATATGGATTTAATGTGAATACGTACACAGTGAAACACGTTCAGAAATTTACTGAAAGAGGTTCTGTGTGTTCACTGTATCCACTTGTAATCTGTAGAGCACTGTACCTTATAATCATTTGCCTCAAAAACAAGGTGGACTTATGGCTGGATAGATGGGTGAATAGATAGTTAGCTATGTGATAAAACAGACGTGGAAGAATGTGAATTATAGAATCCAGGTGGTGAGTATGTGGACGTTGCTGTATTCTTTCAGCCTTTGTGTGTGTTTGAGAATTTTCATAATAAAACGTTGGGGGGAAAGTAATTATTACTGTGATTATCATTGTCCTGCTTAAATAATGAAATCGTATGGTAGGCTGACATGGCTGTCCACCGAAACTACTCCATGAGATTGAAAGACAGAACACTAACATACGTTTTTATGGACATCTTCCGCGTCATGTTTAGGGCCTTGGAGTTTGGACAGTTACAGTCACGTAATCAAAATAATGACATACATTTTAATTTAATTTTAAATAATAGCAAAATTAGGAACAGGAAAGACCATTAATGGATAAACTTGAAATTGCTAGGTTGGGAACACATCTGACTTCTCAACCAGGATTGGGGATCCACTTTTGGTTGGGTACGTGTGTGTGGGGGGAGTATGTAACACGCAGGCAAGAGTCCCCAACGA
Source organism: Lagenorhynchus albirostris (assembly GCF_949774975.1). NCBI lineage: Eukaryota > Metazoa > Chordata > Mammalia > Artiodactyla > Delphinidae > Lagenorhynchus > Lagenorhynchus albirostris. The sequence continues at coordinate 191,980,775 of NC_083095.1, forward strand.
AGACTGGAAATGAGGGACATCACACAGTACAGAGATGAAGCCGTGGGCTGATTATGGCCCCAGAGCAAGGGAACCAAGGGCAGGATCAGAGCAGGCAGGAGGGCACTGGCCACAGTGGGGTCTGGGCACCTAGATGGCATTCAGGCTCTGGAGGGGCAGCTCGATAAGACTGGGCAGAAGGTGTGACGCCTGAGCAAGCAGGGAGAGTGCACCCAGGCCGGAAGCACTGCACGTCCAGGGCCGTCAGTCCCGAGGCCAGTTTACGTGCTCCTCTGTATGTAGAGCGTACTCGGTCCTTTCACTGAAAACCATTTCAAATGCCTCTAGAGGTGTAGATCTGCAGAACAAGGTGGTGGGAATCCAAGTATAAATATAAGTGTAAATACATGTATGTCCCCGACCATAGTGATGTCACAGCCTCATGGTCGTGGGGATGTGAGGGCAGCGGGGATATGGGCAAAAATATAAGCATAATGGTGAGTGTATTAGGTAGTTCGAGGAAGTCAGTACTGGGAATAGCGGAGGAACTAAGAGGGGGTGATCAATCAACTCTACCTGGAGAAGGAGGGTCAAGAAACAAATGAACATAACGAAACACACACACACAGATACAGAGAACAGACTAGTGGTTACCACTCTGGGGAGAGTGGAGGGGGTGGGGACAATACAGAGGATTAAAAGGTACAAACTACTATGTATGAAATAATTAAGCAACAAGGATATATTGTACGGCACAGGGAAATATAGATATTATTTTACAATAACTTTAAATGGAGTATAATCTATAGAATTATTGAATGTTGTACAGCTGACACTAATATAATATTGTAAATCAGCTAGACTTCAATGAAAAATTTAAAAACTTAAATGAATTAGTTAATTAACTAGGATAGAGAGAAAATTTTTTTAAATAATTGTTTTTTTAAAAAAAAGAGAGGCTGGAGAGAGGAGATGTCACCTTTCTTGAGTCTTGAAAGGTGAGTAGGTATCTATCAGGCAGACACATCAGGCAAAAGCATTTAAGGAGGATGAAGCCACGTTGGTAAAGGCCCAGAGCTGGGAAACAACACTGAATGTTTGGAAACTAAGTGGTGTAACGTGGCCAGACCTCGGGTGAGGTGGGCTGAGCCATGAGAGACGAAGATTGAGGGCCACGGGCATCTCACACAGTCTTGTCCAAGAGCTACGGAGTTTGGACTTTGTACAGATAACGAGGGAATAACTAGTACATAGACAGGTACTTTTAAACTGTCTTCCCCGTGTTCAGACCCATTGTCTTGCTGTCCTGGGCCCGGTAGTTACCTGGAAGCCGTGTACATCGTCTTCCCCCACCCTGTCCTTGAGCCATAACTAATTAGACCATGAGTGTCCTCCTGATGCAAATCAGGGTCCTCTCTCCAGGAGTTTGGGGTTAGGAATCAGTGACTCAGTCCGGGCTACTGCCTTCTAAACGGTGGCCGTGGTTCAGTGGGCAGTATCCATGGGATCTGGTCTCCGGTTACGCGTGGGATTAAGACAGCTCTGGGAAGCCTGGCTTCCCTTCCTCCCCGGCCACTCTGCTGTATGCATGTAAATTGCCTCTCCCTCAAGGGCTTCAGTGACTTTGGTTACTGCCGAGAAGAGAAAGGATCCTGGCTGCTGTGCATTTGGTTTAGTTGGTTTCGGCAGTGCAGGGGGAGGGCTGTGTCCTCCAAAGAGGCCTCGTGGTTTTAAGAGCCTGGTTGGTTCGGGCCATTCAGCTCTCACTGGAAAGTTCTCCTGGCTTTAGGGAGCCTACTTTTTTGAGATAGCAGGGATGGGGGTGTGCTTTACAAATCTTACTAATGTAAATGTTAGAGCTGTATTAAGAAAATACTCTCTTGGGGGCTTAAATTCCTGTGGGAAGGAAATGTACAAGCTTCCAAGTCTGGAGGAAGGTGTTTCGAAGGTTCTGTTTGTTTCTTTGACTGCTGTGTGGTACAGCAGTTAATTTCTAAGAGGATTCCTACTTCTGAGGGAGGTGAGCTTGGTAGCAACCCTGCAGCGATTGCGGGGTGGGTTAAGTCTTTTTTTTTTTGAAGCCAGGCTGGCCCTAGGTTCTTTTGCAAGCTGTGACAGCCAGATATTGGAAGTCCACCTCACACCCCAAATATATGCCAGTGACTGTAGGGCACTAACTCTCATCATTAAAGACTGGGACCTTTATAGGTCAAAATCTCCTATTAGGGTGGGTGCTCCCCTAAATGATGTCATCTACAGCCTGGCAGCATTAACTTTTTTTTTTTTTTTTTACATCTTTATTGGAGTATAATTGCTTTACAATGGTGTGTTAGTTTCTGCTTTATAACAAAGTGAATCAGTTATATATACACATATGTATATCTCCTCCCTCTTGCGTCTCCCTCCCTCCCACCCTCCCTATCCCACCCCAGCGTTAAGTCTTATCTCGAAGATCCCCGCTTATGTTGTATTGATCTGTTCTCGTAGGTCGCTCTGCTTGACTGTAGTCAGCATGCCACAGAGCCTGCGGAGCGGAGCCTGTACGAGGCCGACGATGGGGAGGTGGCCCGCTGCGGGGCACTGGCGCTGTGGAGCTGCAGCAAGAGCTACGCGAATAAAGAAGCCATTCGTAGAGCTGGGGGCATCCCTTTGTTGGCTCGGTTACTGAAGACTTCTCATGAAAACATGCTAATCCCGGTGGTGGGGACGTTGCAGGAATGTGCCTCAGAGGTATGCAGCCCAGCTCTGCTTCCCTTGCTCTCATTCACCTTGACTTTCTTTAGCGGAAACATAACTTTTAAGGTTAACACGACTGCTAAGGAATTTTTTTTAAGAAGTCACCCTTCTATTTGAAAGAGAAGATCAGACTAATGGAAAATTAATTACATTGATACCTGGATGGTATATTTTTGAAAATGCTGACTAAATTCTCTTATTGTTATAACGGTGTGTTAAACTTGGACTATGGTGTTTATTTACTAAGAAAGTTTTTTCAGTGTAGTTATTAATAAATGTGTGAATAGACACTTATATTTATGCATGTTTATGCAATATATAACTATTAAAGTTTACTTTCCTAGGAAAACTACCGAGCTGCAATCAAAGCTGAAAGGATAATTGAAACTCTGGTAAAGAAGCTGAATAGTGAAAATAAGCAGCTGCAGAAGCACTGCGCCATGGCCATCTACCAGGTGCGGCGGCTCCTCCTCACGGGGTTTAAGGTGCTGTTTCGTGAGGTCCCATCCTCCGGGGATGGCGCTCGGGAATCTGCATTTTTAACAAGATCCCCCTAGGGGCTTTCATGCACACACAGGTGTGAGAACCACTGTCCTGTGGTAACGGCAGATGCCTCTGAATGTCAGAGAGAGATCCGCTCCAGCATGTCTGATACTCACAATTCTGTGAGACACTCACATGTCTGTCTGCTGAAATGCTGTAACTTTGGTGTAAAATAGCCAGGGATGTACGTGGTGCTTCTGTGTCGCCTTTCATATATCCTATTCAAACACAGCGGTCTCGGGAAATAAATCTCCCACCAGGACGAGATAGATGCATGAGTGTGTGTGTGTTGTGTGCATATTCCTGTTTTATCTTTTTATTAATTTGCTGATTTTAATCTTCATTAACTTTTTGTGGGTTACAAGTTTCATAGTATACAAAGAAAGTAGATTAGAATGGTAAAGGGGAAGAAAAGATGGCTTTGACAAGTTCATACTTGGCTGGCTATTGGCAGCACCCGCTTCTGCCTAGTTAGAGCAGATCTCCTAGAAGAATGCATCTCAGAATGTGCAGAGTGAGAGAACGTGCCAGGCAGATGGAGTCAGAGAGGGGCTCGGGTCAGCCCGCAGAGGGTCGCCTGAGTTCCTGGGGCGGCCGCAACTGTGCACACTGGGTGGCCTAAACAACAGCAATCTGTTTCTTCACAGTTCTGGGAGCCGGAAGTCTGAGATCAGGTGTCAGCAGGGTTGGTTCCTTCTGAGGAATCTCTCCTTGGCTTGTAGATGGATGTCTTCATGTTCCCCTGTCATTCTCCCTCTGTCTTCACATGGTCCTTCCTCTGTGCCCTAATACCCTCTTCTTAGAAGGACACCAGGCGTTCTGGATCCGAGCCCACCACAATGATCTCATTTAACTGTTATTACCTCTGTCACATTCTGACGCACAGGGGTGAGGACCTCAGCGTCTGAGTTTTGAGGGACATAGCTCACTCGTAACAGGGATATGTAATAGTCTTTTTTATTTTTAATTTTTATATAATTTTAATGGTTACTTTTCCATTTACAGTTATTACACAATATTGGCTGTCTTCCCCGTGTTGTACATACACCCCCGAGCCTGTCTCACACCCAGAAGTCTGTGCTTCCCACCCCCCGACCCCGTGGTGCCCCTCCCCTCTCCCCACTGTAAACCACTAGTGTGTTCTCTGTATCTGTGAGTCTGCTTCTTTTATGTTATATTCACTAGTTTGCTGTAGTTTTTAGATTCCACATGTAAGCAATAGCATACAGTATTTATCTTTCTCTGACGTATTTCACTCAGTACAATGCCCTCCAAGTCCATCCATGTGCTGCAGGTGGCAGAATTGTGTTCTTTCTTATGGCTGAGTAGTATTCCATTACGTATTATATATACATGTACCACTTCTCCTATATCTATTCATCTATTGATGGACACTTAGGTTGTTTCCATTTCTTGGCAATTATAAATAGTGCTGCTGTGAACATTGGGGTGCATGTATCTTTTTGAATTAGTATTTTTGTTTTTGTTGGATAAATGCCCAGGAGTGGAAATGCTGGGTCATATGGTAGTTCTCTTTTTAGTTTATTGAGACACCTCCGTACCGTTTTCCACAGTGGCTGCACCAATTTACGTTCCCACCAGCACCGTACAAGAGTTCCCTTTGACTTGTATATCTGCCTCATATGAGTATATTTTAAGGGTCAGTTAGAAATAGTGATTGATTTTTTAAAGTTGCAGTTGAGCCAGAGCTGAACGTCACTAATAGAAGGTAGACGTGGCAGGTGCTGTGTGATGCAGTGTGAAGAGGACTTCTTGTAGGGGCCCTCGTGGGTGATGCACGATATGCAGTTCATGGCCTTAGAGAACAACTGTACACTTAGAATCATATCAAACCTATGCTACACTTGGCATCTTTGGGCTCTATAAACTGGGAAGGATCATGTGTTGGGAACATCTGTGCAGCCTGTATTTATTTCAGAGGTTGACACAAGCATGTCAACCTCAGATAAACATGTCTGAATAACATATCAGTTGCTGTTGATATAACCCACTGCTCTGGGCATAGAAACGCTGTTGGGGAAGTTCCTCACTTCTTAGATTTTGGGGGTCATTAAAGATCTGACGGAATCCCCATCACTCATCTATCTACTGTGTTTTCCCAAGGCTCTGGGTTACAGCACTGCAGAAATCCTCCATCCATGCATGTGGTGTTCTAGGTTCCTTGCCAACCTCTGCGTCTGTCTTGGTAGAGGCCCAGGCTACCCCAGAACTGGCTTGGGAGGATTGCCAAGTATGTAGAAACCTCTAGACATTGCCAAAACCCCGTAAAGGAAGAGCGGTCCTGTCAGGCAGCTGCCAGTATAGAGACAAGAGTTGTATTTTACTTGAAGCCTCCTTCAGGAAATGCTACTCTCTGAAAAGAGGTCTCCCAGCTACTAGAATGGCAGCCTTTTTAGCAGTCACTGAAAGCTTGATACGCCTTGATCAACGCCAGCGTCTGATTTGGCTTTTGTGTAGTGTGCCGAAGATGAGGAAACCCGCGAGCTGGTTAGGCTGCATGGAGGACTCAGAGCCCTGGCTTCTCTCCTCAGTAACACTGACAATAAGGAACGGCTGGCCGCGGTCACAGGGGCCACATGGAAATGTTCCACCAGCAAAGAGAATGTGACCAAGTAAGTGGAGGCGTCCAATGTTCCGTATTAAAATATGGCCATCAAAACATGTCCTTCTATTTTCATGCTATTTTATATAAAGGGTTGATTCTAAGGCTACTCCTGTAGTTTTCAAAGCTGTACATTTTGGACTAGGTTGGCAGAATTAAGGGATTCTTCCCATCCCACCATCCGACAATGGTTTTTGTGCCTCAGTAGGAGAAAGGGGGTGCTGACGTAAGCTCCCTGTGCCAATGGACTCCTTTGCATGTGGGCAGCCATGTAAATGAGAAGTGTCTCTGATATTTCCTGCAGAGACCTAGCAAGGTGAGGGAATGAATTTCCCACAGAATCTTTAGAAATGGAAGTGGTTTTATTCTTTTTCTTTTGCTAAAGATAAATGAGTCAGCTAAATGCCAACTAACCACGTTAGTCTTAAAGCGTGGTCATTTTCAAAAACGATTTCATTGAATTTTAAAGTATTTGTAAACTTTGTGACCACTTGATTGATTTTCATCTTTGAATTTATCTTTTTGTATATTTTAGAGTTTACACACTCTGTGATGGGTGTTCTGGGACAACTCTTTCCCGTTTCAGGGTGGTGACTTTCTTTAACAAGAAATTCACATGTTCTGTTTAACACACACGAAGGTTTATTTTGCTTTGTTCGTGTAAAGTAATTCCTGTAACCTGAGGGAAAACCCTTAGCACAGTGGGGTTGTCGGCGCCCAGCTTTGGAAGCAGCTGTAGTGTCTTACGGGCTGTACAGTGCAGCACTTAAGGGCACAGAAGGTCGGGTGTGGAGGTTGACTTCACTGTTTACCAAGCTTCACATTAGCCTTTTGACAACGGGGTTGTAACAGCATCCATGCCACAGGGTGGCTGTAAAGATGGAATGAGCATACGGTCGGCATTTAGTAAATTTTAGCTATCAGTATTATCACTAACATGATTATCAGCTAACTTTATACCCAAAATAATACTGTTCGCCTCTTTTCCTCCCTTCCCACCCTCTTTTGCTTGTGGTGAACTTAGATTTCGGGAATACAAAGCCATTGAAGCCTTGGTGGAACTTTTAACGGACCAGCCGGAAGAAGTGCTCGTGAATGTAGTTGGTGCGTTGGGAGAGTGTTGCCGAGAGTCTGAGGGCAGAGTCACCGTCCGCAAACGTGGTGGCGTCCAGCCACTCGTGGACCTCCTCGTGGGAACAAACCGAGCTCTACTTGTCAATGTCACAAAAGCGATCGGTGCTTGTGCACTAGAGCCCGAGAGTATGGCGTAAGTGGCCCTGAAGGCTTTTATTTGGGAGAGTTAGGGGAACACTGGAGAGGACGGAATGGTGTCATCTCTTGGAACTGGTGTGCACAAGTGACGGAAAAGTGAAATGTGCCCACATAGAAGTAACACAGGGTGACCAAATCATGAATTACCGAGGCACATTGTTCCCCCAGATGAGCTGGAGGGTTTTGATTAAAATAGCCAGTAATCAATCAAAACAGTGGGGGAGTTATCATTAGGGGAATCATCTATACTTTATAGATATTGATAACGATAATATAATAATACAACTGACAAAAAGAGAAGGGTGGATGAGTAGGTGTGCAAATTTTATCTTGCAATAAATAAATCAATAGATAGTATTTAAAACATAATTTTATCTATCTGTCTATCCATCCATCCATCCATTTATCTATATCTTTCTTTTTTAAAACATATTTATCCATTTATTTTGGCTGCTCTGGGTCTTCGTTGTGGCACACGGGGTCTCTGTTGCAGCGTGTGAGACTTTTAGTTGCAGCACACGGGCTTCTTAGTTGCAGCATGCATGAGGGATCTAGTTCCCTGACCAGGGATCGAACGTGGGTCCCCTGCATTGGGAGCGTGGAGTCTTACCCACTGCGCCACCAGGGCAGTCCCATCTATCGATCTCTCTTACCTATCCATACATCCTTTTATCTAGCTGTAGGCATAAAGAGATATCTGGAGTAATTTATATTAGCTGTTAACAGTGATTATTTCTGGATGGTAGGATTTGGGATATTTTCTACTTTCTTTTTTATATTTTCTATACAATTTGTATGATGAATATGTGTCATCTTTAAAAAATTAAAGTTCTTGTTTAGTGCCTTGCACGATACCGCTTCACTCTGAACAGCAGTGCATGATGGTTAGGAGCACAGATTCTGGGACCGTTGCCTGGAATGCCAGCCTCACCACTTACCAGCTGTGTTTCCTTCAGAAAATCATTAAACTACTTGGTGCCTTGGCTACCAAATATATAAAATGGGGACAGTCATGCTGCCAATCTCACTGAATTGTTGTAATGATTGAGTGAATTAATATATGGAAAATGCTTGATACATGATAGTGCTAGGTAAATGTTGGCTAGTATCATTCACATAGCAATAGCTTTAATGAACAACAATTTAAACCAATAATACATAAATACAAAAAAAAGTCAAAGGGTCCAGTGTCTGTACTCATCTATAGATGAGTCCATTCTGTGTTTCTCGCTTTTTTTAAATAATTAATTTTTGGCTGTGTTGGGTCTTTTTTGCTGCACACGGGCTTTCTCTAGTTGCAGTGAGCAGGGGCTACTCTTCATTGCGGTGCGTGGGCTTCTCATTGCAGTGGCTTCTCTTGTTGCGGAACACAGGCTCTAGGCACACGAGCTTCAGTAGTTGTGGCACATGGGTTCAGTAGTTGTGGCTCATGAGCTCTAGAGCGCAGGCTCAGTAGTTGTGGCACACGGGCTTAGTTGCTCTGCGGCTTGTGGGATCTTCCCGGACCAGGGCTCGAACCCGTGTCCCCTGCATTGGCAGGCGGGTTCTTAACCACTGCGCCACCAGGGAAGCCCCCTGTGTTTCTCTTATATCAGATTACTCATGTTATTTAACTGGCTATAAATCGAGAACAAGAGGACCCTAAATGGGGCCCTTTCGGCTGCAGTCAAGGAGCTTTGACGGTGTGGCATAGGCATGTCAATAGGCAATTATAATTCAGGCCTTTGTGCGTCATGCTAAGTTTGAATTTTGCTTTAAAGTCAATTGAAGGTTTTTAAAGGGTTTTAAGTATAACCTGAAACAGAGAAGCTTGTTTAGGAGATCACTGCCGGCCAGAGGTGAAGGTGGTTTAAACTAAGCCTGTGGAATATATTACAGTAAAGAACAAAAAAAATGACAGAGTAGAGAGAAATAAAGGGAGAGAATGGATAAGACCGGGTGAGTGAGTGAACATGAGCTGTGAAGAAGAGGGGGAGTCATGAGGGCTATTTAGCTTTCTGACTTGGGTGGCTGGATGGATAATTGTAGCACTTGCTGCTACAGGGAAGACAGCTGGAGGACTGGTGGGGGCAGAATGAACTTCACTAGGGGAGAAACAAAGTCAGTTTGTCCTTAGTGATATATTCATTGTCTAACCCAGTCCCAGGCTCAGGGTAGGCACTCAGCAAACAGTTATTGTACACTAAATGAATGACGAGTTCAGTTACGTTGGGTACACATTGAGGTTCTCATGGGACGTCTCTGTGGTGATGGCAACTAGCCAATTGGATATTCATTCATGTCTAAAGCTTAGGGTAGAATGTGGGCTGGGCATATAGCATTATGAGTATTTGGTAACTTAAGTGATGAGTATATGTGAGATTGTGAGGAAGAGAAAGAAAGGGAAACGAGAAGGACAAAAACAGAGTTCTGTTGCATCCAATCTTTGAAGGAGAATGAATGGACCAGAGAAGAGGTGCCTATAAAGAAATGCAGAAGGGACAGCCAGAGTTGTGAGGGAAGCCAGAAGAGTGAGTTACTGAAGAAACAAAGGGAAGAGAGTGTTTAAGGAGAGAAGGTGATCAAAAGTGTCAAATTCTATGACAAAGCCTCATAAGATAGACTAAACTGTTCCTTCTTGTGTGACACGGAGGTTGATGAATCCTTTTGTGCTTGTGTGAATATGGTTTTCCCACAGATGGTTTTAGAAACACACAAAGTCAGTTTTAGAAAACAGTGTTTTGGGTTGGTAAGAATCCAAACAGCGTTACATCTGGCATCATATATCAGACATGGCTCTTATTGCTAGATTTGCAGGATTTATTGAGTCTTCAAGCTTTAAGTTAAATGGTAAGGAAATGAGAAATAACTTTGCCTTGTGTAAGGCTTAAATAATTCATAGGTTAGGAACTCGTTCTAATGATTAGCAGTCTTATGTTTTAATGATATGTCTGTGGCTATGGCTACAACGTAGGTTGCATGTGAGGATGAACGTACATACTCAGCAGAGTTTTATTAACTCTGTGTGCTAGTATGCACAGTTTTCTTCCCGTATCTATTTCTCAGTAAGAATAAGAAACATCGTAATAATAACAGTTTGGCTACTGAGTCAAAAATGATTTTTAAGACAACAGTGATTTCATAAAACTCTACTGACTTTTCTCAGTACATCAGAATACTGCTTTTAAAGACTCAGCATAAACAGTTTCGTATTAATTATACCCTTCCTGAGGAACTGACGTGGAGCAACAGGTATCCCAACGTAGTAGGTTCATGAAAGAGTAGATTTATTCATGCTGAATTTTCTTTTCTTGTTGACTTTTTAATGTCTATTTGATACGTACAGAATTCATCTGGAGGTAGTTTGGCCTTCAAGTATATAAAAATCACATCAACATTACAAGAAACAGTTAACGCTCGTGTTTTGAGGAGTGTAACTTTCTCATAAAATACTATAACATTTCAAACAATTAAAAAGTATTCATGCTGAAAACTTAAATATCTAAAATTTCTTTTCCATACCTCAGGATCTTTACTTTCTTTTAAACTTTTTTTAATTTTTATTTTTTAATTGAAGCATAGTTGATTTACAATGTTGTGTTAGTTTCAGGTGTACAGCAAAGTGATTCATATATGTGTATTCTTTTTCAGATTCTTTTCCCATATAGGTTATTACAAAATATCGAGTATAGTTCCCTGTGCTATACAGTAGGTCCTTGCTGATGATCTATTTTTATATATAGTAGTGTGTATATGTTAATCCCAAACTCCTAATTTATCCCTCCCCTCCTTTCCCCTTTGGTAATCACAAGTTTGTTTTCTATGTCTGTGAGACTGTTTCTGTTTTATAAATATAAGTTCATTTGTATCATTTTTTTTAGATTCCACATATAAGCAATATCATATGATATTTGTCTTTCTCTGTCTGACTTACTTCACTCAGTATGACAATGTCTGGGTCCATCCATGTTGCCTCAAATGGCATTATTTCATTCTTTTTTAAGGCTGAGTAGCATTCCATCGTATACATGTGCCACATCTTCTTTATCTATTCATCCATTGATGGATATGTAGGTTGCTTCCATGTCCTGGCTATTGTAAATAGTGCTACTATGAACATAGGAGTGCATGTATCTTTTCGAATTAGAGTTTTCTCTGGGTGTATACCCAGGAGTGGAATTGCTGGATCGTATGGTAGCTCTATTTTTAGTTTTTTAAGGAACCTCCATCCTGTTCTCCACAGTGGCTGCACCAATTTACATTCCCACCAACTTAACTTTTATTTTGAAATAGCATAAGACTTACAGAAAAGTTGCAAAAGTATAGAGTGCATGGTACAGGGTTCCCATATACCCTTCACTCAGCTTCCCTTAACATCCTACATAACCATAGTGAAATTATAGAAACTTTTCATTTGTTGAAGTCTAGTTTTTTTAATTTGAAGATCGTTGTATCTTCAAGATACAACAAGATACAACAAGATACAACAATCTTCAAGAAGATTGTGGATTTCGTGCAGTTTTGTTCAGTTCATTCCTAAGTATTTAATCTTCCTTGTTGGTGGTATAAATGGTTTTTTACTGCCATTATGTGCTTCAGTTGATTGTCTCTATGACCACTATTGAATTTTGTGTATTAATTCTCTATGCTGCTACCTAATGGAATTCTCTTATTGTTTGAGTTCACTTTATTGTTGATTCTCTAGCACAATTGTTGACGTACTACAGCACATGGGCCAAATCCTGTTTTTGTAAATAAAGTTTTATTGGAACATACTCACACTCATTGATTTATACATTGTCTTTGGTGGCTTTTATGTTACAATGACAGAGTTGATAGTTGCTACAGAGACCAAATAACCCACAAAGACATACTTGCTACCTGGCCCTTTACAAAAACAATTGCTGAACCCTGCTCCAGGATATTCCCAAGAAAGCTTTATTTCTTCTTTATAAATTCTTATTCTTTAGATTGATTTCTCTTGTCTAATTTCATTAGCTAATTCCCTACTGCAGTGTTAAATAGTAATGGAGATAGCTTCTTTGCCTTGTTCCTGATTTTAGCAGAAATGCCTCTAGTGGTGTTCTATTATGTAAAATAATGTCTTGAGGACTAAAGTATATATGTTTTATCATATTTTAAAAAATCTCTCAATCTCTATTTTTAAAGAGTGTTTTTAAAATCAGAAATAGGGGGCTTCCCTGGTGGTGCAGTGGTTGAGAGCCCGCCTGCCGATGCAGGGGACACGGGTTTGTGCCCCGGTCCGGGAAGATCCCACATGCCGCGGAGCGGCTGGGCCCGTGAGCCATGGCCGCTGAGCCTGCGCGTCCGGAGCCTGTGCTCCGCAACGGGAGAGGCCACGATAGTGAGAGGCCCACGTACTGCATTAAAAAAAAAAAAAAAAAAAAATCAGAAATAGGCATTGAATTTTGTCAAATCCCTCTTTAAGCATTTATGGAGATTATGCTCCGAATACTCCATTATGATTTTTTCCCTTATATCTATCAATATATTGAATAATATTAATGGGTTTCCAAACACTGGACCAACCATGCATTCTGGGAACAAGTTTCACTTGGTCATGATGTACTATTTTCTTAATGTGGTGTAGGATTCTGTTTGCTAATCTGACTTAGTATTTTTGTAAGGATATCCTTGAATTATATTGGTCTGTGGTTTTCTTTTCCTTTCTTTCTTTCTTTTTTTTTTTTTACAACTATCTTTATCAAATTGAGGTATCAATGTTATACCTGCTTCACAAAAGGAATTAGGAAGTTTTCTTTCATTTCAATACTCTGGAATAATTTATTGAGCAATGGGACCATCTAGGCTTTAAAGTTTTGAGAGAATTATACTGTGCAGTCATTTGGACCTACTCTGTGTGTGTGTGTTCTTTACTGGTTTTCTCTAGTTCTGTGAAATCTAATCTATGCATTGGGGTCAATTTTGGCAATCTGCATTTCCTTATAAAATGATCAATTTCATTTAGATCATCAAATTTATTTAAACAATGTCTTATGATTTTTAAATTTTGTCTCATTTCAATGGTTGTTTTCCACTTGTCATTTTATATTTGTGTATGTGAGCTTTCTCCTGTTTTTTCCATGATCAAGTTATCTAGTATAGTTTCTCTATTTTGATTTTTTTTCTGAAAAAATTTTATTAATTAGATATACTGTTCATTTATTCTCTAGCTCATAAATTTCTTTTATATTTATTCCATGTTGCCTTTTTTGGGTTTATTTCGTAACTATTTTTCTAATTTATTTGAACTGAGAAGATATTTAATTTTATTCTTTTTTTTACTTTCTTTTTTTGGCTGTGCCATGCAGCTTGTGGGATCCTAATTCCCCGACCAGGGATCGAACTCGGGCCCCCTGCAGTGGAAGCATGGAGTCCTAACCACTGGACTGCCCGGGAATTCCCTCTTTTTTTAATAATAAAAATATTTTGTCCTATGAGTTTTTCTTTGACACTTCTTTAAATGTCCCTTGTACATTCTGATATGTAGTGATTTCATTATCATTATTTTTAGGACGTTCTTTAATTTCAGTTTATATTTTCCCTTTAGGCCAGGTGTTGTTTAATAGAATTTTTTTTTTAATTCCACAAAGAGGAACCTTTTTATTTTTTGTTTTTGTTAGATATTTCTTACTATGTTGCAGTTTAGTCAGTGTTTTATTTCCACTTTTTATGGAACTCACTGGTGTTTTCTTTATGACTCAATAGAAGATGAATTTTTACAAAGCATCTATAGGTGCTTGGGGTGAAGATGTATCCTCTTTCAATAGAGTGTAGAGTTTGATGTATATATATATATATATTTTTTTTAATAAATTTCTTTCTTTTTTTGGCTGTGTTTGGTCTTCGTTGCTACACGTGGGCTTTCTCTAGTTGTGGTGAGTGGGGACTACTCTCCATTGCGGTGCGTGGCCTTCTCATTGCAGTGGCTTCTCTTGTGGAGCACAGGCTCTACGCATGAGGGCTTCAGTAGCTGTGGCACGTGGGTTCAGTAGTTGTGGCTCGTGGGCTCTAGAGCGCAGGCTCAGTAGCTGTGGAACACGGGCTTAGTTGCTCCGCGGCATGTGGGATCTTCCCGGACCAGGGCTTGAACCCATGTCAGCTGCACTGGCAGGTGGATTCTTAACCACTGTGCCACCAGGGAAGTCCTGATGTGTATTCTTAAGATCTATTTTATTAAGTTATGTAAGCCTTCTATCTCTACTTACTATTTTTCATGCATTTGATCTGTCTCATACTGAAAGTGGTGTATTAAAATTATTAGTGTGCTTCTACCTATGTCTTCTTACAACTCATGTAGTTTTTGCTTCTTAAAGGCAGGCAGTATGTTATTTGGTGCATAAATGTTTCTAATCATTGTGAATTGTGGATTTTGATTTTTCAAGAGCTCTTCTTTGTCATGTTTGATGAGTTTTGGCTTGATATTTCTACTTTGTTGTAAGGATCTTTACCCCTGCGTTCATAGTTTTTCCATTTTCCTGGAATATCTTGGTCTACCTTTTATCTTTAGTCTTTGTTGAACCACTTTCTTTTAGGTGTGCCCTTTCATACAGTATATAGATGGGTCTTGCTTTGTATGCCAAGCTAAAAATATTTTTAATAAGTGAGCTAAACCCATTCACACTCATTGATGTTTGGTCTCAACAATGTCATAATATTTTATACTTATTCATATTCTTTTATATTTGCTCTTCTCTGTAAGATTTGTAATCTTTGCTCTTTAATTTTTTTTTGGTGTTTTTTAGAAAAGTTTGCATTTTTGTTTCATTCTAGTCACTGTCTTTGTACCTGTACATTTTTCTAATGCTTGCTTTCTTCTTTCTGTTATGTAGTTATTTGCTATTTAGTTTCTCAGTTCTTGCTGGTATCTTTTAATTCCCACCCATTGTCTATATAGTAATCAATGGGCTTATTTCACTTTTCTCTTTTCCTCTTCCTTATCCTCTCCGCTTTAAAGTGCATTGTTTCTACTTTGTCATAACATGTAAAATTGGAACATTATTATTCTACCCTTGACCCTGCCCCTGTTTTAATCTAGACCAGCAAACATATATACACATATACTTATTACCAGTTTTTGCTGTAGTTTTACAGTCAGAGTTTAATATTTGGAGCTCATCCCCTAGTAGAATCTTCAAAAAGGGCTCATGGGTACAGAATTCCCTACGTTTTTATATGTTTAAAGTACCTTTCTTTTTTTCAGCTTTATATAGGTATAATTGACAAATTTAAACATTATGTATATTTAAGGTGTATGACATGGTGTTCTGATATAAGTATACTTTGTGGGATGATTACAACAACCAAGCTAATTAACCTCATCTCACAAAGATACTTTTTTTTTTGGTGTATGGCAAGAACACTTAAAAGCTGCTCTGTTAGCAAATTTCAAGTGTACAACACATTATTATTAATACAGTTACCATGCTGGGCACTAGGTCTCTAAAGCTTATCCATCTTATAACTGAAACTTCGTACCCTTTGACCAGCATCTCCCCATCTCCTCCACTCCCAGCCCCTTCACCATTCGAATCACTGTTTCTCTAAGTTCAACTGTTTTAGACTCTACCTGTGAGTGATTTCACGCAATATTTGACTTTCTGTGTCTGGCTTATTTCATTTAGCATGATGTCTTTCAAGTTCACCCATGTACAAATGGCAGGATTTCTTTCTGTTTTAAGGCTGAATAATATTTCATTGTATAAATATACCACAACTTCTTTATCCATTCATCTGTCAATGGACACCTAGGTTGTTTCCATATCTTGGCTATTGTAAATAATTCTATAATAAACATAAGAGCACAGATATCTTCTCTAGCTACTGAATTCAGTTCCTTTGGATATATACCCATAAAAATGGGATTACTAGATCAAATGATAGTTATATTTTCAATTTTTTGAGGAACCTCCATACTGTTTTCCATAATGACTATACCAGTTTACATTCCCACCAACAGTGTGCAGGGATTTCCTTTTCTCCACTTCTTGCCAATATTTTTAATCTCTTGTCTTTTCAATAACAGCCCTTCCAATGAGGAGTGAGGCAGTATCTCACTGTGGTTTTGATTTGGATTTCCCTGATGATTTGTGCTGTTGAGCATTTATTCATATACCTGTTGGCCATTTGCATGTCTTCTTTGGAGAAATGTCTGTTCAGTTCCTTTGCCCATTTTTAAATTGAGTTATTTATTTATTTTTTTTGCCATTGAGTTGTATGAATTCCTTATGTATTTTGAATATTAACTTCGTATCAAATGTACGGCTTGCATATATTTTCTCCTGTTCCATAGCTTGCCTTTTCATTTTGTTGATTGTTTCTTTTGCTGTGCAGAAACACATGTTTATATCTAATGAAGCTATTTTCCTATAAATACTCAGAGGACAGCTTTGCTAGATATAAAATTCTTGGTTCCCACTTTCTTTCTTGAATTAAAAAACTTCTGCTCCATTGTTGTCTTACTTCATACCTTTTTTGGGAAAATTCTGCTGTTAGTCGAATTCATGTTTCTTTGTGAGTTATTTGATCTTTTCATTTGGAGGGCATGAGAATTTTTTCTTTATAACCTAATACTTTTACTAGGTTTATCTTAGAGTTGATTGCTAACCATTTGGTTAGCCTGAAATATAGTTAATACAGGAAAGTCAGGATCAATGCTTTTCTTTTCCTTTTGAAAAAGTCAAATTTCAGATATATGAGTTGTCAGGAAGCCTAGCAAATGCCAGTAGTGATAATAAGGGCTGTTTTTCAGACTTTTTAGGAACTTGTAGATCCTCATGATTTATTTGTCTCTCCTGTGCCTTTAATACAAAATTCCTGGCATACATGATTCAAAACATGCTAAAATTCTAATGTCCTAAGTTTTTCATTACTTCAGAATAACCTTAAACCTAAAGGTCAGCTTTCAAATATAAGTGCCTGACTACAAAAGAATTAATTTTCATGTTCTTTAGAAAATAATCAAGAAAAAATGTTTCTATTAATATTCTGTAAATGCCCAAGATTCTAAGAAGTTTTACATGACAGTTTACCTAAGTAATATACTAATTTCCTACAATTTATCCTGTAAAATATTTTCCTTCCACACATTGTAAAACAAACATTTGCTGAACTGATTGTTACATAGTCCAGTGTTATGTGATCATGTAATGAAAGACTCTTTTATAAAGCATATACACAAGGATAGAATTAAAACTTACCATGGAATCTGTAACTCTAAATTTCCTGTCTTCTGTGGTTTAAACATAATTATGTTGCATTTACATAGTTTTTTTTTTTTTTACATTGGGTTTATTTGTTCTTTTTAAAAGGGGGGAAAAAATAAAGCTGTGCTTGTTTGCATACAAAAGAGATTTAATCTCTTTGTGGCTGCCCAGAAATTTCATTTACCACGAAACCAGTCCTTGTGACATTTTAGGGTTTGTGTAAGATATAAAATAGAATATATGTTTTATATGTTTGTATCAATAAGAACATTTTTCCTTCTGTTATTTGTTTTTCATCTGTATACTTTTAAAAGCATATGGATTTAACTGAGATACTGAAATGCCAAATGAAAATTAATTATGTGAATAATTTAATCTTCTGAATCTTAGTTTCCTCATTTTAAAGCAAGCTCTGGGGATGTTTAATTTGAGGATTATTTGGATTTTATTTATCCACATTATATATCTCATCCATCCAGGTGTGATGTGTGCTTAGCTCCATAGCTGAACAAATTGGCTTTTCAGTACCATTTCCTGTGTGTGACAGTAAGTGTGTGTGTGTGTGAGAGTGTGTGTGTGTTTATAGTGTGTGTGAGTGTGTGTGTATAGTGTGTGTGAGAGTGTGTGTTTATAGTGTGTGTGTGTTTATAGTGTGTGTGAGTGTGTGTGTATAGTGTGTGTGAGAGTGTGTGTGTTTATAGTGTGTGTGTGTTTATAGTGTGTGTGTGTGTATAGTGTGTGTGAGAGTGTGTGTGTGAGTGTGTATGTGTTTATAGTGTGTGTGAGTGTGTGTTTATAGTGTGTGAGAGTGTGTGTTTATAGTGTGTGTGTTTATAGTGTGTGTGGGTGTGTGTTTATAGTGTGTGAGTGTGTGTTTATAGTGTGTGTGAGTGTGTGTGTGTGTGAGAGTGTGTGTGTGTGTGAGTGTGTGTGTGTGTTTATAGTGAAGTTAAAACACATTTTTAAAGCTTCTAATTTGTGAAATATAATATACATAAAGGAAGGTGCATGACGTAAATGTACAGCTTAGTAAATTCTTGAAAAGGGAGGACTCATATACCTGCCACCCAAGCCAAGAAGCAGAATACCATCATCACCCTACAGACACCCGGGCTGCCTGTCCTATCACGGCCCCCCAGTGCCCACTGCCCTGCAGTCTGGGGAGAGCCCCTCTCTTGCCTTTTATGGTAATTCATATCTTACTCTGTTTTCATCATTTTATATTTGAGAATGCCTCCCTAAATAGTTTTATTTCTATTTGGAAACAAATGGAAGCATATAATATGTGTTGGGTTTTGTCTGAATTTTTTTGTTCAAAATTATAGGTTATTTTAACACTTAATTGCTCAGTTTGATGCATTTTAGCAATTGTATACACTCATATAACCACCAGCCAAAAGAAGATAGAAAACATGTCCTTCACCCAAGAAAGTGCACTCATGCTATTTTCCAGTCAATCCCCACTCCCACCCCAAGCAACCACTTTCTGATTTCCATCACTATAGATTAGTTTTGCCCTGTTTTGGGATTGGAATTTCTGAGTCATAGGGTAGAAGTTTAACTTTATTAGAAACATCCAAATAGTATACAAAAGTGGTTGTACAATTTTACATTCCCATTGGTGCCAACATTAATGTTGCTCTTTTTTTTTTTAATTTAGCCCTTCTAACAGTAAAAGTGTATGTCATTGTAGATTTCCTTTACATTCCCCTGATAACTAATGATGTTGAATAACTTTCCATGTGCTTATTTCGTGTGTATATATGTTATTTTGTAGTCTCTTCAAGTTTTTTGTCCATTTTAAATTTGGATTGTTTATCTTTTTTGGCAATTTGAAGAAGTTCTTCACATTTTCTGGATACAAATCCATTGTTCGATTTATGTGCTGTGGAATGATGTTTCCCAGTCAGTATTAAGGCTGTCTTTTCAGCAGAAAGTTTTAATTTGATGAAGTTAAAGTTATCAATTTTACTTTCATGGCTAGTGTACTATATGATATACCTCAAACTAGTTTCTAAGTGTGGTGTGGAAAGGGGAGTCCAAGTTAATTTTTTCATATGATATTCAATTGATCTAGCATCATTTATTGAAAACACTATTTCTCAGTTGATTAGCTTGGTCCCTTGGTTGAAATTCAATTGACTGTATATTAGCAGATCTATTTCAGAACTCCTTTTTCCATTGATCTATTTTTCTATCCTCATGTCAGTCCCACACTATCTTGATCATTATAGCTTTGTAATAGGAGCGTTAAGTCCTCCAACTTTTTAAGATGCTTTGGGCTATCTGAGATGTTTTGCATTTATATATAAATTTTAGAGTCATCTTGTCTAAATCTTTTTTTAAAGCTTTATGGAATTTTAATAATTGTTGTTAAGAATCTATAGATCAATTTAGAAAGAATAGAAATCTTAACAATATTGAGATCGCCAATCTACTAATATGGTGTATCTGTTTTAATTCTGGTAGGATATGCAGTCCAATACTCTCTCATGATGCTGGGCGGTGGCAGTGAGCTGCAGCCCCCAGTCAGCCATGTGATCAGGAAGGTAAACAACTCAAACACTCACAACCATTCTGTACCCATCAGCCATCCTGGTTTTCACTTTCAGTACACTAGTCACTACGTTACAAGAGATATTCAGCACTTTATTATAAAATAGGCTCTGTGTTACATGATTTTGCCCAGCTATAGGCCAGTGTAAGTGTTTTGAGCATGTTTAAGTTGGGCTGGGCTAAGCTGTGATGTTTGGTAGGTTAGGTGTGTTAAATGTGTTTTCCACTTGTGCTGGGTTTATTAGGACACAGCCCCATGGATAAGTCAAGGAAGGTCTGTACAGAGAAAAGAGGGGAAAGTCAAATGACACCTTGAGGAAGCAGTCAGACAAACTCAAACTGTGGGACTTTCTACAACAGTCCTGATCTCTTAAGAGAGTCAATGCCATAAAAATGTTCTAGATTAAAAGAGACTAAAAAGACATATCAAGAATACAGTGTATGATCCCTTTTGAATCTAGGTTTTGTTTGTTTTTTAAAAAGCTCTAAAGAAAGTTTTGCAAAGAAATGGGAATATTTGAATATGAGCTGGACCTCAAAAATTGTTGGGCCTTCTTAATATTATTCTGTGAATGCATAACTTTTCGTATGAGTGAATAAGTTTTGAAAGCTTTTCTGTCATAGTGCTTACACAACGATAAAAGGATAGACTATCCTTCTACTCTACCAAAGCCAAGGAATTCTGGGACACACTTGACATGCATTTCCAGAGGCTGCTACATTCACATCTTTTCTCCCAATTTGGTCTCCCATAGCCTCTTTAAAAGAATACACAGAGATATAAACATTAAAACTCTGAGAATTTTTATGAAAATATAAAATTCTTTTCTAATCATAGTTTTTCACAGCGATCATTAATTCTGACATCCATTTATGTTTCCATTTTTGTGGAATTGCCAACTTGGTTTTAAAACCTATAGATTTCAGTTGCATCTTATAGTGTGGCTTACGAACATCATGTTCCTTTAGGCTATGACCACATTTAGGTTGAGCCATGTATCATTTATCAGCAAATATTGTGAAATTTTTAGAAAAGATGCAAAATTATGGTTTCAAAATAGATGTATTGGCATTGCCAGAAAGCAACTCTGCAGCCTCAGCCGTGCTGGCTGTGTGGTGCCCACTGTTCACATTTGCTCGTATATGTGGCCTCAGTGGGCAGGCCAGCCAGCCAGACTTGGTAACAATCCTGACAAGAGTTAGTAGAACCAAAGACACTGAGAAGCCACAACAAGCAGCTGTGTCTTTTGTGTGTGTGTGTTTGTTTTTAAGAGCCGGAACATGAACGTGTAGTCATCTTTCAAGAACTGTTATTTTGTCAGCCACACAGTTTGATTTCTATGATAAAGTTGAAGATTTTGGAAACATATAGTTCAGTTTTGTTTTTATAATATCAAAGTATTAATGTAAAATTCTATTGACAGTAAAAGCAGGAAGAGTTAACATACTGCTGGAAGTGAATTCAGAAAAAGATGCTAATCAAATTAAAGAACTATACAAAAGGAGATATAGACCCACTGAAAATGGGCAGTGGTATAATGAATACCATTTACAAGCCCAGCATTGTATATTCAAAGCAATAAAGTTGTAAAGAAGATCTATGAAAATGCACTTTCAACTTAGAGGCAACTCCAAATAAAAATTTACTGGTTAGATTTTGAATTTGAACGTGCACTTTCCAAGTACGAGGTTGAAAATGAATGTATTTGTGTTGGGAGAGATTTTTGATTCATCGGAAAAGGAGTAGGCAAAGGCTGTCTTGTTTCAGGTCCATTTAACCAATACTCACTGTCTGCGGGAGCTGCCCTAAGCATGGCGGGCAGTAGCAGATTCCTGCTGTCAAGGAGATTACACAGTACTTGGGGAGATAAGAAGCATACGCACCTGCCTACATTGCAAAGCAATGTGTTATGAGTGCTAGAAACGAGGGCAGCAAAACTCAAAAGAACCTCAGAGGAGGGAGAAGCCAGAGGACTTGGGAGAGGCCTTATGGTAGACCTTAAAGTACGGATTGTTCAGCAAAAGATGGAGATGGCAGGGCAAAGGCTTAGTCCTGGGAGAATTTCTGTGGCTTGGGAGTTAACAGTGTCTCCCCTCTGTGTTCACAGGGAGCCCCATGCCCGCATCTATTGTAGCATTTACCAGAATAGATTATTATGGTCTCTTTAACACACTCGCTAGACTGCAGTTTCCTAAAGGACAATTAAAATCCTCATTATTTGCACATTCTGTATTTGTGTATTCACATCCTTGCTAAAATGTATTTGTAATCCCCCCAGTTAATCCGTATAGCACTTCTGCAGTTATTCACGGACATGTGTGGAGCCACGAAAAATTGGAGTTGCCTGGTGCACGTGTTTCCAGCTGGGGTTGAACAGGACCACACTCTGCCTTCTTGTATCCGCTCTCATTTTGTAAACAAGTGTCGTCTTCCCAGTATTTAGTGCCACGTTTTTTGCATTTTCGTCCTTTGAGCTGGTGATCTTCCTGGTTAAAATGTTCCCCAAGCATAGTGCCAAAATGCAAGGGGGCTGTGATGTGCCTCACAGAGAAAGTATGTGTATTGGATTGCCCGTGGGTTCAGTGTAGTGAATCACCAATGTGTATTAAGTAAGGTGTCTTCAAACAGAAACACACATAGAACAAGATTATGTATTGATCAGTTAACGAAAATATTCTCACCAGAGGCTCTTAGGACAAAACTTTATATTCCCCCAGGAGCAATGATTCGGTATCTACAAATTCACTGTTTGCAGTGACTTTATACAGCGAACTACCCTGAGTAATAAGAATTGACTGTATGTGTTACTTCCGTATGCTTAGCACTTAGTGTTTAGTAGATGGCCAAAGAGTTTTATGAGCAAACACCTGAATGTAGGGAGTTTGGAGGAATAAACCAGCTCATTGGAAATGTTAAATACTGAATTCAGGAACTGGGGTGTGAATACCATGCAGGCAGCGGGAAGCTGTCAGAGACTGTCTCCTGGGAGTGACCTGTCAGTTGTGAACTGTTCACCAAGCATTGACTGAACGTTCTGGGTGGTGTGACGGACAGAATGCACATCCCCGGGGCCCTGCTGGCAAGGAGATACCGCAGAAGCTCTCAAAACTCCTTCAGCAAGATTAATTTCCCAGGGATTTATGGGATGGATTGGAATTGAGAGAAACGGGAGACATAAAACCAAGTTAGGCAACTACTGTAGCAATCCTGATATGAGGTAGTAGACACCTGGATTAGGATGCTGGCAGGGAGAACAGAGAAGTAGGGGGAGATACTTGAGTTATTTGAAGGAAATCCACCGTATATGACTCGACACATAGGATGAGGGAGATGGAGGGACAAAATTAAACTCTGAGGTTTGCTACCCATGACTTTGTTAGTTCCTGTGTTTGCAAATGTTTTCCTCATCTAAGGTAATTACTCTGTGCTGTGCTGTCTTTTAAGACATCTATAATGGGGTCACAGTCCCCATCTGTTGTAACTAAGCAGCTGATGAATTGCCTAGGGTTTGGGGTGACGGTCAAGGACAGTACATCTGGTTTTAGAATGAATGGTGAATTTTTATTGCTAATTGTGAAAGTTTTCCTGGGGGGATCCAGAGTTGAATTATGCCTCTTTTTAACTGAAAATATGTGCCATGCAGATGACTTCCACTCTGGTGACAAGCTATGTCCCTCATTGTATGGCTAAATATTGCTAATGCAACTATTACTACTATGTTAGTGAGAGAGTAGGCTGGATTAACATTCACTGTTGTTCTTTGAGAAATTGCATGTGAAAAAATAGAGACCCACGGATCTCCATTAATTACACTTTCAGTGGCATATGTAAACCAGTAAGCTTTTTTAAGTTTGCAAAGTAATTCCTTCATTGTGAGGTACAGTGTGTTCAGTATCTTTCTTTATAGTTTCTATAAATCAAGAAATAAAACTTTATTTTCCCTCAGCATGATACAGACAGAAAGCTTTAGTTTTAGAAAGCTATTTAGTTAAACTCTGGGTTAAAATACTTTCTCAGTGTGCTTTTTTCTTATTAAAAATCATCTTTTAAAGAGATAGTTTATATCTTACTATAAGCTATTTGCATTACCAACTGTTTTATAAGGTTATGGAAAACATATCCAACTTGGAACCTTTGGAATAATACATTTTTTCCCCCTGGCATACTCAGATAATCAAGAAATATAGTTTATAATGTCAATTTTCAAGAAAAAATTTGAATGGTGCCAAGCTAGTAGTATTTATTCTATCTGTGGCTAAGTACTACGTGTATTTAACTCAACTTGAGGTTCAAAATCAAAGGAATTCTGATGTTCTTTATCTTTTTTCATATGCTCTGAGTTTATCTTTCTGAACAAAGCCATGTTTGTAAAGGATATTAAGTTTTGTTTGACCTTCTTCTCAACTGCAAGTACTTGATGGACCTTAATGCAAGGTTATGCTCCCTGGACTGATTGATATATAAACAGAAGACAGATGGTGTGGAGATGACTCTGATGATAATTCATTTTTCAGCTAGTCAAGAAGATATTTTGATTACAGTGTGTTTAAGTAACTATAACACAGTCTGCAATGTTGGTCTTGCTGGGAAGGGAGCACATGGAAAACAAGTTGTGTGTTATTTGTGCCCCACAAGGGATGCAGTGTGTTGTACTGATTTTAATTCCTGGTGCTAGATTAGTACTGTGTCATGCAGTACGGTAAGTCAGTTAAACACAGACCAAATAGAAAAGGTAACTGCACAGCTTTGAGCCATAAATATTTGTCTTGGAAAGTATTTAGATGTTACTATGTGAAAGAAACCAGTATTTTTACATTTAGGTAACAGTCTGTATACAGCTAATTAAAGAATTACGTGGCTTGGTTTTCAGTTCATGTGAATCGTAACTATCGTGGAGCTTGCTTTCTGTGTCAGCGAGTTTAAAACTGAAATCAGAGAGCTGACAACCCAACAGCATGTTATGTCCCTGCTGTTGTTAAAGTTTTGAAAAGAAGTAGCTAAGCGAAATGTCAAAAGGAGAAAAAATAATTATAACTGTGTGAATAGATAGGCCATTTAAATTTTTATTTTCATGTACTAATTACAGTCTCTACCTCTGTTTTTTTGTTTCACAATAGGATAATTGATCACTTAGATGGAGTTCGTTTGTTGTGGTCCCTACTAAAAAATCCTCACCCAGACGTGAAGGCCAGTGCAGCTTGGGCCCTCTGTCCCTGCATCCAGAATGCAAAGGTGAGAAGAGACTGCAAGTCAATCCATTCTAGAATCTCTAATACCATATTGAATAATGTCACCACAGGTCACTAATTTCTTTTCACTTCTTTTTGGTCAGATTTATCTGGGGGAAAAAATGGGCTGAACGTTTGTGCCAAACTAATTTTTGAGCAATACCTTCTCCTGGTCAGTTTTTATGTGTAAAATGAAACGGGGCTAAGATGGCAGTGCTTATTACCATGTTCTACATGGCTGGTGCAGTCAAAACCACTACCCCAGGTAGATTAGGGGGGAGGGAAGTTGACTTATCTTATCTCTTGGGTGAAAAGAAAATTGTATTACTGCTACTTTCAGAAGCTCAAGATGACTTCTATGTTATTTATTGTCTGAGTTACTACAATGAAAAATCACTAAGTTCTTTGTTACCTTGAAAAAGTCACATAATTTCATCAATCCCACTTTTCTTATCTGTCAATAAAGACTGGATATAAAACCTATGGGTAAAATTTTTATATGAAAAAAGACTGAACTGGAAGTTTCTGAAGTCTTTTAGCTCTTCATTTGTAAATTTTATTATTTTCTTTGAGGATCTCTTTTCAGCCCATTTCTGTTATCTTCACTTAAATTTCTTTTCCTATAGGTTTAGGGATTTCCCTTTAAGATCCTTGTTGCTAGAGATATTTCTCTCTGTTGAGTATTTTTATCTAAAGTATTTTTATTTAAAGCACTTAATTCCTGTAATAAATTTAACATACCTCTATCTTCCTAAATATTTGTGACTAGCAGTAATCTTTTGTAAAAAGTGAATTGTGATATATAGCAATAGTAGAAAAGACTTATTACAAACTGGTTAATGGAACCATTTTTTTATAACAACAAAAAAGGAAAAATAAAAATAAAAACACCTCAAATGTCAACCTACAGGAAAATGGACAACAGGATGATAGTACAGTCATAACATGTCATACAATGCAGCAGTGAAAAATGAATTTATTTCAGCAATGTGTTCATCAATATTGATACATCACATAAACATATTGAGCAAAATAAAAACAAGTTTCAGAAGCAGACATACAATATAATCCTATTATATAAGGTCCAAAGAAATTTTTTAAATGCAAAATATAAATGATATTATTTAGGGAGCAAGAAAGAAGCCTACTGGAGAAAGATTGCTACACATCCTTAAAGAATATCTTTAAGGATATTCTTTAAGAAAGACCTTAATCTTCCTTAAGGAATCTTTAATATCTTTAAGGATCTTAATTATCTTTAAGGAAGGTTAATGGTATCAGAGGCAAGCCAAGATTAATAAGCAGAACTAACTTCAGAGGAAAGAGATAATGTAAAGAACAGAAGATAATGTTAAATTTTTAAAATTAATATCCTCAGAATGACCCAAGGGATACTACTAGGCCCAAAAAGCCTGAATAAAAAAGAAATATTCATAGATTAAGAATGAACTTTTAGAAATTAAAAATATATTTGAAAAAGTAATAAATTTGATAAAAGAGATAAATACTAGGTTATGTGTGATGCTGGGATATGACTACGTAATTATCTGGATGATAAGGTCTAGTAAATAGCTAAAAATGTAAAGTAAAAGTAAAAACTGAATAGGAATCGCAAGCACACAAAAAGAGAGCAATTGAAAAGAAGAAACAGTCTTTTTTTTTTAAAGGAGGGGGGTGGTTTCTGTAAGTTGAAGAGTTGAAGAAAGACTCTAGTCTTCAGATTGAAAAGATCCATTTAGTGCCAAGTAGGGAAAAAGAATTTATCTACGCCTAGACACAAATACAAATTTGGTGTTTCCAGAAATTAAAAGAAAGGAAAAAGTTACATAAGAGTAAGAATCACACCAGCATTAGGCTTAACATTATTCACAATAAATTCTACAAGAAAAAGGAACAAAAAAACCTTTACTGTCTTTAGAGGAAAACACTTTTTATGCTGGAATTCTATACCCTGCAAAACTAGCATTCCAGTGAGAGTAGACTAAGGACAGAATAAAGACATTGAGCCTTTAGAAATGTCAGCACTTAGGAAAGTTATCCCCCAGGGGTCTTCTTTGAAAAAAATTACAATGTTTTCCAGCAAAACAGAAGATTCTAAGGAAGAGAATAACATGAATTATAGAAACAATAATGAACAAATAAATCATTAGAATTTATAGCTAAATATGAATTTGTGTTGGTAATATGGCTTTCAAATTTTGTCAGATTATTAAGAAAGAATTTCTTTAAAAGTAATGGCATAAAGTAAAATGAAAGCGGATGGTGTTGTCACAGTAACAATCTGAATCTAAACTACCAGATGATTCGGAAAGCATGTTAAGGGAGTGGAAGGTAATAGGTAAAAACATGCCAAAAGTCTTTCCTTTTCCTAGAGAAGGGTGTTGGAGATACTGGTTAAATCTCAATCATCATTGAAAATATGATGAATTTAATATTATCATTGGTGAGATACCATTTTGTATAGATAACATTTCTGTCAGTGCTGTTATTACGTGTAAACTGTGTCCTGTATTCGTATGGACTTCAACTCCAAATCTGCCTGTTTATCTATTATTAGCTTTAAAAGGTATTCCAGCATTTCCACATTCATTATTCTTGCCCCGGATTTCTGTCCCAAATATCCAACTGGTCTCCTTTGCTGGCAACCCAAACTGAGCCACACTCAGACTTTAAGAACAACCCATCTTGTCTGTGTTTAAGCCCTTGGCCCCAAGGCCAGTCTACACCCAAGCCCTCATCAAGAGCTCCATTTCTCCTGAACCTCTCCTGCCTTCCACTGCTCTCCACTCCCACCAACTCAGCATCTTTGAACTCTTCTCAGCTCCCTTCCTACCACTCCTGGGGGAAGGAAAGACCCATGAGGATCTCTGCTTGTTCACTTCTCTTACCAAGAACTTCTGTATGCATTTTCATTTGGGTAACATGAACATCTGAAGAGTTTTGAACAAGGAAGAGACATAAGCAGATTGGCTCACTAGAAAATGTGTGAGTGGGTGACTGATTAGGCTATTACCATGATTCAGTGGAAAGTAATTAGAGTTTGACCTAATACAGGGACAGTGTGGGTGAAGAGGAAGAGCAAATACAAGAAATGATTGGGAAATAGTATCAGAAATTGGTGAGTTATTGGATGTTGGCTA
This sequence comes from Lagenorhynchus albirostris, assembly GCF_949774975.1. NCBI lineage: Eukaryota > Metazoa > Chordata > Mammalia > Artiodactyla > Delphinidae > Lagenorhynchus > Lagenorhynchus albirostris. Next base: position 192,009,058 of record NC_083095.1, read on the forward strand.
TGAGAAAGAGGTGAGAGAGTATGAATTTTTGTTTTTGTTTTGGTGTTTTAACTTTGACAACTAAGTAACCTTAGTTGCTAACCTTGTTAGTAACCTTTACCAAACGTGAGAAGAACACAATTTGGGGAAAAGATGGGGGATTTGCTTTCATCCAGGTATAGATGTCCAGTCATTTGAATATATGAATCTGGGTGTCAGGAGAGATTCTGGACTGGAGATTATATATATATATATATATATATATATATATATATATATATATATATATATATATATATATATATGGGAGCCATCAGTATGTAGGAGGCGGTTGAAGTCTTGCTCAAAGATGAACGGCAGAGGGTGTGGGCGACAAGAGAAGACCAGTAACAAAGAACAGTCACAGAGGAAGACCGACATGTGATGAGATCACCAGGAGAGGGCAATTTCAGGAAAGATAAGAAAGGAAGCAATGCCAAGAAAGGAGGAGTGTTCAACAGTATCATTTGCCCCTAAGAGGTCATTTGCCTTTGAAAACTGAAAAGAGCACATTAAATATGGAAATTAAGAGATCATCGGTCATAGACATTTCAGTTGAGAGGTGAGAGTTTAAGTCCGTGGTACTGGAGTGAGAAATGAATTAAGGGGAGAAATAGATACAAAGAAGATTAATAGTTCTTTCTGGAAGCTGAGCTGTTAATATCAGTAGAAGGAGCCAGTATGAAATCCGGAAGACAGTTTAGGCTGAGGGAATGACTAATATGGGAAAGGCATGAGAGAGATGGAGAGGGTGTGTGTAGGTAGTAGATGGAGAAAGGAAGAATGGGTGCATGGAAGGAAGGAAGAAAGCATAGCTCTCACTGTGCCTAAACCTTCTAAGCACATTGCTCTAAGTAGAGTAAAAACCTTCTGGAGCACCAAGCAGAAGGACACTTCTAGAATACATAACTCCTGAGGGTGAGCCCTGTGACAGGAAGGACTTCTGGTAAGAAACACTGAAAAAGGCAACTTCTAACTTCATCGAGGCAACGAACACATGCCCAATCTCCTGTCTCCCTGTCTATCTGTCTGTCTGTCGGCCTATCTATCTATCATCTATCTATTATCTATTCATCTATCTATTATCTATCTATCTATCTATCTTTCTGTCATCCAATTCAGAAGTGACAAAGTTATCAAAGGGATCTGAATTAATACCCTTCTGTGAATTTAAAGACTTGAAGTCACATATTTCTTAGCTGACAGTAAGTATAATTTGGCTGATTATTTCAACAATGGGGACTGGCTTTTCTGATTACATAATATAGAAGACATTTCCATAAATTGAATTCACTAAATATGCAGAGTCAAAATTTGATGTCAAATATATCACAAAATTCATCTTTTATGACTAAATTTATGATGAACATTTTTAGATGTCAATTCGAAATAGATGAGGATGCATACCTTTTCAAAAATGTATTGAGATATGTGAGCAAAAATTTTGAAGACTATTGGTCTAGTATATCAGGTCTGGCCCTTGAAATGGGAGAGAAGGAAATTTAAAACATCTTTCCTCAAGAAAATACCCTAATTTGCAAGACTCTTGTCCTTTTGAAAACTCCTATTTTCTAGGACCAGGAGGTGAATATTATACTGGTTTCCTTTCTTGCATACTTCTAGAACAAAACTCATCTTCCCAAGGCAGAATGATACCTCAGGGGTCAAGTGCAAGAGAGGTCATGTGCTCAGAAAGGCAAGAGAAAAGAAAGCACATTTATATTAAAAAATAATATCTCATTATTCATATAGATCCCAATCAAACCGTGGTTTCAGACAGCTCTATCTAAAAGAAATTTCTGTGATAATGGAAATTTACTCTTCAGATATTGCAACCAGTAGCCATGTGTGGGTTTTGAAATGTGACTAGTCTGACTGAGGAACTAAACTTTTAATCATATTAAGTTTTAATTAATTTAAGTAGCCACATGTAGCTAGTGGCTCTTGTTTTGAATATCCCAAGTCTAAGATATGCAAATAATGGAGAGTTGTTTTTGAAAAGCAACTTCTACAAAAAGTTCTAAATCTCAAGAATTATATAAGTTGGCATATGGTTATATATTCACTATGCCAATTTTAAAAGTAAAGAAAAACTCAAAGGAAAGTGTCTTTTGTGTTTCCATATAAATGTGAAATATTTTTTGTTCTAGTTCTGTGAAAAATGCCATTGGTAATTTGATAGGGATTGCATTGAATCTGTAGCTTGCCTTGTGTAGTATGGTCATTTTGACAATATTGATTCTTCCAATCCGAGAACATTCCATCTGTTTGTGTCATCTTCAATTACTTTCATCAGTGTCTTATAGTTTTCCTAGTACAGGTCTTTTGCCTCCTTAGGTAGGTTTATTCCTAGGTATTTTATTCTTTTTGATGTGTGTTTCCTTAATTTCTCTTTCTGATCATTTGTTGTTAGTGTATAGAAATGAAACAGATTTCTGTGTATTAATTTTGTATCCTGCAATTTACCGAATTCATTGATGAGCTTTAGTAGTTTTCTGGTAGCGTCTTTAGGATTTTCTATGTATGGTATCATGTCATCTGCAAGCAGTGACACTTTTACTTCTTCTTTTCCAGTTTGTATTCCTTTTATTTCTTTTTCTTGTCTGATTGCTGTGGCTAGGACTTCCAAAACTATGTTGAATAAGAGTGGCAACAGTGGACATCTTTGTCCTGCTCCTGATCATAGAAGAAGCGCTTTCAGTTTTTCCCCATTGAGAATGATGTTGGCTGTGGGTTTGTCATATATGGCCTTTATTATGTTGAGGTAAGTTCCCTCTATGCCCACTGTCTGGAGAGTTTTTATCATAAATGGGTGTTGAATTTTGTCAAAAGCTTTTTCTGCATCTATTGAGATGATCATATGGTTTTTATTCTTTAATTTGTTAATATGGTGTATCACATTGATTGATTTGCTTATGTTCAAGAATCCTTATATCCCTAAACCCCACTTGATCATGGTGTATGATCCTTTTAATGTGTTGTTGGACTCGGTTTGCTAGTATTTTGTTGAGAATCTTTGGGTCTATGTTCATCAGTGATACTGGCCTGTAATTTTCGTTTTTGTGGTATCTCTGTCTGGTTTTGATACCAGAATGATGGTGGACTCATAGAATGAGCTTGGGAGTGTTCCTTCCTCTGCAGTTTTTTGGAATAATTTCAGAAGGATAGGTGCTAACTCTTCTCTAAATGTTTGATAGAATTCTCCTGTAAAGCCATCTGGTCCTGAACTTTTGTTTGTTGGAAGTTTTAAAATCACGGTTTCAATTTCAGTACTTGTGATTGGTCGATTCATATTTTCTGTTTCTTCCTGGGTCAGTCTTGGAAGGTTGTACATTTCTAAGAGTTTGTACATTGCTTCTAGGTTGTCCATTTTATTGGCATATAGTGCTTGTAGTAGTCTCTTATGATCCTTTGTATTTCTGTGGTGTCAGTTGTAACTTCTCCTTTTTCATTTTTAATTTTATTGATTTGAGACCTCTCCCTTTTTTTCCTGATGAGTCTAGCTAAAGGTTTATCAATTTTGATTATCTTTTCAGAGAACCAGCTTTTAGTTTCATTGATCTTTTCTATTGTTTTCTTCATTTCTATTTCATTTATTTCTGCTCTGATCTTTGTGATTTTTCCTTCTACTAACTTGGGGTTTTGCTTGTTATTCTTTCTCTAGTTGCTTTAGGTGTAAGGGTACGTTGTTTATTTGAGATGTTTCTTGTTTCCTGAGGTAGGATTGTATTGCTATAAACTTCCCTCTTAGAACTGCTTTTGCTTCATCCCATAGATTTTGGATTGTCGTGTTTTCATTTTCATTTGTCTCTAGGTATTTTTGATTTCCTCTTTGATTTCTTCAGTGATCCATTTGTTTTTTAGTAGCATATTGTTTAGACTCCACATGTTTGTGTTTTTTGCAGTCTTTTTCTTGTAGTTGATTTACAGTCTTATAGCATTGTGGTTGGAAAAGATTTTACATGATATTAATTAATCCTTTCCATACTAACCCAAATTAATAATTAAAATCCATAAAATGTTTTTTTCAATACTCATACCAAAAATTAATCACAAATCAGGAATAGAATAGGGGTTGTTTTGTTTTTCATTCAAATTTTAACCTAAACATAGTAATCTGGGGGTTAAATGAGATTTTATCTCATTTTCACCCATGTATTATACCCAAGGAGATACAACTTCTGTTACCTCTTAGTAATTGTGAAAGACAGCCCCAGAATATAAAATGCTGCTGGTGAAGAACATGTTATAGTTTTAATAATTAGTAGTTAGACTGGGTTTATACTTCATAAGCATTTACATTTAATTTTCATTTTGCCTTGAGCTTCATGACAGTACATGAATATAATAAAATTAAAACTGATAAAAGTTGATAATGATTTAACTCAATCTCCAGGCATGTCAGATAATGTCATTAATTCAACAACATTTGTTTAGCACTAACTGTTTGCCAGACCCTGTGCAGGTGCTCATTACATTCTGTACGCCCATTGTTTTGCATCTTAACATAAATGCATAATATTTATGCAATTAAGTTTCTAGTGTTAAAAAAAAAGAGTGAGGTTAAATGAAGCAAAACTTCCATCATTTGAGCCTTTCTAGAATGTTCCTTCACATAGGGAGAGAAAATAAAGTTACCTATGACCTATTGGTAGAAATTTGAGCACAGTTCCCTAGGGATATGTTTTATAATTGACACTGTGTCGCAGGTGAACAGGCAGTGTCTTCTCTTGGTGGTAAATGTAAAATACTAGCACACTTTACAATCGGCTGCCTTTTTGATAAGCTGAAGTAATATAGGTAAAGATACTTATAAATGTCTATATGCACTGAAGTTACGAATGCTTGGGACTCCTTTAGGGTCTCACGTGTCTTATATTACATCACTATCCAAAACTTAACCCACTTGGTTATATTCAGGTTAGCATCCTCAAGAATATATTTTGTATATTCTGTTCTGGGTAAATTTAAATTGTTTTCAAATAAGAGTATATGTTCTATGGGAGAGTAGAGGCAGGAAACATTTTTTGAATATGCTGGGCATCCAGCTTGCAGTAAAATAACAGAACCAGAAAAGATCTTGCCAGATATTTTGGCCCATTCTTCCCTCTTCCCCGCTCCCTCCCGCTCTCTGCTTCAGGTAAGTTAATGACTCAGCTTTCTAGGGAAAGTTTCCTTTTATTTTATAAGAAAGCATTTCCACATTTTTCATGTAAGATGCTTTTGCAAGTCACTTTAGAATTATTAACTTATGAATCATAGGAGTTGGCATCATTTAGAAATAAACCACTTCTTTGTCTGGATTGATGGCACTGACAGTAATGCTGCAGAAACCAGCCACTGTCAATGATAGCTAAGGGCTGTGCCAATCTGAGCACGCTCTGTGTGTGTCCATGTGGAATGGATGTGATGAGGTGTCAACTGTTCCAGACAGATGTTACCCATTTTTTATACTGTTAGCAGCATATACATTAGAACACATTTTCAGATCTGTTAAGAAAATGAGATGTGGAAATTACTTGTATTGGATGGATTGCCTCTTTTCTTGCTGGGGAATATTTAAAGCTACCTATCAGTGAATGAGTGAGACAGCAAAGTATTTCAGTAATGAACTGTGGAATAATTGTGACGAAGAGTCACAAAGTAAGTTGGCATTGTATTTGCGTTGTAATTAGATGTATTGAACAAATGGACAGTGGGATTTTTGTAGTAAGAAATATTGACTTTTTTTACCAGGAGACCAGTGTCTCAACTAGGAAACTTAAAATTTTCCTTCATTCTGGAGAAAGTCAGTATATTATAGTTTTTGGTCACTTATCAGTGATACAGAAAATGTACTAAGTGAAAAAGAAATGTTTTGCCTGCTTGATAATTATCTGTCCATTCCTTATATGATTCGAAAATCAGGGTGTGAAATGTAAGTCTGTTTTATGGTCTTATATTAAACCTGAAAGAATATTTAAGATAGGAAATAAGCACCTTCAGTTTAAAAACTACTCAGTATTCTTCAGTCTATCAAGAACTAAACAACAGAGGCTGAAATAAAACTGAAGTAATTACAAAAAATTCACTGCATATTTTTCTAAGTAGCTTTATTTAAAAGGTTTTATTTAAGGCTTAAGGAAAGTTTGTTGTTGTTGTTTTCCTGTTAAGATTACTAAAAAGGACAGAGATCCTAAGATGTGACCTCTGTAGTGATGTTATTTGGTGAAATTCATGAGCTGCAAATCTGGCTGCAGATGAAGAGCTGCTTTGTAAAAAGCGTGAGAGATTTGTAAATGGAAGTGAAAAGCTGCTTCTTCCCAGCTGAATGATCAAACACATTTTTGGAGGAAAACATTAGTTGAACAGGTGTTCAGTATTACGAACTTGTGATGTAAAGAATGCAACAACTGAATCTGGCAAAGATCCACGTATTAAATTCTTTGTTCTTAAGAACCAAAATTTCCTGCTGCAGAAAATCAACTCACATTTGTGCTCCATGAAAAATCAGATATTGAAAACTTACAGAATTCACATAAAGAATGTATAATTGTGTTACATCACTTACTTTCAAGCTTTTTGCCAGCATTTATAAGAATCATGTTTCTTTCTTAAAATATCACTGCGTTTTTTTGTATTTTCTTTTTATGAATGCTGTAAGATAGTATTTAATCCTATTTCTTTTCATTAATGACTTTTAAAAGGTTTTATTAAGAAAAAAGTAGAAGTTTACATATATTTATTGGCCTTTTTATAAGAAGTGACTCACATAATTCATATGAATTTGTAATCACCACTTCCTCATGAATTAGATGGGAAACAGGTATTTTATTTTAGAATAAACACTCTGTATAATAAGTCAGCTGTAGCATTAGGAAGAAAACTCAATCTGTCTTCCAGATCAGTAATATATCCATGAGATCGCTTGGCCTTGTAACCTTCTTAAACCTAATTTTGCTGCTTGTTTAGAAAATAATGTCTTGTTGTGAATTTTGATCTCAGAGGGAAAAAAAAAATCTCTAGTAATTTCAAAACCAGCAACCTGAGGATCTGCCCCAAACAGAGAAGCCAATTAGAAGGTGTATGAGAGTGATCCCCCAGAAGAGACGAGGAAGAAGTTAATTTCTGTGCGGCTGAAATACAAGCTTGGGCAATTTTAGCTTCCTGACTACAGGTGTGACAGAACGCAGCTGATCAAACCAGGCAGGAATTTGCATCACACTCTGTTTACTTTCAGCTGCCCAATGAGCCATGCCCAATCTGGAAGCCAGAGAGAACCTGGAAAAGGAGCGTGTAGGGCTGTAACTTCATACTGAGAAGACTGCCGTGGACACGGCTTAGGAGCTTGCATTTGGTCACGTTTGGGCCAAAGAATGTATAGCTGTCCACGGTGTGCCAAAAAGCCTGCATAGGTTTCTAAAACATTGAAAACCTGTTTAAAATGTCATCCGTGTTCGGCAGCCCACCTAGCTGGGGTCGGCTATCATTTTTAATAAGTCACCAAATAGTTCAAAGTAGGCGCCTCATCTGGCCCCCAGTTTCTAAAGTCCTATCAACTGAAGTGAACTGAAGTGAACTGAAGTGAACTATGTTACAGGTATTTTCCCTGGGTGCCGGATTTTCAAGTGGGAACTTGAAGGCCCGAAGAGGCCCGAGCAGAAGCGAGGGTGCGACAAGCTTGTCTGCAGTATCTGTGGGTCACATTTGTTGCCTTCACCTGGATTCCCCTCCTGTCCTGCTACTGTTTCCCATTCCGTGCTTCTCAGCCCCAAAGGGGGCTACAGTGGAGGTTGCTAGTTTAGGAAGGGGTAGATTGACAGAGGTGTGGTATACAAAATGGAAAGTAACGACTAAAAGGTATAGCCTGTTCTAAACAGGTGTGCCAACGATAAGCTGCTCATGAAACCATGTAACCATTTTGTTTGGAAGTACGGTTTATCAGTTTCCAGTTACTTTACTAAACTAATAATCTCATCCATTGAGTTAATCATATCGTTATCTCCACGTCAGCCAAGAACTCTCAGGACCACACACTGCACTTGATCACCATCAGAGACCGTGTCGTCTCACCGTTCATGGGTTTGGACCCCAGTTTCTCATGCAACGTTATGTCCCTCTGTCTCTCTGGGCACAGAGCTTTTTTGTGTTTTGTTTTGTTTTTAATTTTTCTAAATTGAGGTAGAGTTGTTTACAGTGTCATGTAAGTTTCAGGTGTACAGCACAGTGATGCACAATTTTTAAGTTATATTCCATTTACAGTTACTATAAAAGATGGGCTGTATTCCCCGAGAGCAGGCACACTTGTCTTGTTCCTGATCTGGGAGAGAAACTTTCAGTCTTTCACCATGGAGTATGATCTCAGCTGTGGGTTTTTCCTACTTGGCCTTTATTATGTTGAGATCATTTTCCTCTATTCCTAGTTTGTTGAGCTTGTTTTTTTAATCATATGAGGATGTTGAATTTTGTCAAGTACTTTTTCTGCGTCAATTGATGGGCTCTTATGGGTTTAACCTTTATTCTGTTAATGCAGGGCGGTATACTGATTGACTTTCTTGTATTGAGCCACCCATGCTTTCTAGGAATAAATTCCACTTTGTCATGACGTGTACTCCTATTGACTCTGGTCTGCTGCTGTTCCGCTGAGGACTGCAGCTTTCATTTTTTATACTGTCCTTATTTGGCTCTGGTATCAGAGTAATGCTAGCCTCATACACTGCATTTGGGAGTGTTATCTCCTCTTCAGTTCTTTGGAAGAGTTTGAGGATTGTTGTTAATTTTTATTTCAATGTTCAGTAGAATTCACCAGTGAAACCATCCAGTCCTGGGCTTTTCTTTGTTGGAAGGTTTTTGATTACTGATCCAATTGCCTTACTTATAACTTATATAGATCTGTTCATATTTTCTGTTTCTTCAGGGTCCAGTCTTGGTAGGTTATGTGTTTCTAGAAATTTATCCGTTTCTTCTAGGTTATCCAATTTGTTGGTATACAACTGTTGATGGTATTCTTACAATCCTTTTTATTTCTCTAAATTGTTATGTCCCTTCTTTCATTTTGGATTTGAGTCTTCTCTTTTTTTCTTCATTAATCTAGCTAAGGATTTGTCAGTTTTGTTTTGAATAGTCAACTCTTGGTTTCATTGATTTTTCTCTACTGTTTTTCTATTTTTTTCTTTAGGAAATAGAGTGATGTCTTCTTTAACCCAATAGTTATTTACAAGTGTATTGCTTAATTATCACATATTTGTGTATTTTCCAGTTTTCCTTCTGTTGTTGATTTCTATTTTCATTCAGTCATTGTGTTCAGGAAAGGTACTTTGTATGATTTCAATCTTTTTTTTTTAAGTTAGACTGATTTTGTGGCCTAAAATATAGTCTTTCTGGAGAATGTTCTATGCGCACTTGAGAAAAATGTATATTCTGCTGTTGCGTAAAGTGTTTTATATATGTCTGTTAGATCCAGTTGGTCTGTAGTGTTGTTTAATTCCTCTATTTCCTTATTGATCTTCTGTCTGATTGTCCCATCCATGATTGAAAATGGGGTATTGAAGTATCCCACTCTTGTTTTTAAGGAGCTGTCTGTTTCTTCCTTCAGTTCTGTCAATGTTTGCTTTATATATTTTGGGATTTATACAAATGTTTATAATTATTGTATTATATCTAGTTGAATTGACCCTCTTATCATTATGCATCCTTCTTTCTCTTTTCAAATAGTTTTTGACTTTTCATGGAATATCTTCCCATATATATATTTTTTTTTCGGTATGCGGGCCTCTCACTGTTGTGGCCTCTCCCGTTGCAGAGCACAGGCTCTGGACGCACAGGCTCAGCGGCCATGGCTCATGGGCCCAGCCGCTCCATGGCATGTGGGATCTTCCCGGACCGGGGCATGAACCCGTGTCCCCTGCATCGGCAGGAGGACTCTCAACCACTGAGCCACCAGGGAAGCCCTCTTCCCATATTTTTACTTTCAATCTATGTGTGTCCTTAGACCTACAGTGAATTTCTTGTAGACATTACACTGGATCTTTTTTTAAAAATCCATTCAGCCCATCTGTGTATTTTGATTGGGGAGTTTAATCCATTTATATTTAGAGTAATTACTGATGGGGAAGCACTTACTTTCGCTATTTTAATATTTGTTTTCTGTATGTTTTGTGGCTTTTTCCCCTCATTTCATTCATTAATGCTTTCCTTTGTGTTTAGTTGATTTTTTGTAGTGCCATATTTTTATTCCCTTCTCTTTCCTTCTGTGCATATTCTATAGATATTTTCTTTGTGGTTACCATGGGGATTACATATAGTATCCTCAAGTTATGACAGTTTACCTTAAATTGATACAACTTCAGTTGCATGCAGGCACTTTACTCCTTTACAATTCCGCTTTCCCACTCCCCCTTGATGTTCCCAATGCCACAAATTACATCTTTACATGTTGTGTACCCAATAACATAGATTTATAACTATTTTTATGAATTTGTCTTTTAAATCTTATAGAAAATAAAAAGTAGAGTTACAAACCAAATTACTATAACACTGCTATTTGTATTTTTCTGTTTACCTTTATCAGGTCTCTTTAAGTTTATCCTAAAGTATATTGAACCTCTTGGGTTTATATATCCATGTATTTATACTCAAATTTGGAATGTTTTCAGCCATTATTTCTTCAAATAATCTCTCTGCCCCTTTCTCTCTCTCTCTCTTTTTTTCTCCTTACATTTAGTAATTTCAAATGTCCTGTCTTCAGGTTCACTGATTCTTTCTTCTTCCTATTTGAGTCTGTTATTTTATACCTCTAGTTAATTTTTCGATTCAGTTATTATATTTTTCAGTGCTACAATTTGTATTTGGTGCTTTAAAAAAATTCTGTCTTTTTGCTGATATTCTCATGTTATTTCTATATCATTTTCCTTATTTTCTTTAATTCTTTGTGTATTTCTTGAGCATTTTGAGCATACTTAAGATAGATGTTTTAAAGTCTTTGCCTGATACATCTGTAAGTCTGATGCATTTGTTTCTTCAGAGTTGGTTTCTGGAGATTTACTTTGTTCCTTTGAGTGAGCCATGTTTTCCTTTTTCTTGGTGTATCTTGTGGGGGTTTTTGTTGAAAATCGGGCATTTGAAAAAACAGCCACTAGTCGTTTCAGATTGACTTGGCAGACTTTCACTAGTCATTCTTGTCATTCCTATTGGAATCACCTAGGGTAAAGGTGTAAGGTCTTCGCAGATCTTTTCTGGGCATGTGTTTTATCTGGCCCAGTGTGTCTGTCTACTTAAAATGTCCCGCATATTCATAGCTGCTTTTAATGTCTTAATTTCCCCAAGAGTCTCACCCCAGCTTTTTCTTGGGGACTTAAATGTTCTATTTTATTCCTCCTCTTATAACTTCTTGCCCTGAGGTGTCTGTGAGTCTGCAGTCCCCCTGCAATTCCCACACCCCACAATTCCCACACCCCACACCCCACAATTCCCACACCCCACAATGAGTACCATTGTCTTCCACAGCTGCTGCCACCTGAGGCCCAGCATATGCCACAATTTCACATCTAAGTTCTTAGTCACATGAGACAGGGACCAGTCTCTCAGGTAGCTTCATCCACAGGCCAGAGTGTTGCAAGTCGTTTCTGTTCCTCTTGTTCTGGTCAAGGGAGGGGACTGGGAATTGGCCCGCTTCCTCCTGACCTGTAGCATTGCCAGGAAGGGGATGGGACATGGGCAAGTAAAAATGCCAGGAAATTTCCTGAAGTTCTGAATGTGACTTTATCTTGGTTCAGTGTTTGTTTATTTACTATAGATCTCTGAATTGGTTTCCAGAGCTCCTATAAAGTTACTTTAGCCAGTCTGTTAGTTGTTTATTTAATGTTTCCATGGGGGAACAAGTGTCTGGTGCTTCTAAGTCCACCATCTTGGACATGTCTCCATGCTTTCTGATGAGAAGTCAGATACTGGTATTAATGAAGTTCCCTTGTACATGATAGCCATGTACAACTTTCAAGTGCAGCCTGCAACTTTCAAGAGTCTCTCTTTGTCTTTCAACAGTTTAATTATAATGTGTCTAGGTGTGTATCTGAGTTTATTATACTTGGAATTCCTTAAGATACCTGAATATATAGATTAAATTTTTTTCCTCAAATTTGTGAAGCTTTTGCCCTTATTTCTTCAAATATTCTTTCTGTCCCTTTCTCTTCTTCCAGTCTCTCATGTACATAGGTTGGTATGCTTGATGGTATCCTGTAGGTCTCTGAGAAGGTGTTCATTTTTCTTCATTTTTTGTTTGGCTCCTCAGACTTGATAATCTGAACTGACCTATCTTCAAATTCACCAAGTCTCTTTTCTGCCCGCTCACATCTGATGTTGGGCCCATATAGTAAATTTCCCACTTCAGTTATTGAACATTTCAGCTCCAGAATTTCTAATTGACTTTTTTTATAAGTTAAATCTCTTTATTAATGTTCTCTACTTCCTGAGACATTGTTCTCAAACTTTAATTGTTTAGGCATGGTTTCCTTTAGTTCCTTGTACATATTTATAATAGCTGATTTAAAGTCTTTATCTAATAAGTCCAACATGGTACAGGCTTCCTTACAGTCAGATTTTATTGACTGCTTTCTTTCCCTGGGGTGTACTTTGTGGCATACTTTTTTTTTTTGTATATCTTATAACTTTTTATTGGAAACCTTATATTTAAAATAATATAATTTAGAAACACTGGAAATCAGATTCCCCCCTTTTCAGGGGTTGTGTTCTTGCTGTTTGTTGTTGTTTTTGCTGTTGTTTGTTATTGACTTTCTTGGACTAATTCTGTAACATCTGTGTTCCTTCTCAGTGTGACCACTGAGGTTTCTTCTCAGTTAGCTCATTGGACAGCTAATGAGTTGATAGAGCTTTTCTTAAACACTTTGCATCATTAGATTTCTTACCGTTTGGTGTGGGGCCCTGTGTACATTCTATGGCAGACATAGAACACCAGCAGCTCACACATCTGTCTTACCCTTCACTTCTCGTGTAGGGCCTCACGGTCAGGCAGACAAGCGATCGCAGCTGCCTCAGGTCTTTTCTGAGCACGTGCATATCCCTACACTTGCTTGTGGCATTTTAAAGCCCCAGGAATATGGTGGACTTTTTCAAAGCCCTCTATAGACCTCACATTTCCAAGATTTTCCTTTTAATTTTTTTTTTTTGGTCCAGCCTCTTGTTTGTCCCAACTGATATTGCCATCTCAGCTTTTATGTTCAATAATTGCCGCTGATTTGTTTTTTTAAGACACACCCTGAGGATAGGACTTTCCTCATGAAATGAGTCCTGAGGTAAAGACAAGCCTTTGGAGCTTTTCCTAAAAGTTGCCATTCAGGTCAAATAGTGACCATTCTTTTGTAATGAGGCTTTTGGGGGAGCTCCAAACCCATTCTTCCCCCTCCTGTGGCTGCCAGGCTGCAGGTTTTTCACAGATACCATGGTTTCCAGGCCATTGGTTTTCAAGGCTACTGCAGAGCTGGGGAGAGGAAGGTGGGAAAGTTAAGATGCCACAAAGCTCACTGTTCTTACTGAAGTTCAGCTGTTTTTCTTGAATAAACACCCCTGTTACAAGCCTTTCATTAAATTCGAGAGTTCCAAAAATGTTGATTTTGCCATTTTTTGCCAGTGTACTCACTGTTGCTATAGACGATCGTATCCTTACCCTACCATTCCACAAGCGCTTGCGCATTTAGGTTAATCATTTTTGCACTGATGCTACGATTTTGGAAGTAATAGCAACACAATTTGATAATTATCCAGACTGGTTATTCTCCAGTCTAGATACACGTCATCTTCAGAGCTTTAAAAACGATATCCTCATGCAAGAGGCTTAACCCTTGTTCTGTCTGTTGAGATTGAGGCCTTGGCATACATATTTCTAAAAAGTCACCCCAGGTGGTTATGATGTGAAACCAAGGCTGAGAACCACTGATCTAGATCTTATTTATTTTGAATCCCACAACGTAAAATAGTACCTTACATTTCTGAGGTTCCACATGGATATCTCAGGAGGTAAGAAGTCTGCCAGTCTCTGTTCTAGTCAGACCACATCTGGAGCTGTGTTAAACTCGGTGTGTTCTCAGAGAAACTTTGATAAATGAGAGGGAAGACCAATGAAAACCCTTTACTATGAAAATTAGTTAAAGGTACACACAGAAAATGAGGGAGACCAGGTAGCTGGCTTCAAATGTTAGAAGAACATTCATGAAAATTAGTTGCAGGTAGTATAATGTTCATTATGAGTTAAAGAGATTCATCAGATGAACTGGGAAGCTAATCACATATTTATAAAAAATACGATATAACAGACCGAACAAGTAAACTTTTGGAATAGAATCTCTTCATAAATTAGAGACTCCCTGTTTTATTGTTTTTGTTTTTTGAAGTGTAGTATTCCATACAGTTAATTTTTTTCAGTCAAGATTATGGTTTCAAGTATTATTCTTAGCCTGATCTACACAACTCACTGATTGGATCTTAACCAGAAACTGGTTTACCCATCTTGATCTGTGGGTTATTGACTATAAGTGGGAAAAATTCTAAATATATATATGCATATGTATATGTACAGATTTACATGCAATAGGTACTTTACGATAACATGTCTTATATTTGTTTAGCACCTTGTACTTACAGACTTCTTTCAAATACATCATTGGCTAAGAAGGTCACTTAATTACCTCCATAAGCCTCTGAATACACAATGGTGCTTCACAAATTTGACCTCCTCATTAACAGACTATGGCATCTAAAGCAGAATCAACACAGGACATAGTAAAATCGAAAAATCGCAGTTGACCGTGATAATTTAAAAGATTACCTTAAATTAGGCTAAGGAAGTAGAAAAAAATCAGAACCATTAAATTTTTAAAAAAATTATCTTGTGAATTAATTGGATAAAGCCACCTTCAAGGTTTAATACATTTTCTGCTACATAAATCTAGACTGTGAGCCACCATGTCATTTATTTCACTGGAAATTAATTTATTGTTCCTTCAGTTCAGAAGGAAAGGAATGATCAGTGATGTTCTATTTTTGATTTTTGAAGAACTACATTTGAAAGTGTAAAGTAATTCTAGATTAGCTATATATATATAGCTGTTCATATTTTCTATTTATTCCTGATTCAGTCTTGGCAGTTGTGCATTTTTAAGAATTTGTCCATTTCTTCCAGGTTGTCCATTTTATTGGCATAGAGTTGCTTGTAGTAATGTCTCATGATCTTTTTTATTTCTGCAGTGTCAGTTGTTACTTCTCCTTTTTCATTTCTAATTCTATTGAATTGAGTCTTCTCCCATTTTTTCTTGATGAGTCTGGCTAATGGTTTATCAATTTTGTTTATCTTCTCAAAGAACCAGCTTTTAGTTTTATTGATCTTTGCTATTGTTTCCTTCATTTCTTTTTCATTTATTTCTGATCTGATTTTTATGATTTCTTTCCTTCTGCTAACTTTGGGGGGTTTTGTTCTTCTTTCTCTAATTGCTTTAGGTGCAAGGTTAGGTTGTTTATTCGAGATGTTTCCTGTTTCTTAAGGTAGGATTGTATTGCTATAAACTTCTCTCTTAGAACTGCTTTTGCTGCATCCCATAAATTTTGGGTCGTTGTGTCTCCATTGTCATTTGTTTCTAGGTATTTCTTAATTTCCTCTTTGATTTCTTCAGTGATCACTCATTATTAAGTAGTGTATTGTTTAGCTTCCATGTGTTTGTATTTTTTACTTATCTTTTCCTGTAATTGATATCTAGTCTCATAGCATTGTGGTCAGAAAAGATACTTGAAACAATTTCAATTTTCTTAAATTTACCGAGGCTTGATTTGTGACCCATGATATGATCTATCCTGGAGAATGTTCCATGAGCACTTGAGAAAAATGTGTATTCTGTTGTTTTTGGATGGAATGTCCTATAAATATCAATTAAGTCCTTCTTGTTTAATGTATCATTGAAAGCTTGTGTTTCCTTATTAATTTTCATTTGGACGATCTGTCCATTGGTGAAAGTGGGGTGTTAAAGTCCCCTACTATGAATGTGTTACTGTCGATTTCCCCTTTTATGGCTGTTAGTATTTGCCTTATGTATTGAGGTGCTCCTGTGTTGGGTGCATACATATTTACAATGGTTATATCTTCTTCTTGGATCAATCCCTTGATCATTATGTAGTGTCCTTCTTTGTCTCTTCTAATAGTCTTTATTTTAAAGTCTATTTTGTCTGATATGAGAATTGCTACTCCAGCTTTCTTTTGGTTTCCATTTGCATGGAATATCTTTTTCCGTCCCCTTACTTTCATTCTGTATGTGTCCCTAGGTCTGAAGTGGGTCTCTTGTAGACAGCAAATATATGGGTCTGGTTTTTGTATCCATTCAGCCAGTCTGTGTCTTTCGGTGGGAGCATTTAGTCCATTTACATTTAAGGTAATTATCGATATGTATGTTCCTATTCCCATTTTGTTAATTGTTTTGGGTTCGTTATTGTAGGTCTTTTCCTTCTCTTGTGTTTCTTGCCTAGAGAAGTTCCTTTAGCAGTTGTTGTAAAGCTGGTTTGGTGGTGCTGAACTCTCTCAGCTTTTGCTTGTCTGTAAAGGTTTTAATTTCTCCATCAAGTCTGAATGAGATCCTTGCTGGGTAGAGAAATTTTGGTTGCAGGTTTTCCTCCTTCATCACTTTAAATATGTCCTGCCACTCCCTTCTGGCTTGCAGAGTTTCTGCTGAAAGATAAGCTGTTAACCTTATGGGGATTCCCTTGTGTGTTATTTGTTGCTTTTCCCTTGCTGCTTTTAATATGCTTTCTTTGTATTTAATTTTTGACAGTTTGATTAATATGTGTCTTGGCGTATTTCTCCTTGGATTTATCCTGTATGGGACTCTCTGCGCTTCCTGGACCTGATTAACTATTTCCTTTCCCATATTAGGGAAGTTTTCAACTATAATCACTTCAAATATTTTCTCAGTCCCTTTCTTTTTCTCTTCTTCTTCTGGAACCCATATAATTCGAATGTTGGTGCGTTTAATGTTGTTCCTGAGGTCTCTGAGACTGTCTTCAGTTCTTTTCATTCTTTTTTCTTTATTCTGCTCTGCAGTGGTTATTTCCACTATTTTATCTTCCAGGTCACTTATCTGTTCTTCTGCCTCAGTTATTCTGCTATTGATCCCATCTAGAGTATTTTTAATTTCATTTATTGCGTTGTTCATAGTTGTTTCATCTTTATTTCTTCTAGGTCCTTGTTAAATGTTTCTTGCATTTTGTCCATTCTATTTCCAAGATTTTGGATCATCTTTACTATCATTATTCTGAATTCTTTTTCAGGTAGACTGCCTATTTCCTCTTCATTTGTTAGGTCTGGTGGGTTTTTATCTTGCTCCTTCATCTGCTGTGTGTTTTTCTGTCTTCTCATTTTGCTTATCTTAGTGTGTTTGGGATCTCCTTTTTGCAGGCTGCAGGTTCGTATTCCCGTTGTTTTTGGTGTCTGTCCCCAGTGGCTCAAGTTGGTTCAGTGGGTTGTGTAGGCTTCCTGGTGGAGGGGACTAGTGCCTGTGTTCTGGTGGATGAGGCTGGATCTTGTCTTTCTGGTGGGCAGGTCCACGTCTGGTGGTGTGTTTTGGGGTGTCTGTGGACTTACTATGATTTTAGGCAGCCTCTCTGCTAATGGGTGGAGTTGTGTTCCTGTCTTGCTAGTTGTTTGGCATAGGATGTGCAGCACTGTAGCTTGCTGGTCGTTGAGTGAAGCTGGGTGCTGGTGTTGAGATGGAGATCTCTGGGAGATTTTCGCCTTTTGATATTATGTGGAGCTGGGAGGTCTCTTGTGGACCAGTGTCCTGAAGTTGGCTCTCCCAGCTCAGAGGCACAGCACTGACTCCTGGCTGCAGCACCAAGAGCCTTTCATCCACACGGTTCAGAATAAAAGGGAGAAAAAGTAGAAAGAAAAAATTGGTAAAAGTAGAAAGAAAGGAGGGATGGAGAGAGGGAGGGATGGAGGAAGGAAGGAAGGAGGGAAGGAAGGAAAAAAGAGAATATAAAGTGAAATAAAGTAAGATAAAATATAATAAAGTTATTAAAATAAAAAAATAATTATTAAGAAAAAAGGACGGATAGAACCCTAGGACAAATGGTGGAAGCAAAGCTATACAGCATAAATCTTGCTCTCAAAGTCCACCTCCTCAATTTGGGATGATTCGTTGTCTATTCATGTATTCCACAGATGCAGGTACATTAAGTTGATTGTGGAGCTTTAATCCGCTGCTCCTGAGGCACCTGGGAGGGATTTCCCTTTCTCTTTGTTCGCACAGCTCCCGGGGCTCAGCTTTGGATTTGGCCCCGCCTCTGCGTGTAGGTCGCGGGAGGGCATCTGTTTGTTTGCTCAGACAGGACGGGGTTAAAGGCGCCGCTGATTCCGGGGCTCTGGCTCACTCAGGACGGGGGGAGGGAGGGGCACGGAGCGCGGGGCGGGCCTGCGGCGGCAGAGGCCGGCGTGACGTTGCACCAGCCTGAGGCGCGCGGTGCGTTCTCCCGGGGAAGTTGTCCCTGGATCCCGGGACCCTGGCAGTGGCGGGCTGCACAGGCTCCCCGGAAGGGGGTGTGGACAGTGACCTGTGCTCGCACACAGGCCCCTTGGTGGCGGCAGCAGCAGCCTTAGCGTCTCCCGCCCGTCTCTGGGGTCCGCGCTGTTAGCCTCGGCTCGCGCCCGTCTCTGGAGCTCCTTTAAGCGGCGCTCTAATCCCCTCTCCTCGCGCACCACGAGACACAGAGGGAAGAAAAAGTCTCCTGCCTCTTCGGCAGGTCCAGACTTTTCCCCGGACTCCCTCCCGGCCAGCCGTGGCGCACTAGCCCCTGCAGGCTGTGTTCACGCCGCCAACCCCAGTCCCCTCCCTGCGCTCCGACCGAAGCCCGAGTCTCAGCTCCCAGCCCCGCCCGCCCCGGCGGGGGAGCAGAGAAGCCTCTCGGGCTGGTGAGTGCCGGTCGGCGCCGATCCTCTGTGCGGGAATCCCCCCGCTTTGCCCTCCGCACCCCTGTTGCTGTGCTCTCCTCCACGGCCCCGAAGCTCCCACCTCCGCCGCCCGCAGTCTCCGCCCGCGAAGGGGCTCCTAGTGTGTGGGAACCTTCCCTCCTTCACGGCTCCGTCCCACTGGTGCAGGTCCCATCCCTATTCTTTTGTCTCTGTTTTTTCTTTTTACTTTTGCCCTACCCAGGTATGTGAGGGGTTTTTTGCCTTTTGGGAGGTCTGAGGTTTTCTGCCAGCGTTCAGTAGGTGTTCTGTAGTTGCTCCACGTGTAGATGTATTTCTGGTGTATCTGTGGGGAGGAAGGTGATCTCCGCGTCTTACTCTTCCGCCATCTTCCTGGAAGCCCCCTACCAGTTGAATTTTAACCAAAAATATTTTGCTAGTTTATATTTTCATCACATTTGTGTATTTGACTTAATTTTGTTTAATTTGAACTTGACATCTTTTCCTACTTATTCAGCCACTCAAGCTTTACTTTGATAGCAGCGTGAAGGTGTTTCATATTCTCTTTTTTAATTATGGTTTTTGTTTGTCTTGGGAAATGTCATTGGCAAAATAGCTTCATCTCTTTTGGAATTATTAACTCTCTGAATTGGGAAGCTTCTTCTGACTGTTTATAAACTAACTGTAATGTGACAACTTCAACTGTTGGCACTTCCAAGTCCAAACACACAGTGTGTAGTGAAAAGACACTAAATGAGAAATCAGGAGATCTGAAGTTGCTTTTTAGTTTTGTCACTCATTGTGCATGAACCTTTAGGAACCTTTAGCCTTCCTATCTATAAAATGAGGATGTCATGTCTTGTTAAGGCAGAGCTGTGAGCATCAGATGAGATAATGTATGCAGGAGTCCTTTGTAAACTGCAAAAGAATTAGGCTGTTGTTATTGTATTACTATTACTTATTTATTTTTATTTAAGTATGGTTGATTTACAATGTTACGTTAATTACTGCTGCACAGTAAAGTGATTCAGTTATATATACACACACACACACACACACACACATATATATATATATATATACACATTCCTTTTGTTATATTCTTTTCCATTATGGTTTATCACAGGATATTGCATATAGTTCCCTGTGCTATACAGTAGGACTTTGTTGTTTATCTATTCTATATATAAAAGCTCACATCTACTAACCCCATCCTCCCACTCCATCCTTCCCCCAACCTCTTCCCCCGGCAACCACCAGTCTGTTCTCTATGTCCGTGATTCTGTTTTTGTTTCATAGATAAGTTCATTTGTGTCATATTTTAGATTCCGCATATAAGTCATATCATATGGTATTTGTCTTTCTCTTTTTTACTATTACTATTATTACTATTATCATTATTATTATTAAAGATTTTTCCATTACAGGTAAGTATTTGAATTGTCTATAACCCATATTGTACCAGTGGTGAACTTGGCAAAGACTAGTTATTAAGACACATGAGAAGGTGGGAAATGTGGTGGATTTCCCAGCTGCTTAGCATTTAGTGAAAGACAGTCTTGGTGGAATAATTACTTTTTCCATCCTCAAATATACTGTCTTCCTTTCCAGAGAAACTATGTGAGGCAAGAAGTCATGTGTCTAAAATCTTTAAAGCTAAAAAGGAAAAAAGAAAGAAAGAATCTCACCTTCAAAACAAATAAACTTTGGAGGGGCTCGTAGGCTTGAGTGTAACACTTCACTGTCCCACAGATTAGAAACGTTAGGAGACCTTGGTGAGCCACGCCCACGACCTCGCTGACACTGGCTCGCTGGGTCTCTTACCACGCACCTCAGGAAGTTCTTGGATCAGAGGCAGGTGCGATCACTCTCGTTATTCTTCCCCCCGCTGCCCCAGTGCTGTGGCTCACGGGATCCACTGATAAAGCCGTGAGAGAACCAGGAAGTCACTAGAATGGGAAGCTAAGTGATCGGATGCATTTACACTCCGTCTTACAGAGCTAACGCTCTTTTCTTTTTAGTGCTTGTGATTGTGGTTAAGTATCTTAAAGTTATAGTCCCTTTATTCCCTTTATTTTTTCATAATTCAGCAAACATTTATTGAAAGTCCTCTGAGTGACAGACACCAGACAACATCCCAAGTGAGAGTCAAAGAACAAGACCAGGTGTCTCTGCTCTTGAAGAACTCACACGTTAATGGGGAGAGGACCCATGAGAAAATCATTGCAGTATGATGAAAAGTAAACAGCTACAGATGCCTTTGGTTTTCAATAGCCAAATCGGATTTTAGGATGAGCTGATTCAACAGCTCAACGGTGTCTTCAAGGACCAGGCTCTTGTCCTCTTTCTGTTCTGCCATTCTCAGTGTTGTTATAAATAGGAAAACTTTTCCAGAAGATTTCTGAGTTGTCATCTCAGAAGTCATTAGCCACAACTGGGCCATATCTAGGCCACCCCTAAGCAAATCATTGGCAAGGGGAAGGAGACTTCGAGGACAGATTTAGGCCTCTGGGGTTAGAGACGCCCTCTCCTGATGCTCGTCTGTGAGAACTAGACAACCAAACAAGATCAAGACTTGGCCGATTCATTTTGCTGTGCAGTAAAAGCTAACACAACATTGTAAAGCAACTATACTCCAATAAAAATTAATTAAAAATAACTAAAACTGATTACAAATTCTATCTAAAATATAGTTGTTTTATTTGATTTATCTTTATTAAAATTCTATTATATGTGAAAATGTAGTCATATATTTATTAAATAACATATAAAAAGAATATATTGCAAAAAAAGACTTTGCAAACACGAGAGGATGAGGTTTTTGGACAAAACCATCGAAAAGAATATGGAAGGCAGGGGGTGACCAACACTGAGAAGGGGAGTGGGGAAATTTTCATGGAGGAGCTGTTATTTAAGCTGCTATTAAAAGATGAGTCAGAGTTTTCAGAACTGAGTAGGAGTTTGTAGTTTGGTAGGGCTAAACTCCAGGTAAAGAAAATAACTTGGTCAAAGATATAAAAGAACATGGTACGTCGGGAACAGCAATAATCCTAGAGGCCGGAATATAGCTTATGCAAAAGAGTATGGGAAAGAAGAGGTTGGGAAAATACGTGAATGTCATTTAGACCTGATCCTGAAGGAAATGAAGCCAGTAAAGGATTTTAAGAAATATTCTGTCCCTTTGTCAACGTCTTTCTAGTCTTTTTGGAGGTCTGACACTCATTCCCAAGTAGGTGCCTCAGGAAGGGCCTGTGTTAGCATCACTCCCTGAAGTCATCCATGTTTATAACAGTTTTATCCTTGAAGGTCATTGGGCTTCAAACTTTTGGAAGTTAGAACCTTGCTTCACATTTTCTCTTGAGTAGCTCACACGTGTTACTTTCTTTTCCTTTGCATAAACCATTGCTGTTGGAAAGTCTAAGGATAATAGCTTATTATTTTCTTTAGAGGTGCCTTGGTCTTTTTGCCTGGAAGACCAAAGAATCTTTCTCTGTTTTATTACTGTCCAGCAGTTGTACTAGTATTTGTCTTTATGTTAGCCAATTCTGGGCCAGTTTTCCCTGGTATATTGAGTGACCTTTCAATATATTCTCAGGTTTTATTTATTTCAGGAGAGAGTTTTCTTGGATTACAGTTTTTAAAATTTTGCTCTCTTGTATTGCTTTGTTTCCTTCTTGGGGGCTCTTACTGTACATATGTTAGATCTTCTCTGCCTGTTTGTTCTCCTGAAGTTTTTGTGAGCTCTTTTTCCATCATTTTGGAGTTTTCACATCTTCTGTTTATTTAAAGATATTTCCCATTTTGTTTATTCATTCGTGTTACTTCTAGTTTGCTTTTTATTTCCAAAATTAATTTTAATTTTATTTCTAAATTTTTATGGATCTTTAAAAATGGGTTTTTACTAATCACCTAATTTGTGAGCTTTAATAATTCTAATCATACTTTCTATGATTTTCTTTTTTTCATTTTTTTCTTGTAGTAACTCCAAATGGAAATTGACTGTGGTCTTTTTATATATAGTGCATTTTTAATTGAAATGAGTTTTCATGGTCTTTTAGGAGAGAGATGTGGGCCAGGGTAGCATTTTTAATTTCATGGCTCTTAGGATGCCATGTCTGCTACTGTCACAGTGATGGAGAGTAGGCTCAGACTCCTGTGCTCTCTTGCCCTCTTTTTATCTGGACTTTCTCTTCTCTTCTTCCTGTTACCCTTGCCTTGTTCAATTAGGATGCAACCCCAGTAGTTTCTCCTCAGTGCTGGCTTTGTCCTGTGACAAGGCTTCAGTTTTAAGAATTCATGGGACTCAGACCTATAGAACATTCTAGCACCATCATACCTGTGTGTCCTTTTAGTTTTATCCATCCATCAGAGCCTGAGAAGTCAGCTCCCAGCTTCTGTTGCTGTTCCTGAGCTTTCCAATGTGACCTAATGGCAATTTAGTTTCCCTTTGTTTTTCCCCTGCAGATTTCAGAGTTTCTTAGAGCGTGTGGGCTTTGTAGCGCTTGGTAACTTGTCCTGATCAGCTTGTATTTGGGGGTTGATGTAGATATCTAGTTGCTGAATATTGTTGTATGTGTTGTCCCTTTTTTGTTTTGCTATAATACTTGCTCTGTTTCCATAGGGAGATTCAAAAACTATGCCCACCATCATCTTTCAGGAATTCCTCCAGTTTTTTTCTCAAGAAAAAATTGTTAGATAATTATATAATTGATAAATTTACTAGATTATTGATGCATATAACATCACTTAGAAAAGGTTGGGCATATCTGGATTCAAATCCCACTTCTGCCACTTATCAGTTTTCTTTTCACATATTAGTTCATTTCTCTGAGGTTTTTCTCATCTATAAGGTGGAAATACTACTACAACTACCACTACCAAGTACTGCCTCAAAGAGTAATTTGAATTAAGTTAAGTTGGACGTTTGACCAGAGGTTAATAAATTCACATTTATAATCTTCTGGTTTGCTTGCATCCTGAAGCACAGAAGTGTAATAAGGTGACAATGTAGAAAGATAATTTCTTTTGTGTTACTTAAAAACCTTTATTGTAGAAGTTTAGAAAAAATGGCAATTAAATATTTTCAAAATAATTTTATTGATACATCAGAATTAGGAAGTGTGTCCTAACTATCAGAAATTATATTTAAATTTGACATTGAGAACAAGCCCACCAGTATTGCTGATACCATCTCACCTAGCAATCAGGAGAGGCAACATGTTTTGGACAAAGATGCTTTGCCCTTAAAATTGGGAAGAACCTGACTTAGGCCCTTCCTTCATCATTTCCTAGAAGCTTAGTTTGGTTTGTTATACCCTCAGTGAAAATTTTCCTTCCATAGCTGCAAGTTTGCATGTAATCAAATTCAATAAATGTTAATTGAGCATGTACTCACTGTTAGAAACTGGCTTAGGCACTGGACATACAACACTGAGCTAGACAGACAGAGTCCCTGCCCTCCTGGAATTTACAGTTCAAGGTCAAAGGCAAACAGATAAGCTAATACCGCATAGAGTATTATAAACAGAGAAGAGGGACTTCCCTCGTGGCACAGTAGTTTAGAGTCCGCCTGCCAATGCGGGGGACGTGGGTTTGGGCCCTGGTCCGGGAAGATCCCACATGCCGCGGAGCAGCTAGGCCTGTGCGCCACAGCTACTGAGCCTGCGTTCTAGAGCCCGTGAGCCACAACTACTGAGCCCATGTGCTGCAACTACTGAAGCCCACGCGCCTAGGGCCCATGCTCCTCTATGGGAGAAGCCACCACAATGAGAGGCCCAGGCACCCCAGCAAAGAGTGGCCCCTGCTCACCGCAGCTAGAGAAAGCCCGCACGCAGCAACTGAGATCCCAAAATAAATAATAAAATAAATAAATTTAAAAATAAAAAAATAAAGAGAGAAGAACCAGGTATTATAGGAGGAGCGGCTTAACTCAGACTTGAGGTTCAGGAAAGGCTTCCCGAAGAAAATGGCACATTAGCTAGTAGCTGAGGATGTGTAGGAATCCCCAAGCCAATAGGA
The DNA here is from genome assembly GCF_949774975.1 of Lagenorhynchus albirostris. Classification (NCBI taxonomy): domain Eukaryota; kingdom Metazoa; phylum Chordata; class Mammalia; order Artiodactyla; family Delphinidae; genus Lagenorhynchus; species Lagenorhynchus albirostris. The sequence continues at coordinate 192,034,028 of NC_083095.1, forward strand.
AAGCAGACAAAAGGGCATGTGCAAAGGCAAGGAGACACGCAGGCAGCACATCTGAGGACGGAAAACGAAGGACTAATGCATAAACAGTGCTTCCAATACTGGTTGAAGTTCAGACTCACCAGGAGGGTTTTTAAAGAATCAGATTTTTTTTTTTATAGGCCCCAGCCCAGACTTGCTGAACTACATTCTCAGAGAACATTTCAAGATTCTGGCTGTTAGCTCCTCTGGGGAGCCACTGGCTTAGGGTGTGTGTGGGGCTGGGGAAGGGGGCTCAAGTCAGGGAGGGCGAGGCAGGGAACGCAGGGGTGCACTGGGAAGGGCTGTAAAGCATGTGTGGAGTTGGGATTTTATCCTAAGGGTGGGGGAGCTATGGAAGGACTGGGGAGGTATGGGGATGAGGAGATCAGATTCATGATTTATTAGGATCATGGAGTTTACTAAGGCATGGCCCCTGCCGTCATGAGTGATACAATCTAGTTTATGAGGTTCAACATCTTTGAACCTCAGTTTTTAAAATCAAAAATGGAAAAACAGTATCTACTTTGCATGGTTATTTGGAGGTTTAACTGAGATAATTTATGCACAAAGTGCCTGACATATAGTTGATACTCAAAAGATGTGAACTTCTGTTGTTTGAGAAAACCACAGAGCCAGATAATTGGTGGACATCACGCAGCCGCTGTCCAACACCAGGGGAGGTGGGGTTTCTGTTTCGCCATCTATCTCCAGGTTCCTCTGACAAATTCCCTGTCTCTGCCCACATGGCCATACCGGGACAGAAAGCCCGCTTTTTCTCACTTACTACCTCAGTTACGGTCTTTATGCTGATGACTTCCAAGTCTCTACCTCTAGCCTGGTGTTCACTCCTGAGCCCCAGAGCCGCAAAGCCAACTGACTCCTTAAGTGGAACCCTCCACTTAAATGCCTTGTGGGTACTTGTTCTGTTACCTAACACCACCCTTTCCCACACCAGGAAAACAAAACAAAACCCCACTTTCCAACATTATCAACACCACTAGGGCAAGTCAGAAGCATGGGAATTGAGTCACTCGTCCTTATCTTCTCCAGTGAACCCTCACAAGTCCACACCCTTCTCTCCAGGCTGGACCATCACCTCCTCCAAACCACCACCTGTTACCTGAGCTTGTGAAACAGCCTGAGTCCCCAACACCATTCTTTGCCCCCACGCTGCAATCCTGAGGGACCTCCCATGAGGCAAAATGGAGAAAAGCGCCTCTCCTGCTTCCCCACACAGTTAATAAGCCTCTTCAGCGGCTTTCGCATGCCGCCGAAGCGAGCCTTACGGTCTCCCATTCTCCCTCTCCTACTTTATGCTCTAACCATCCTGACCCAGAAAAAAGTACCTTGTCCCCCACTCTCGGTTCCTCACCCAGAATCCCCTTCACATTGGACAACCCCTCGCCCCTGAGGTCTCAGCTGGCAAACATCATGGTGGAGGGGCACTCCTTGAATCTTTACACCAGCCAGGAGTCCCTCGCACACGTATTTGTAGTGTCTTTCCCTCTTCCCCATTAACGCTACTCGGTCTGCTTGTAGCTTCCTAGTGCCCATCTTCCCCACTAGACTGTAGCGACGTGTGGTGGCTGAAGAGTGTTCACAGTCAGTCCACGTTGTTCACGGATTCTATCTGGGGAGTCACCTGCTTGCTCGCATTTTTTGTAACTCCCAAATCAGCACTCAGGGCCCTTTCTCAGTCATTCTTGGACATGCACAGAAAAGTAAAATTTTAAGTTGCCCGACACGCACTCTCAGTGGGGGTTGAGCAAGCGGACGCTCTGCGCGCTTGTCTCCGCCCTTGGACCATCAACAAGCCTCCGTTGTGCAGTCTGCTTAGTGCCGCGTTTTCCACATTTTTGTGTTTTTTGTTGGTTTCACTGTTGAAAATGGCCCCCATGCATAGTACTGAAGCGCAGTCTAGTGTTCCTAAGTGCAAGAAAGCTGTGATGTGCCTTATGGAGAAAATACATGTGCTAGATAAGCTTCATTCAGGCATGAGTTACAGTGTATTGTCTATGGGTTCAATGTTAATGAATTAATGCATATGAAATGAGATGTCTTTAAACAGAAGCACACATAAAACAAGGTTATATTTTGATCAGTTCGTGACAGTGTGACCAGAGGCTTGCAGGAAGCTAGCCCTGTATCTCCCCTAGTAGCAATGGTTCAGTATTAGCTAATTCTGTTTCTGTGATGATTTAATAGAACATAACTACTGCAATAATAAGACTCAATGTGTTTTGTTAACTTCTATCTTCCCAGTAGTTATCACAGTGACTCTCACGTAATAGTTGTTCAATACACATTTGTGGAAACGGACCTGTCTCTATGTATGTGTTGTACATACATACATACATGTATGTATGTGTGTATAACATAACATGTAAATATTTATATGACATATAAATTGAATTTTTTTCATGCCGAAGGTATACCTCACAGCCTTATCATTACTTTGTGCTTTTTAAAAAAATGCTAAGCATAGGTTTATTGTTGATATCATCTTTATTTTTATTGTTATCTAGGATGCTGGAGAGATGGTTCGTTCCTTTGTTGGTGGTTTGGAACTTGTTGTCAATTTACTGAAATCAGATAATAAAGAAGTTTTGGCGAGTGTATGTGCTGCTATTACCAATATAGCAAAAGACCAAGAAAATTTAGCTGTTATCACAGATCATGGAGTTGTCCCTTTATTGTCCAAACTAGCAAATACAGTAAGTAGTGTATCTTTTTATTTCAAAATGTATATTGTCATAAGATATCACGGTGTAGTAGCAAAAACAATGAGCTTAAAATCCAGAGACCTGGGTTCAAGTTTAATATCTGCCACTTGTGAGGTTTGAGATTTTAGTGAATTCATTTTAGTTTCTCTGAGACTAATAAGCGTGAAAGTATATTTCAAACTGAAATCATCACCATCGTCGTTACTACGAGCCTTAAGATAATTGTTCGTGCCAACTTCAGAAGCTGAGTGCTGCTCTCCCAGCTTAGCAAGCGTGGGTCGATGGCTTCTCGAGCTGGCAGGTTTTGGCAGCCGCTGTGTTGTTTACCCAGAGTTGTACCAGATGGAGCAAGCAGGCTTGAGAGGTGGTGACTTCACCACGGCCGGAGGTATTTGAGCATAGCTTGAACTTGGCCGGAGAGGCGTGGAGCAGAAATTCAATGATTGGAAGCCTGCTTGGTCTAGAAGACTTTTGGGCCAGTCTAATACTAAAGTCCTGAGACTATCTGCCAGTTTCAGTTAAGGACACCAAGTTGTGACCTGAATCGAGAGAACAGTACAATTAATAGACAGAAAATTATGGTGTTATTCAGTTGTATTATATCTGTATGAGGTAATTACATCCAGAAAGAAGTATGTGGTCTGCGTAAACAATACAGAAGGAAAATGGCAGACTCAGAACCTGTCCTCGTCTGCTGCAGTGTCTTCTCCCTCTTGGGAACCAAGGTGTATTCCTGATGTGGAAGTATTCCTAAGGTGAAGAGGTAGAATTAATCCACTTCCCCCAGTTATCTGGCAGGCTCCCTTAAGAGCGTCCAGTATTCTTTAGTTGTTTTTATTACTTGGCCACTCGCTGATCTGTAGCTCTGTGTTGTGAGTAGACTTGCTCAAAAGGAAATTGAACCTTGAGCAAATAACTAATGCCAGACACCTGATCGCCTTTACCTGCATGCACTCCACTCCGTTCATAAAAAGAAAATGCAGCATTGAACCTTGATGCATTGGTGACCCACCAGAATACTAGTTCCCATCAAGACACCACCTGAGCAGCCAGTGGGTAATAAACACCTAGAGCAAAAGTATCACAGGGTCATTATGATGCACATGCCATAATCCCTTCTCCTTGTGCAGAATGATGATACACTGAGACGTCATCTAGCAGAAGCCATTTCACGTTGCTGTATGTGGGGCAGAAACAGAGTGGCCTTTGGCGAGCACAAGGCAGTGGCTCCATTAGTGCGGTACCTGAAATCAAATGACACCAACGTGCACAGAGCGACAGCCCAAGCCTTGTACCAGCTTTCGGAAGATGCCGATAACTGCATCACCATGCATGAGAATGGCGCAGTGAAGGTACTGTTGACCAACTTCGTGGTTTAGTTCAAGTTATGTCAATGTAGGTTGGGAAGAAACAAGTGATGTTAAGGTTTTACTGAAAGGGGTATTTGAACACACCAAACTGCCCACCTGTTGCATCACAGCTGCAAATGAGCCGTGTGTTATCATTATCATGATTTGTGCTGCAGAAAAGTTGCGTGGAGACAGATTTTTTCTAAATTGAAAACTATAAAGTGAACTCAGTTAAATAAGTACAAGTTCCATAATCTGAATTGGATTAAAGAAAATGTATAGTGCATGAATAATCAGTGGTATTCATAATTCTGTTTAATATTTTAATACTTAGCACTTAAATAATAAAATACAGACACCAAACGCACAGCAAAGGAGCTGACAAACAGCAGCTAGACAGTCTTGCCAGTCTTAACCACAAGCAAAGAACCAACTCAAAGACATGTTTTTTAAAAAAAAACAACAACAAAAAACTGTGCATCAAATTTTCTTTGCCTTTAACTAATATCCAGGTGGGAAAGTTTCTGCACGTAGACTTTGATATATCTATACGTTGGAAACCACCTAGAGCTTATTCTGAGTGGAATGTTTTGATGACAACAGACAGAAAAATACTTAAGAGTACATGAACAGCTTACAAGTATTAGGAGAAATTGATTTCAAATTCTAGCTCTCTTCTGTGGCTTGTTTCCTTGTACAATGTAATTTTACTGTCTGTCACCTCAGTTTGGAGCCTCTGACAGCCAGCTGCATTTACATTTTGAAATGTATACCCAAAGTTAGCTTGATCTTTTAGACAAAAGCTAATAAAATCTTAATCATATCTTGTCAAACTTACACATGCTGAATATGAAACATCTATGGAGGAATGACTCTTAGAATGCCAGTTGGTAATTTTTTGAGGCCATTATTTTAATTTATCCTTTAAACCTATTATAGCTGAAGAATACGATGTTAATTTTTCTGAAATTAAACCCAGTTTACATTTAAATGTGTCAACTTTTCCATTATAAATCCATTTTTTCAGCACATAGGTTAGGCCATATTAATTTTTTCAAGCAAAAAACTGGCATAAAAAGCACCTTTTAAACTAAGCACTAATTTTTTAAAGTTAATTATAAAAAAATATACTGGAATGTTTACTTCAAGTTACTAAAGAATGGTAAAAATGTCATCACTTCTATGTGATTATGTTCACACTTCAAAAAAGAAGATTTTCTAATTTAAAATTATACGTTCTGTTATTGAACAAGGACAATCTAATATGCACAACCTAAAGACTTTTAAAGAAATGAAGCTATAAATTTAAGTAGCCTGATAAAGTGTCTGACGTAACATGCTTAGACAATTGTCAGTTTAAGAGCAGAATTTCTAGACTACTCAGAAAGTTTTCAAATTTAATAGGTTTACGTGTTACCATTCATTTGACATATATGCCGGGTATGTGTGCAACTCTCAATTATTTCTCCTAATACAAGTCAGTAGGTAATCCAGAATCATTTATGGATTGTATTCTGCTATGAAAACTGTTGAAACTGTGTTCACCCACCCACACAGCTTATATAAATAAAAGAATAAAGCAATAAAAATGATGAGGGTGAGGGGACAGGTAGAGAAAAACAGAGAAAGTTTGGTTTGTTGTCCTTGAGACCCTTTCCCGGGTCATCTAAGGGTATGTGGAGGGCCTCTCTGTCTTGCCCATCGGCATTCCTGACTACCTGCTATTTCTACTGGAGGATAAGTGTAAAGAACCGATTCTTGTAAGTTTGCTGTAGGCTACTCTGTCACGAACAGAGGCTGGCCTCATGGTGGGCTCTCCCTCAGGCGGCTGTCGGGGAAGCATAAGGATCTGTGTCCCTTCTTTGGTTTTGAAGTAAAAAAATGTGGATGTCGTGTAGTGGGTGTTGGTAGAATCCAGTGGGGTTTGGTAGTTGCTTGGATATGGGGAATAAAGGAAAGTGTTGAGTCAGAAATTACTCCAGTCTTCAGGCTAGGTGAAGAGGAAGATTCCATCAGCTACGACAATGCAAGAAAATTTGTGGCCCATCAGGGTGGTTAAGGTCCCTGCAGTGAATTGTCACGTTGTGCTAACATGTCTGACTTCAAATGCGTATGAACCGTATCCAGTACTTTGGCAAATCCCTGACTATTTTTGTTCCTAAATGCTATAGCACCTCTCTAGGCAAATGCTTAGTCGGCCCTTCACATTGGTGGGCTCCACATCTGCAGATTCAACCAACCACAGATCGAAAATATTCAGAAAAAAAAATCCCAGCAAGTTCCAAAAAGCAAAACTGGAATTTGCCACATGTGCTGGCAACTATTTACATAGCATTTACATTGTATTTACAGCTATTTACATAGCATTTACATTGTATTTACAGCTATTTACATAGCATTTACATTGTATTTACAGCTATTTGCATAGCATTTACATTGTATTTACAGCTATTTGCATAGCATTTACATTGTATTTACAGCTATTTACATATCATTTACATTGTATTCGGTATTATAAATAATCCAGAGATGATTTAAAGACATACAAATGGCCAACAGGCACATGAAAAGATGCTCAACATCATTAATCATCAGAGAAATACAAATCAAAACCACAATGAGGGGCTTCCCTGGTGGCGCAGTGGCCAAGGCAGGGGACGTGGGTTCGTGCCCCGGTCCGGGAGGGTCCCACATGCCGCGGAGTGGCTGGGCCTGTGGGCCATGGCCGCTGGGCCTGCGCGTCCGGGGCCTGTGGGAGGGGCCACGGCAGTGAGAGGCCCGCGTATCCCCCCCAAAAAACCCAAAAAAACCCCACAATGAGATATCACCTCACACCTGTCAGAATGGCTATCATCAAAAAGACCACAAATATCAAATGCTGGAGAGGGTGTGGAGAAAAGGGAACCCCCTGGCACTGTTGGTGGGAATGTAAATTGGTGCAGCCAATTTGGGGGTTCCTCAAAAAACTAAAAATAGAACTACCGTATGACCCAGCAGTTCCACTCTTGGGTATATATCTAAAGAAAATGAAAACACTAATTTGAAAAGACAGATGCACCCCAATGTTCATAGCAGCATTATTTGCAATTGCCAAGATATGGATGCAACCTAAGTGTCCATCAACAGAGGAATGGATGAGAGGACGTGATATATATATATACACACACACAATGTATATACACACAATGGAATACTACTCAGCCATGAAAAAGAATGAAATTCTGCCATTTGCAACAACATGGATGGACTTGGAGGGCATTGTGCTGAGTGAAATAAGTCAGACAGAGGAAGACAAATACTGTATGTTATGACTTATATATGGAATCTGAAAAATGCAACAAACTACTGAATGTGACAAAAAAGAAACAGACTCACAGGTAACAGAGGGGAGAAAGAAGGGGGGAGGGGCAAGATAGGTGTGGGGATTTAAAAGTGGCAAGACTACTAGGTATAAAATAGATAAGCTGCAAGGATCTGCTGTACAGCACAGAGAATAGAGCCAATATTTTATAATAACTATAATGGAGTATAATCTTTAAAAATTGTGAATCACTGTGTCACAATCTGAAGCTAATATAATATTGTAAATCAGCTATACCTCAGTAAAAAATTAAAGTACGCAGGACAATGTGTGTAGGTTATATGTAAATACTACATCACTTTATATGAGGGACTTGAACATCCGTGGATTTTGGTATCCTTGGGGGTCCTGGGACCAATCCCCCTTGGACACCAAGGCACAGCTGTATAGAGTTATTTCCTAGTCCTGCAAACATTCCTGCAGCAGCTGCCCGTGAGCAATGTGGACAGGTTCTTTGACAATTACCAGAGTCGTCCTGTCACCCTGTTCCTAAGTAATTTGTCCTAGAGTTAGCTCTTTCCCTGTGCAGTTTCCTCAGCAGTAGCAGCTGACACTATGCAGTGTATCTGTGAGTACCAGCTGGTGTTTATTCTGTAGTAGCAGAGAAGGAGCAGTTTTGAGGGTCTGGAATAAATTAAGTCCAGTTTCTAATGTGTTCTATTTATTATTTTTTTAAAATTTTATTTATTTATGTTTTACATCAAAACCCACGCACACATGGTCACCTTATCTTTGATAAAGGAGGCAAGAATATACAATGGAGAAAAGACAGCCTCTTCAATAAGGGGTGCTGGGAAAACTGGGCAGCTACATGTAAAAGAATGAAATTAGAGCACTCCCTAACACCGTACACAAAAACAAACTCAAAATGGATGAAAGACCTAAATGTAAGGCCAGACACTATAAAACTCTTAGAGGAAAACATAGGCAGAACACTCTAGGACATACATCACAGCAAGATCCTTTTTGACCCACCTCCTAGAGAAATGGAAATAAAAACAAAAATAAACAAATGGGACCTCATGAAACTGCAAAGCTTTTGCAAAGCAAAGGAAACCGTAAACAAGACCAAAAGACAACCCTCAGAATGGGAGAAAATATTTGCAAATGAAGCAAGTGACAAAGGATTAATCTCCAAAATTTACAAGCAGCTCATGCAGCTCGATATCAGAAAAAACCCAAACAACCCAATCCAAAAATGGGCAGAAGACCTAAACAGACATTTCTCCAAAGAAGATATACAGATTACCAACAAACACATGAAAGGATGCTCAACATCACTAATCATTAGAGAAATGCAAATCAAAACCACAGTGAGGTATCCCCTCACATCGGTCATAATGTGTTCCATTTAAACGGTCAGTTTGAATTTTAGGTCTAGAGCAATGCTATCCAGTAGAAATATAATGTGAGCCACATGTGTAATATTATATTTTCTAGTAGCCCCAATTAAAGAAAAGATAAAGAAACAGGTAAAATTAATTTTAGTAATATATTTAATTTAACGCAGTACACCCAAGATATTATTTCAACATGAATCAATATAATAAAATACTAATACTTTACATTATCTTTTTCTGGTACTAAATCTTCAAAATCTGGTGTGTGTTTTTACACTTACGATACATCTCAATTTGGACTGGCCACATTTCAAGTTCTCAGCAGGTGGTTAGTGGTTTTCTTGTTCCACAGCATAGGCTAGAGACAGGAGAGAGGGCAGATTCCGGAAGTATCATTGGAGAGGTAGTAAGCCATGAATGAGGGTGGATAAGATTTTTTTGGCTGGGAGTTTAGAGAAGCCTGGGAAATGTCTACATTTTTACTCACGAAGCATGTAAACCAGGAAGAAGAACTGTCAAAGCAAACTCAGGAAGTCAGCCCGTTAACCAGGAGCCCTAGAAGCCAAAGGAAGAGTAGGTTTCCAAAGGGTTTGTGTTTGAATACTGCTAAGCCGTCAGTTATGATGAAAAATAATCCTTGTGGTAGAGGCTCTCCTGGCAAGCATCTCTTCTATAGGAACTAATAAACCCCCTGCTCTGATGTGTACAATGGGTAGGAATAATCCAGTCCTTACCCTCTCTATGGTTTCACACAGACTTCCTTCTCCAGAGTATCAGCCCAGGGTCTGTGTCATTACAAAACCTTGCGAACATGGAAGCAGAGCTGTTCGCAACTGTATCGAAAATATGAGACATCTAGGAGATATTCCAAAGTCATTTGCTAATTATAACAAAACTGTAACATAGGAAAGTGATAGAACGAGTGATAGAAGAAGTTGCAGAAAAACTGAGCAAGACAAGCCCTTTCCTAGGACAGAAAAAGTGATCAAACAGAAGGAAGATGAGCACCTTTAAGAAGCAGGAAACTCCCTTCCCCTCGTGACATTGGGTTTGTTTCGCAAACGTCTATACCAAGCAGGTAAAAACTACCATAACTTTCTGGAAGGCAGGAAATTGAAGAGACTGCGGAAGATGCAACCTGGAGTACTCCCAGCAGTGGCAGAGTGACGGAAGAGGGGTTCAATTTGAGTAGAGCTGAAAGGGTCGTCTTGGCTGTTCCCAGACTCACCATGCAGAGTGGCCTCCACAGTACCGGAAGATGAACCCAGAAGTTCACACACCCCTTGGTTTTTGAAGCAAGAAAAATAGCACTAATGCTTTCGAGTCAAGTAAGTGGACTTTAGGTGCTCAGATCACTCAGGAGCTCTCATTGTCCGTATGCAAGTCTACATAATGTTTGATTGAACTATAATATTTTTGGTTAATTAAGACGCTTCATGTAACTTTATGGTTTTGAGTACTTTCCTCACATTTCAGATATTCCCTGGAGTGCTGGGGATAGTTCACTTGATGATATGCAATTAAATTACTTAGTTAGGACTATTAGGTATCACTGAATTTTTTTTTTTTTTGCGGTACGCGGGCCTCTCACTGTTGTGGCCTCTCCCGTTGCGGAGCACAGGCTCCGGACGCGCAGGCTCAGCGGCCATGGCTCACGGGCCCAGCCGCTCCGCGGCATGTGGGATCTTCCTGGACCGGGGCACGAACCCACATCCCCCGCATCGGCAGGCGGACTCCCAACCACTGCGCCACCAGGGAAGCCCTCACTGAATTTATTACAATACCACACATAGAGTCATATACAGATTTGTTTCTGATTGACTTTTTTCTTGTTACGGTATTTGAACTTTTCCTTTAAAGTGAGAAAGAAATTTATGATTACTTAAGGGTTCCAGTAAGTTAGGTTTTAGTTTATCCTGTTAAACTTTAATATTATTCATATGCCAAGCATTTTCCTTATTTCATTTTTGTTTTTTAACTTAAAAATATAATAGCTTTATTAAAGTGTAATTGACATATGCATGCACATGATTAAAGTATACAATTTGGTAAGTTTTGACGTATGTATTTATATATTGTACATACACATACTCACGTGACATCATTACCAAATCAATGTAATGATCCCACCCAGTTTCCTGCTACCCCTTGGTAAAGCTTCTTGCCTGCCCCTCTCTGTCTTGGGGCAACCACTGATCTGCTTTCTATCAATATAGATTAGTTTTTGTAGATTAGCATTTTCTAGAGTTTAACATAAATAGGATCATACAGTATGTGCTTGATTTCTTTGTTTGGCTTCTTTCACTCAGCCTAATTGCTTTCATATTCATCTCTGTTCTCACATGTGTCAATCTTCACTCTTTTATTGCTGAGTAGTATTCCATTGTATGGACATACCACAATTTGGCTATCCTTTCACTTGTTGATGGACTTTTGAGTTATTTCCCATTTGGGGTTATTACAAACAAAGGTGCTGTGGATATTCATGTACAAGTCTTGTGTGGACGTGCGCTTTCTCTCCTCTTGGGTAAATGCCTACCAGTGAGTGGCTGGATCATGTGGTATGTGTGTGATTAACGTTTGAAGAAATTGCCAATTCTGCTCTCCAAAGCGGCCGTACCATTTTGCATTTCCACCAGCAGTGTATGGGGGCGCCCTTATCACACTTGGTGTGTTCAGTCTTTTTTATTTGAGGCATCTTAATAGGTGTGTAATGGTATCTCATGACTTCAATTTCAATTTTCCTAATGACTAATAATGTAGAACATCTTTTAATGTGTTTATATGCTAGCTCTATAACTCCTTTGGGAAAATGTTCAAATTTTTTGACCATCTTAAAATTTCATTATTTGTTTCCTTATTATTGAGTTTTGAGAGTTCTGTGTATAGTCTGGATGTAAGTTCTTTACCAGATGTATAATTTGCAAATATTTTCTCCCACTTTGTAGCTAGTCTTTTTATTCTCTTAACAGTGTCTTTTAAAGAGCAGACATTCTTAACTTTGATGAAATCCAACTGATCCTTTTAAAAAATGGATCATGCTTTTGGTGCTATATCTAAGAAATATTTGCCTAACACATGGTCACAAGGATTTTCTATGTTTTCTTCTGGAAGTTTTAAAACTTTTGGTTTTACATTTAAGTCTATGACCCATTTTGAGTAAATTTTTGTTTATTATGCTAGGTAGGAATTGAAGCTAATTTGGGGGGGCATAAGGGCATCATTTGTTGAAAAGATTGTCCTTTCTCCACTGAATTTCTTTTGTAGTTTTGGAAAGAAAATCAATGAATACATATCTGTTTTGTTCCCTTGTTCTGTTTGTCTATATTTATGCCAATATCACACTGTCTTAATTACTGTAGCTTTGTAATAAATAAGCCTTAAAGTTAGATAGTATAAGTATTCCTACCTTATTGTCTTTTAAAAGTTGTTTTGGCTCTTCTAGTTCTTTTACATTTCCATATGAACTTTAAAATCAGTTTGTCATTCTCTACATTAAATGCTTCCTAACATTTTTGATTGGAATGACATTAAATCTACAGATCTTTTGGGGAAAATTGATATCTTAACAATATTGAATCTTCTGACCCATTAAAAAGGACTATCTTTCCATTGAATTAGATCTTTTTTTTTTATTGCAGTATAATTGCTTTACAATGGTGTGTTAGTTTCTGCTTTATAACAAAGTGAATCAGTTATACATATACATATGTTCCCATATCTCTTCTCTCTTGCATCTCCCTCCCTCCCACCCTCCCTATCCCACCCCTCCAGGTGGTCACAAAGCACCAAGCTGATCTCCCTGTGCTGTGCGGCTGCTTCCCACTATCTACCTACCTTACGTTTAGTAGTGTGTATATGTCCATGCCTCTCTTTCGCTTTGTCACAGCTTACCCTTCCCCCTCCCCATATCCTCAAGTCCATTCTCTAGTAGGTCAGTGTCTTTATTCCTGTCTTACCCCTAGGTTCTTCATGACATTTTTTTTTCTTAAATTCCATATATATGTGTTAGCATACGGTATTTGTCTTTCTCTTTCTGACTTAACTTCACTCTGTATGACAGACTCTAGGTCTATCCACCTCATTACAAATAGCTCAATTTCGTTTCTTTTTATGGCTGAGTAATATTCCATTGTATATATGTGCCACATCTTCTTTATCCATTCATCCGATGATGGACACTTAGGTTGTTTCCATCTCCAGGCTATTGTAAATAGAGCTGCAATGAACATTTTGGTAAATGACTCTTTTTGAATTCTGGTTTTCTCAGGGTATATGCCCAGTAGTGGGATTGCTGGGTCATATGGTAGTTCTATTTGTAGTTTTTTAAGGAACCTCCATACTGTTCTCCACAGTGGCTGTACCGATTCACATTCCCACCAGCAGTGCAAGAGGGTTCCCTTTTCTCCACACCCTCTCCAGCATTTATTGTTTCTAGATTTTTTGACGATGGCCATTCTGACTGGTGTGAGATGATATCTCATTGTAGTTTTGATTTGCATTTCTCTAATGATTAATGAAATGAAGTTGAGCATTCTTTCATGTGTTTGTTGGCAGTCTGTATATCTTCTTTGGAGAAATGTCTATTTAGGTCTTCTGCCCATTTTTGGATTGGGTTGTTTGTGTTTTTGTTATTGAACTACATGAGCTGCTTTTAAATTTTGGAGATTAATCCTTTGTCAGTTGCTTCATTTGCAAATATTTTCTCCCATTCTAAGGGATGTCTTTTGGTCTTGTTTATGGCTTCCTTTGCTGTGCAAAAGCTTTGAAGTTTCATTAGGTCCCATTTGTTTATTTTTGTTTTTATTTCCATTTCTCTAGGAGGTGGGTCAAAAAGGATCTTGCTGTGATGTATGTCCTAGAGTGTTCTGCCTATGTTTTCCTCTAAGAGTTTGATAGTGTCTGGCCTTACATTTAGGTCTTTAATCCATTTTGAGCTTATTTTTGTGTGTGGTGTTAGGGAGTGATCTAATCTCATAGTTTTACATGTACCTGTCCAGTTTTCCCAGCACCACTTATTGAAGAGGCTGTCCTTTCTCCACTGTACATTCCTGCCTCCTTTGTCAAAGATAAGGTGACCATATGTGCGTGGGTTTATCTCTGGGCTTTCTGTCCTGTTGCATTGATCTATCTTTCTGTTTTTGTGCCAGTACCATACTGTCTTGATTACTGTAGCTTTGTAGTATAGTCTGAAGTCAGGGAGCCTGATTCCTCCAGCTCTGTTTTTCCATTGAATTAGATCTTATTTCATATCTCTCAGCTACATTCTGTAGTGTTCATCATATGGGTTTTTCACATAATCTCTATGTAATCAATACAGATTATTCCCTATGTAATCAATATTTTTTGATGCTACTGTAAATAGTACTTTTAAATTTTCAATTTCTGATTGTTAATTGCTATTATAAAGAAATGTGATTGATTTTGTATACTAATGTTGTATTCTACAACCTTGCTAAACTCACTTATTTACTCTTGTAGGTTTTTGGAGATTCTATCATATTTTCTATATAGACCGGGGTAGGCAAACTTTTTCTGTAAAAGGTCAGATACTAAATATTTTAGGCTTTATGGGTGGCATATAGTCTATGTTGCCGATTCTTCTTTCTTTTATTGTTGCCATTGTTGTTGTTGTTTACCACCATACAAAAATGCAAAAGCCACTCTTCATTCTGTGAGCCATACAAAGACAGATTGTGGTTTGCCAGCCTCTCACATAAACAATCATGTCATCTGTAAATAAAGACTTTCTTCTTTTCCAACTTAGATGCGTTTATTTATCTTCCTTTCCTGATTGCACTGGCCAGAAACTCTGTACAGTGTTGGAAAGAAGCAGTAAGAGCATATGTCTTAGTCTTACTCTTTATCTTAGGGTAATGCATTCAGTCTTTCACCATTAAGTTTAATGTTAGCTACAGGTCTTTCATGGGTAACCTTTATCAGGGTAGGGAAGTTCTCTTCTATTACTGCTTTGATGAGAATTTTTTATCAGGAATAGATGCTGGGTTTGTCAAGTGCTTTTTCTATATCTATTGATATAATCTTATGATTTTTCTTTTTTAGTTTGTTATTATGGAGAATTACATTCATTTTCAGATGTTAAACCAACCCAGCATTCTTGAGGTAAACCCACTCTGTCATGATGTATTATCCTTTTCATACATTGTTGAACTTAATTTGCTGAATTTTTGCTTAGAGTTTTGCATCTATATTCATTTTTATAGTATTTTTTTTTCTTATAATACCTTTCTCTGTTTTGCTATCAGGGCAATGTTGGCTTCAATTCTTCCAACTTTTGTTACGTTTAAAAAAGACTTTATTTTGTCCTTGTTTTTGAAAAATGTTTTTGCTAGGTGTAGAATTTTACGTTGACTTTTTTCTTCCTTTCAGAACTTTAAACATGTTGCCCCATTTTATTCTCACTCATATTGTTTCTGAGAAGAATCTGCTATCATCTTTACGTTGGTTCACCTGTATGTCATGTGTCTTTTTTCTTTGGCTGGTTTGTAAACTTCAGTATTTTCACTGATTTTGTGCAACTTGATTATGACGTGCCTTGGTGCCGTTTTCTTCATGTGTCTTGTGCTTGAGGTTTGTTGAGCTTCTTGGATCTGTGGGCTCATAGTTTTCATCAAATTGGGAAATTTTTGAGCCATTATTTCTTCAAATACTTTCCTTTTCCCCTTCTCTTTCTACTGTACTTGGAAACTACATTTTCACTGACATTTGGGCTACTTCAGGTTTTCCCACAGCTGCCTCAGGTGCTGTTAGTTTTTTTTTAGTCCTTTCTCTTCTCTGTGTTTTAATTTGGGATATTTCCATGTCCTCAAGGAGCGTAATTTTTTGCAATGTTTTATTTCCCTTTATTCGCACTCAGTGTGTTTTACATTTCAGATACTATAATTTTCGCCTCTTAAAATTCAATTTGTATCTTTTTATTCATCTCTCATGGCCCTATTTAACATGGTGGTTCTTTCCTCTGGCTTCTTGCACATACAAAATCCAGTTCTAATTACAGTTCTGATATCATTGCTGCATGGATCATTGGACATCAGACAGTGAATTTTACTGTGTTGAGAGTTGGATATCTTTTTGTGTGTGTGTGTGTGTGTGTTTCCATAAATATTCTTGAGTTTCATTCTGGGATGCAGTTATGTTACTGTGAAACAAGTTGATCTTTTCAGTTCTTGCTTTTACACTTTGCTGGCAGGACTAGAGTAGGGCTAACGCTTCCCCACTTCTGAGGCAAGACCCTTATGTTTATTCTACCTGACACCCTGTAAATTATGAAGTCTTCCACTCTGAGCAGGGGGCTTAGGCACTATTCCTCCCTGTGTGTGACCTCCAGGGATTGTTCCATCTTTCAGGTGTCCTTTTCCTGTCCTCAGGTAGGCTCCTTACACACAGGTGATGGTCAGCACTGGCGACCCAGGGGCGCTGATGCAGGTCTCCAGAAGTCTGCCCCCCCCTCTCCAGTAATGTTCCCGGAGGGCTCTAGTCATCATGTCCCCCAGACTCCCAGCTCTGGCTCCCACCTCAGGGCGATGGCCACGCTTTGCGTGGGTTCTCTCTTCCTGCACTGCAACCTGTAAACTCTCCCCAGGCAGCAGGCTGGGACACCCTTAGGGCTAACCGTTTTTGTTTTCCTTTTCTCAGTGATCACTGTGCTTTGTTTGTTGTCTGATGTCCGATGACTTGAAAGCCATTGTTTTTTTACTTTTTTCTATTCTTAAATTACTTGAGGCAGGAAGGTATATTCAGTCTCCGTTACCCTATCTTGGCATGAAGCAGAATTCTTATTTCCCTTTTAGATTTTCTCTTATATAATAAATTCATGGAAAGTGATAGCTGGTAGAGGTGAGTTATCCATTTTAAACACACATTTTGCAGATGAGGAAACAAAGGGTCAGGTAGGTGAAGTTCCTAAAACCACACAGTCATTACAGGGCATAACATCATTTATGATTGTGATGTATAGTTTAGTGCTGTTTCCACTAGATGAGTGAATTCCAAACCGCGTCTCCTGGACCCTTAGGGTTTCCCCCAGGGAGCGATCAGCGCCTAGTACTCAAGGCCCTGGGGAAGGGGGGCAGGGAGTAGTCACTGGAGTCACCTACTTCAGTTACAGTGGTTATTTTGTCCATTTTGTGTATCGAAATTATACATGAGATTGCTTCAAGAAGCTTTTGGCTGCTTTAAAAAGAATTGGAAATTACTGCACTAGGCCGTGCTGCCCTTCAGTAGTTGTTTATGAAGCCCAGTAGGGGCCATCCTTGTATTTATTTAGCGCTTTTGCTTTTCTTTGATAGAAAGGTTTACAAACCAAGAATCTCTCCAGCAGGAATTAAGAATTCTAATCTTAATTCTTTGTACTCTGACAAGTTTAGTGCATATAAAAATCTGATATGAGAATGACTCTTAAAAATAACTTTTTTTGAGTCTAAGTTTTCCTTGGAGAGCTCTGGGCAATGCCTTTGCCCTTGAGGGGGTTCAGTGGTCTTCTAAAATATTCACTATTCTTCCATGCCAGCTCTGCTTCACTGGAGTGAATCCACCCTGCTTCTGCTACCTCACTCCCACCCAACCCTGAGCAAAACGAATCCCCCCCTTCTTGAAAGCTAAAGGTGAGAAAAGATGAAAAAGACAGCTGCATGTAAAGCAAAAGTGCTAGATAATAATGAAAGTAATATCATTTTCATTTATTCAGCTTCTTATGTGCAGATTCTATTCTAAAAGCACATTAACGTGTATTCTTTCATTCAATCTTCTCCATTATCCAATGAGATGGGAATTGTCATTTTCTCCATTTTACAGATGAAGAAATGGGGTCTCACAGAGGTTAAGTAACTTGCCCCAAATCATCCAGGTCATAAGGAAAGGACCCAAGAAATCTGGTTCCAGGGTCTGTTCTCTTCACTCCCATTGCAAGGTCGAGCTGGCGTCCCCTGGGGCACACATGGGCGTGGGCGCCTGTGCTGAAGGGCTGAGCCTGGCTGCGGAAGCTGTGGTAGCTCTACGAGGCAGAGTCCGTGTCTGGGACGCACAGACAGGACCGGGATGTGGCAGAGGGCACGCTTGTCTTGTGGTGGACTGGCGCCCATCCCTCCGGTCACAGCCCTCACACCCTCTCTTGAATTATGTCCCCAGTGCTGTACTTTCCTCCTTCGTCTTCATGATTTTCCAGCCTCTCGTACTGCCCTGGAAGCTCTTGCATATTCTTAATGTATCCCAATTAAACATTATTACTAGAAAGAGTTATAGTATATAAAGTTAAAACCAGATGATTTTGTGATTAAAAAATTACTTTGCTAATCTTTACATAGATTTTAACAAAGGTAGCTGTATTTTCCAAAGGTAATATTAGTTAATATTGCTTAATTTAGCTAATATGAATGGCATTTTATGCTCCGTGTGTGTGTATGTGTATACTTGACATTTTTAGAATTAAGAAAATTGGAAATAAAATACAGTTCCATTAAGTTTGGGGCTAAATTTAAACCTTTTCACTAATCTATAGCAAGTTTTTAGGTCTACATGAGCTGTATTCCAAAAGTCCAAGATCTTTATATTATTTTTACTTTTAAAAACATCTCCTACCACCAAGGGGCATACTTCTAGGTATTATTATAAATACCACTAATTATGACATTATAAAAGAAGAAATCCCTAATCAAAAGAATAAAATTGAAAATCTAAGCTTAACCTGGAAATTTGGGACAAAAGTCTCAGGCCTCTTAGTATATCATGAATAAGAGTGTCCGTTCTTAAAGTCATATGACTTCTTATGAGTCAGAACTCTCCTATCTCCTCACCCAATATCCTGAGTATCAGGGAGCAACCCCACCAGTTGCTCCTGGGCCACGCGAGTGCACTGTGGTCCATTACAGCAGTCTTTCCCAAAGCATGGTCCACAGTCTACTTGTCTCGAAGCAATACGGGGCTTGTTTAAAAACACGTACATTGCTTGGCCACACCCTAAATCGACTGACACGGAGTCTCCGTGAGCAATACCAGGAAACTGTGTTTTAACCAAGTTCCTAAGGTGATAGGGAAGTTTGAGGACCACTGATCCACATGAGTTTCAATGGCAAGGGCGCCAGACCATCACTGACATTTGTCATCCTCTGATGCTCAAAAGTCAACCTGTTCAAAGAAAAAGGTTAGAGAAACCTGATGGTGATGAATCCATTGCATGGAAGCTTAACCCACCCGACAAATACTGATTGTGCACTTGGAATGCAGCGGTGTGTGACATCACGCTGAACAGGAAGAGTGTGGCTCTAGTCCGTATGGAATTAGGGTGCAGGCAGTTGTGGTACTCTGCTTGGCAGTACCTCTGCAAGTGTGAAGACGGTCTGCCTAGGACACTTCATTTGCTCCTAATCAAAGACAAGACAAGGAGGACTTTCTGCTAATACTATAAAAATATAATTTCCTCTAACTGAGAGAGGCCTGAATTTATTTGTTACCTACTTTAAAATACTATCTTCAAAGCTATAAGCTTTGAAACTAGGAATATAAGGTCTGACGCAGTATGCCAGACCCTTGGCCAATCCAGTTAGTTTAATTGCCTTTGAAAGGATATCAAAGTATATGCTGTATGATTGTCCTATAGAATAGTGCTTCCTAAACTTTTTTCCTGTCATCAGGAAAACATTCAGTGTTTGTTAATGGACAAAGCTATTTGTGGCCTGGAGGCAACTGGTCTGGGGCCTCTCCCGGCGCCGTGAGGACTGAGGGCTTGCTATTCAAAGTGTGGTCCCAGACACAGAGCAGCACAGAGGTGCTTGTTAGAAATGCACAACCTCAGACCCTATACCAGACCTGCGGGATCAGAGTCTGCATTTTAACAAGATTCCCAGATGATTCACATCCACGGTAAAGTTTGAGAAGCGCTGGATAAGGTGCACCCTCTCCAGCCAACTTAGAAAAAGGAACTTGCAGTCTTGCAGATTGGCTGCCTTTACTAGCTATTCAAATTTGATATAGTTTAAACATTTTCTAAAACTTGACTTAGGTGTAATTTTTATGCGATTATAAAACTTTTTATATAAATTGCTAAAATTCCTGGCTTGGGATCAGAACGTGTGGTCACTCTAACTTTTCTAAGCCCTTCTTAGGTATTTCACCTATTTATCCCAAACCCCCCTTTAAACAAGAAAATCGTTAAATCTTCTACTCTCAGTATAAAGCAGCCTTTTATTTTCCCTAACGTTGCTAACACCATAGTTGAAAAGGACACCCTTTTGCCTTAATATCCTGGAATTGGATGAACTAGTCCACATTTAGCCTACTAGTATTCTTAATTAATTTATTAAGTTTAAATGCTAAGGTTTAAGGTTAACCTCTCAAGTAACCATATATATGGAGAGCCACTTCCCATCACCCAGGCAGTTACCTTTCCACTCAGTCACACTGGGTAGCACACCACAGCGTGCACTGCTATAATGGTATTCATCCACTGCAGTGGTTTCCAAGGAGACAAATTATTATTATTATTTATTCAGCTGAATCTTTCCTAACCCTCAGGATTTTCAAGCACAGATTGTGTGCAGATAGGCTGTTTCTATTTTATTTTTAAGACTTTATACTCCACAAGTGGCTTCAGCCTACTTTTTTTTAACTGTGACACTAGTTTCTAATTTATTCCAGAAATGGTTTTCTAATTTATTTTAGATACCAGTTTCTAATTTATTCTAGGGAATATATATTATTTTATATATAATTTCAGACATTTAGTTACAAATTATACAGTATTTATCCAACTTCTGAAAAACTTGTGAATGGATAATTTGAACATGAAACATTTTTTAAAGAATCCTCTACCTATTAGAGTGAAAATGAGTTGGCTCTATTACAAATGGTGCTTCTGTGAGCATCCTTGACATGATTTTTTGGTGGACACAGCACTGATTGAGTGTATGCTGAGGAGAAGAAATGCTGGCTCAAAGAGTATATGTATAATTGGTTTTATAATTATTATTAAGTGATTACTTTTACTCCATTGATATCATGCCAGATGAAAGTTCAAATATAAAACTTGGATAAGTATTTTTATTCAGAATTCTAATCAGTTATCTGACTTTCCCTTTCAGTTTATCATTTAACATTTATTTAAAGATTTTACTGTGAGAAATTGATTTCTACTTGAAGTTAATCTGTCTGGAAATGGTCCATGGTTTTATAGAATCTTTTAAAAGCTAATTTTATATGCTTTTGAATTCTCCTTTTAACAAATTAATCCTTCAAATGGTAGAAGATTGATAACTATTTGTGAGAAGAGGTGATTTCATCCTACTTCGTCCTGATATATTGGTTATTAATTTACTGAAATCAGAGGAAAATATGCATTGCTAATTGGAGGCAAACCTCTTAAAAAGTGTAGTCAAGAATGACCACGTATGTTTAGTGCTGATTTAGGAAATGACTCCACCTTTGAAGGGGAACCCCTTTTTTCAGAGGAATAGAATAAAGATAGAGTATACAGATTCTGCACATAGGCAGGACCTGGCCTTCTACTCACCACTCCCAGAATTCGCGAGGAGAGGGTGGCGCCAAGAGTTCCGTACGCCTCTTAGGCACTATAGGAAGGACCTGGTCATCAACAAGTAAATGGACAAAATAATTACCAGTGTGCTGATGCTCTGAAGGAAACAAATAGGGTTAAATGAAGAGTAGTAGAGGGATAACCTACTTTAGACCAGAAAGTCAGAGAAAGCATCCTGGAGCAGGTGCATCTAAACTAAGATATGCAGGATGAAGAGAGAAGGGTTTACAGACAGCAAGGATGTGCGGAGGACATAAGGTGGGAATGTGCTTAGCGTGTCCAAGGACCTGCAAGAAGAGCAGGTGGCTGAGGCCGAGTGGGGGAAGGGAGAGTGACACAAGGTGTGTTTGGAGAGCTGGATGGGGCTGGACTACGTGGGGACTGCCAGGACGCAGAAAGGAATTGGGGTTTTATTCTAGTGTATTGGGAAGCCATTGAAAATGTTTAATTAGAACACTGACATGATCCCATTTGTGTTTTTAGAAGATCTGTCTTGGAGGGGTGTAGAAAGTGGGTCAGAAGGAGTGGAAGCAAAAAGCCCTCTAGGGGCTGGTAAGCAGTCAGTGCCCAAGAACATGGCGGCCAAAACAGGACTTGGCTACAGATTGGCTGAGAGATTAAGGGAACAGGAAGAATTAGGGGTCCATTCCCAAACCTTTTTTCCCCTACTATAAAGAGGGAAATAATCATAGTGATAACAGTTGCTCACAGCCCATTTTCATTTTATTTTTTAATTTTTAACCAAATATCACATTTATTCTTCACAGCAATCCTATAAGATACTCAGCATTATTCCCATTGTTGCCATTTTTACAGCTGAGGAAAGAGAGGCTCAGAAAGATTAAGCCCATTACCTAGGGTAAAGCAGTGCATTAAAGGGCTTGAATTCTGATCTCTGAGGATTTGCCAGTACGTCGTACTGCATTTCATAACGGCTTTAACTTGAATACACAGAAAGTACACGCATATATATAATACGTACACCTGCTTATGTACAGTTTGACTGCTAAGTTTTTAATCTAAAATGTTTTGGAAGTTTTGCCCTTTATGAGAGTCTGATTACAGTAATTCACAAGGGCATTTTGCATAGATGTGTTAGCTAGTGCTGGCAAAGGAAGTCCAATAGTCACTGACTGATTTTGAAAAAACTCAACCAGAATATAATGTTCACAATCTTTTAACACCTCATGACTGGATCTTACAGTAGGTCTCAGAGAAATGGTGTTTACAAGTCAAATAATTCACTTCCAGGAGAGATTTATGATAGCTTATAGCTAATACATATGTTCCAGAAATTGGGCCTCAGTGAACACAGTTACAAATTAACTGTATCATGTGGCAAATGCTTGATTTTTTCCTTTCTTAAAAATATGATTTCAAGGTCCCTGGCCTTCATTCTATCTTTTTTTATGTTTGTTTATTTATTTATAAAACATCTTTATTGGAGTATAATTGCTTTACAGTGGTGTGTTAATTTCTGCTGTATAACAAAGTGAATCAGCTATACGTATACATATATCCCCATATCCCCTCCCTCTTGTGTCTCCCTCCCACCCTCCCTATCCCACCCTCCAGGTGGTCACAAAGCACCGAGCTGATCTCGCTGTGCTATGCGGCTGCTTCCCACTAGCTATCTATTTTACATTTGGTAGTGTATATATGTCCATGCCACTCTCTCACTTCGTCCCAGCTTACCCTTCCCCCTCCCCATGTCCTCAAGTCCATTCTCTATGTCTGCATCTTTATTCCTGTTCTGCCCCTACGTTCTTCACAACATTTTTTTTTTTTAGATTCCATATATATGTGTTAGCATACGGTATTTGTTTTTCTCTTTCTGACTTACTTCACTCTGTATGACAGACTCTAGGTCCATCCACCTCACTACAAATAACTCAATTTCATTTCTTTTTATGGCTGAGTAATATTCCATTGTATATATGTGCCACATCTTCTTTATCCATTCATCTGTCGATGGACACGTAGGTTGCTTCCATGTCCTGGTTATTGTAAACAGTGCTGCAATGAACATTGTGGTACATGATTCTTTTTGAATTATGGTTTTCTCAGGGTATATGCCCAGTAGTGGGATTGCTGGATCATATGGTAGTTCTATTAGTTTTTTAAGGAACCTCCACACTGTTCTCCGTAGTGGCTGTATCAATTTACATTTCCACGAACAGTGCAAGAGGGTTCCCTTTTCTCCACACCCTCTCCAGCATTTATTTTTCCCATTTTCATTTTAAACTTCACCAAATAATTTGGAGTCACCCCTTAAATGAAAAGTTAGCAAATATTAGACTATTAGACAATAATATGAGATTGCAGTTCTTTTCTTAGACTAACAGTTAATATGAATAACTGTATATATTTTTATAAAATGTATATTACAGCATAATCTCTTCTTATAACAGAAACCAATTACTTAGTGTTTTCTGCTGGGCTAGGTGCTCTCACTGTATTCACAGTCACCCTGTGACACAAGCATTACTGTCCCCATTTTAAAGATTGAGAAGCTTTAGTTCAGCAGTCTCAGTGATGTGCCCCGTGTCCCACAGACAGAATGCAGGATCCATTAGGATTCAGTAAATCACAAGTAACACAACTCAAATAAGCTAAGGCAGCAAAGGGGATCTGCGGGCGTTTGACAGCTCATGGGCCGGAAAACAGCAGCGTCCTAGGAAGACGCTGGAGAAAGGACCAGCTAAAGACGCTTTTTAGAATCTTTTCTTTCATCTGTCATCTCACTTCCTTTCTGTATCTGTTTCATTTTATTCTTTCTCTGTGAGCTGGCTGTGTTTCTCCACGTGTGTCTCCACTGTTTGTGCTAGGTTTCCTCTCCAGTCACCCAGGCAGGTCACATAGTATTTTCACTTTCAATTCAAAAATCTCAGGGAAAGGAATCTGACTGGCTCAGTTTGGGAAAAGTACCCACCCTTAGTCCAATCAACTGTGGACAAGAAAACAGTGTGGTATCTTAACAAATGGCTCCCAAGGCAGCCCCTGGGGGTGAGGGATAGGGACAGTTCAGGGCATTCCTGGTGAGCTGGGAAGATGGTGTAAGGTACACACGAATGTGTCAAGCCATGATTTAGATTTCCGGACCAACTAACATGAGAAGTTGTTGGCTCAGTGGGCATTCACTGTATTATCATGTTATTATTGGCGGTGTTCAGAGTTATATATACTTTTGTTATGACATTATCATGGCAAGACTTTCAAAGACTATGTATAGAGGGCATTTTACCCAGCACTTCTAAAAAGTTGTGCCTTGTTTGTTAAAATTATAAATCCCTGCTAACAGCTTTGGCCAGCTTTATTTATTATTATTATTTTATTTTTATTAAAGAACTCTTTCACAGGGCAAGCTCTGTGAGTTAAATGGATGTAAATTATAAAATGTGAGCGGTAATTATTTATAATTTTTATTGAAAATGTTCCAGATCGAGCTACTGCCAACTGCTGGTATGGATTTAGCATTCTGAAATTTAAACAGTAACTTTTGGATCTTTTTTTGTCAGATACTTTGTGATTAAACTATTAAACTGTCAACCTAAGTTTAAGAAAAGACACTCCTTCACCATTTAAAAACCTATGCAAAACAGTCTTCATTTTATGCACATATAAACCTGTGAAGCATTCACATGTTGGTTTTGGGATTTTAAACTTGGCAAATTACAGATTCTTATTTTTATATCTGTCACTGATGGCTCCAAACTGTAAATTGAAACCACAGGGTTTATCTGGCACTCACACCAAGCTAATGCTTTTCCTTTGCTTTAAATTAGCTGCTACTTTATGATTAAGAAATATGCACAAGATGGCAGATAACATCAGAACAATAATATATCCAAATCACTGTCACCTATAGAAAGGCTGCTTGAATTTTTGGCCGTTTAGAAACCAAACACCTGTCCATGATGTTGTGTTCAAAAACTTCACAGCAAAAGGGGAACACACTAATGTTTTTAAATTTTCATTTAGTTTAGAGGAAATCAATGAAAGGTAAAAACAAAAAGTCATTTCCATCTGAGAGCATGAAAGACCTCTCAGGTGTGAACCTCCCTTCCTGAGTTGGGTGAAGCCAGAAACCATGACCTTGACATTTTTAGAGCTTGTTACTCATATATCCTAATAACTTTCCAATAGAATCACTGCCAGATAAGAAAAAATTTAGGGTTAAGGGGTGTTGGAGTCCACAGAATTTAGATTTGAGGCTGGAGAATTAGTCTTTCTCTTAACTTAATCATGTCACCAAAATTAGAAACATCAGGGTACATTACAGTTTTTCTGATCACAAATAAAAGAAAATGACAGGGCTGGGTAGTTTATCTTGTCTAAACTGTACAGTCCAGGACTCCTCAAATTTAAATAGGTTTGGCTATCAGGGCGCTAGGTTGGCATAAGATGCTCTTGGAACACGTTAAAGCATCTCTTGGTCTCAGAAAAAGACACTTTTCCTGCCGAGCTGTAGGTCCGTCGGAGTCCTTCAACAGTAGCTCTGCCCCACAGCTTTTGTGGTGATAAATGATCTGTTTCAAATAAATGAAATTGCAGCCAACTCTGCAGAAATAATCACCTTCTAAAAAAAGAGAGCCAGTTGGGGAGGGTCAAAAATGCACAAACAGTATGGTAAAATGAAGTATACGCTGCTCCTTTTAATGGAAAAGATTGCTACTGGTTCCGTTTGCCAAATTCAGTCAGCCTGCCAGAAAGTCGAGGAATCTGGCAGGGTTCTAGAGAGCAGTTCCATGTTTCATCTGTATTTCTTCTCTGTATTTATCTAGCTTCAGAAAATGCTGGGAATGTTTTTTCCTTCCGACTTGGCCCTTTTTTGAAACCACAGAAATACACCGGGCAGCTTCTTGTAATTGTTTGGTTACTTACCGTGCTGTCAGTCTTTAAACTTGTGAGAAATAGATTGTTTCCATTGGAAATTTATAAAAAGCACCAACAAATGTTTGTTTCCATTTTCTGAAATTTATCTTGGGAGCAAAAAAGAAAAAAATCAGTTTTCTTAATTGTCAGCTACTGGACTCAGTGCACGAAGGCAGGCGCCAGCTCATTATGTTGGCCTCCAGCTGACCCAAAATAGTTTCCTCGTATAAGAAGCTATTCACAGATGCTAGACATAAGAATTAATAATAATAATGGTATTTCAGACTTCATGAATAAGTAGTTTTTGGCACTCGGAAAATATCTTCTGTTTTACCCTTGAAAACAGCAATCCTGTTATATACAAAAAGTAAACAGTGCTTGAATTAACACGTTGAAGTCTTTAAGGTACCAAAACTATGCATGCATTAACATTCCCTTCTGAGGCTCCTTTTTTCACCTCCTTCAGGATCAATCGGGTTTTTTTTGTTTTTTGTTTTTAATTAAAAAAATACAAAACTCTTCAGTTCATAGAGGGTGTGATCTCTGTATTTTCCAACCCATTGATTGCCATGGTGTAAGATGTCTCCCTTTGAAATGTCTTTGGACACACATTTAAAAGTATAGGTGCTCAACAAAAGTTACATTTTTGAAATCAGCGTAATTATGGTGTATGCATATTTAAATTAGAACAACGATTTCTGTGGTTAAGGAGTGATCAAACATAATGGCTTATGCTTCTGGTTAACAAGTCTGGACTTGTTTATAATATCCTGGTTTGCAACGTGCTTTCAGCTTTTCAATCACTTCATTCTCTAGGTCTTTGTTTACCTGTGAGTAAAAGTAAGAAAAACATTTCTGAAGTTTAAGCTAACATTCTTTATAACCCAAGTTTAAAGTTTGAATCCCTGAGGAGGAAAAAAAATCAGAAAAGCACCCCTAATGCTCCATTTACAGCAAGGAAAACTGACGTGCAGTTTGAGGGGGTCTCTTTACAATGGGCGGCTTGGTATTTATGCCTCTGCTTATCGTAAGAGCTAACTTAAAATGTGCACACAAACTACTGGAAATGTTGATATTTTTCACTAGACCATGATTTTCTGATTGGGGGGGAATCTGATCAAATTTTTGTGAAGTTAAATTTCTAAGGTATTTTTTCTTAGATGGTCACTTGCCAATGAAACTACACTTGTCAGAATGTTGACCCAATATTTTTCATTCCAGTTTGCATGCAGAGAAGTAAAAATGAAAGCCTCTTTGAATCTTGTCATCTTTGCCAAAGAAGGGTAGAAACACTCATCCGAGATGTGTTGCTGGTCACCTAGAGACAGGTCTGGGAGAGCCGCCCATGCTGGTCAGAGGGCAGCACAGGTGGAAATGTGGTGTCCTCCCTGTGACCGGGAGAGGCAACAAAGTTGCTGGCTTGCTTACAGTGAAATTACGTGTTGACAGCAAATTATCCTGTATCTACCTGGACTGACTACAGCTTTCTCGTGCCAGAATATGCCCTCAGCTTTGCTCGTACAAGTCCTGGAAATCCTCACAGTGGGCCTGTTTGGGACCTGTAGGGGGCACTCGAGAGCCTGACTGAAGCCACACTGGGTCCAGCTTTTTTCTGCAAAACCAGGGCAAGTTTTACATATATGACAAAGGACTTGTAGTATTCAGATTACATAAAGAATTCTTACAACTCAATAAGAAGATAAACAACTCAATTAAAAATTCACAAAATACCTGGACGCTTCAGCAGAGATGTATGGATGGCAAACACAAGTACATGAAAAGATGCTCAATACCACTAGGCATCAGGGAAGTGCAAACCAGAACTTCATGAGACACAACCACATACTTATCAGAATGGCTAAAATTGAGAAGACTGACAATAGTAAGTGCTGACATGGATGTGGAGGAGCCAGAACCTCCCGCACTGCTGACAAAAATGCAAAATGATACAGGCCCCCCACCCCCGGAAAACAGTCTGCCAGCTTCTCAGAAAGTTGAGCATGCCACACAGCCTTGCGCCTCCACTCCCAGGCGCCTGTCCAAGAGAAACACAAAAATGTGTATACACACAAAGATCTCTCTGTGAATACTTTCAGCAGCATTATTCACAGTCACCCAAACATAGAAACAGTCAAAGTGTCCCTCGACAGGTGAGTGGATCAACAACCGTAGATGCCTCCGTGCCATGGATTACGACTCAGCAACAAGAAGGAACAAACCAGTGACATGTGCCACAGCACGAGCAAGTCTCAGAAACACTGGGCTAAGTGAAAGAAGCCCCAGGCTGAGTCGTGACTCACTGAACTATCCTCGTTAGGTGGGACTTCTATTAAATTGGTCCTCCACGCTTCAGCACGATTTCAAGCTTTAGCTCTGCTAACTGTTCAATTAAATTACTAATAGATCAGTCAGAACTTAATTATCAATCCATTGATAACCCTTATCATTAATAATTAAATCAAAACCACTAGTATGGCTTACCCAAATGTTTCATATCCATTGAAATCCTAAGAGAAGTGATGTGCTATCATAAAAAGAATGATTTGGTAGTGAGCCATGAAAACAAGGCTCCTGACAGCATGTAGGCACTCAAGCTACCACAAGCCATTCTGCAAGAATGAGAACATCAGAATTTTCTGCTGTACTTTTCATAGGATATAGCCAGTGATTTGTATGCAAATTTAGGTAGGTTTTGAAATCATTTTAGGTGGCATAGGTACATGATGTAATACATATAAGTATAATTTAGACAGAGATCCCAAAGTTAGTTCATTAATGCAATTTAGAAAATGGATAAATCTGAGGGAGAAACCTACTCATTAAATAAATAACACAGGGTACAGAGAAATGAGCTTGTGTCTGGTGCCAGACTAGACCTGGGTTTGAGTCCTGGCTGTGGTACAGCTTCAAGCCACCCAGCTTCCCTAGCTGTGTCCTCGCCACTTCTATAAGGATGATAACACAGAGTGTGAGAGGAGAAGAATGAATGAAATGTATGGAGAGAGATTCATATATATGAAGAGGCTGACTGGCGGGGGTGTATCCAAATGCAGCAGCTGTTTTCAGCAGGAGCAGGGTCCTGCCAGGCCGGGGGGATGCTGTGAGTGTGGGGTAGGCGGCTTTCTAAAGTGCCCCTCCCTGGAGCCACGTCCCCTTTCCGTGCGCTGAACCGACTCAGGCAGCAGCGCTCAAGGCCTCGGCCTCCACGTTTTCAGGATAGACAAGAATCTGAGGTGCTGGCTTCCAGCAGCAGTTCTCCTGAGGGGCTGAGTGCCATGTGGATGGGCCCTGCATCCTTGGCAGGATCTGACGCTCCGCAGAGAGGCTGCTGGCAGGTCCGTGCCACCCTCGAGAGTGGCTCGGTCCTCCTGCGACTTGGCTAGGGCGCAGGCCACACTCGTGTCTACGTCTGTGACTGTGCTGGTGCGGCCATCTCTGCACCCCAGGCTGTGCGCTTTGTTGGGACCTCTGACCGTCGTAAACTCAGAGCACATCGAGGGTCACTGCGGAGGAACGCTGAATAATACAGGATACTCCGGGTTTCTGTCTATAGCCACCAGAACCTTCCTGTTGAAACATAAGCTCTCAGGCAATTTCTTCAGAGGCCCTATGACTCAGCTGTGTGTCCTCTGAATGCAGAATTGGGGTTGTCTGGATAATTAAATGGGAGACTCACTGGGAAGCCTTGTCTTGCGTCCACCCTGATCCAGCCTTTTCTGCGAGCAAATTCTCGTCAATCTGCCCTTGCACCTTCTACAACACTAACGTGCTTTCCTGTGCTTAAGACCTTGCTTAATCCCAGAACCCGAGTCCTGCCTGCCTCTCTGCCACCATCTGGCCCCTCCCCCAGCCTACCTTGTGGCACGGACGGCTAAGGACGGTTTCAGCACAGCACAGAATACGGTTCTCAGCCTCCCCTGACTCTCGCTGTGCCCACGGGGCTACGTTCTGCGGGATGGGACGTGTGAAGCAGTGATGTGGGCGACTTTGTTTCTTGCCCCGTCAAGGATGCAGGCGTATCCTGGGTCCCTCTCCTAACTCGAAGGCTGAGGGGTAGAGGCCACTGGGGCAGCTTTGGACTCAGAGTTTAGCCAACACGTTGAAGATGGCAGGGCTGTGCTACCAGCCCTGGACCGTCTGCAGCGTTACACAAGGGAAGACAGACTTCTAGGTTGTTTAAACCACTACATTTGAGTAAGGGTTAGGGTTAGGGTTTGAGGGTCTGTGTGTGAAAACTGGTTATCCTGGACTCCAGTGAATACACTCATGGGACATGGCTTGCTGGCAAACATTGTCTCCTTTTGTGTGAAGTAAAGCCTGCTCCCTGGGGCCAGCCACCAGCCAGGATGTACGAGTGGAGAGCAGGGCGGGGGTGAGGGGCCGGCCACCTCTGCGCTCGGCAGGTCCCTGTCAGGTGTCCCACCGCTCCTCCTCTGCCTCGGTGCCACTCAGATCCCCGCACCACACTGTGTTGTCCACGTCCGTCTTTCAGGTTTCAGATGCACTCTTCTTCCTCGGGAATGTCTGCTTCTAGCCCTGCCCCCATCTGTGTGCTCCTAAGACTTGTATGTCTCTTCGTCCCCTTGTCATGATGGAATTGTTGGTTTCAGGAGGCTGTGGCTCCTGACGACAGAAGCCATGCCTGTCTCGTCCAGTTCGGACTCCCAGGCACAGTTCGTGCCACGAAGCAGAACATAGTAAATATTTGTCGAATGAAGCAATGAACCTCTCCCCATTTTCAGTCCTGCCACATAACAGAATATCCAAATATCAAAATATCCTGCAAATGTGAAGACCAAATAAAAAGTATTTGACAGAGGGAAACATGTTACAATATTTTTCTTCTACACAGCCACAGAGCTCAAACTGTTTTAAGTTGTGAACAATATAGAAAAGGGCTGAGTTCCTCTGATGCAGTTGGTTTTCAACTCTGTATTTTCCCCGCTGCTAGAGAAGTTTAATTTTTCTCTTTGATTTTTTTTTTTTTTTTCAGTTTGTACCCTGGAAAAGTGAGGTGATAAATACAGGCAATCATTGCAAAGTATGACTATTGCTGGGTGCTAATGTTTTCAAATTGCTGATGATTTTTAGGGACACCACAAACTGGCCGCACTGTCAGAAGCATTTGGCAGTCATAACTGGCAGCAGGAAATCAGACTGTAAATTTAGAAGTCGTTGCACCATGTTTGGGAATGAACCTGAGTCACCTCCAAATATGTCATGGTCATGTAGCTGGGGGTTCGGAGTGAATTTAACTGCCCTCTATTATGTATTTTGTGGTACATAAAAAACTGCACAAAGCATGGCTGGGCAATGGAGAAAGCTAGTCTGTTGCATTTAAGGTAAAAATTTCATCACAGACTCCACCTGCCACTGCCAAGTTGGCAAAGCCATTTTGCACCGACACTTCCTTCTTATACCCTCAAACTTTACTGAAATAATTTAAAAAATATTTCTATTATTTATTCCTCTGATGCTCATTAGGATAATTTTCACAGCAACCGCCTATGTCAGAGTAAACTGACAGGCTGAAAAGAGATGTTCAGTTTTAGGCATGAGAGCTTCAACATCCCACTGGCTCGTGGAGAGTAAGATCCACACTTTAACGCATCCTCCTGAAATGCATCATTGAGTCGTTTTGCCTTACGTGTGAAGCAGTAAAGCTGGAGGGGAAAAATTAGCATTGCTGGTTACCTATATTTGGGTAATCCATGAAATGTGCTCACAGATAAACTTTTGGGGCTCCTTGATGGCCCCAAAAGGAGCAAACTGGTCATTATGTAGGTTTCTAGGACATTTGTGACAAAGTTCTACACCAAAGCAATTCAAAAGGTGTGTGTGTGTGTGAGAGAGAGAGAGAGAGAGAGAGAGAGAGAGAGAGAGGCATAACAACACGAGGGCGGGGAGGGGTAAGCTTTGTTACGGTTAGGGAACCTGACAAGGGGACAGGGACAAGAGACAGAGTAGAGACAGGAAGCAGCTGTTCCTTGGCAACACTCTTCCAGGGTCAGTACTAGGAAGAATCTTATGGAACAATATGAAAAACAGTATGCATAGTGGAGTGCAGTCTGTGAACACAATATGAGCTGTTAGGAATATTAAACCAGAGAGATCCAGTCACTGTGCCCAAAAGAGTGGAAAGAAGGACTGATAAGGTTTATCTTGTACCAGAGAAAAATAACTCAAGTACATTTAAAAAGGGATTTAAAAAGGGGTATGAGTGGGAATGGGTGGAAGGGTCAGACAAGTGATTTCAAAACCTTCTCAGCCTTGTTTGTTGCTGGAGCTGAAACATGCAGAGCATCTTAACTTCAGAATGGTGTTGATTGGCATAACCTCTGAGGATACACAGAGAAAGGAAGGGATTCAGCCTTCAGGAGAAGCTCTGAGTGTGCTGGACTGCAAGTCCAAAATGGTGCAGGGGCAGTGGTGCACCACTGGTGGAGATCAATGTCTAACAGGTCAGCCCCGGCCGGGGCCCACTCCCCACAGGTTGCACTTGGTCTGCAGCGGACCCACAGGGAGCATTTGCAGAAACAAAGAGGCCCCTTGGAGTGGAATCATTGCAAGTGGAGCCAGTTGACTGTGGCCGCAGATTTCGGCACTGGGCGTGGGCGTGATGGCCTGAGGGGATGCAGCGCCAGGGGTCCAGGGTCCGGGCCACTGACAGAAGGGCGGCTGTGTTCGTGATGGGTGAGAGCATGGGACCTAGAGCTTACGTTCAAATCCTGGCTTTCCCAAGCTCTGTGACTTTGGGCAAGTGGCTCAGTCTCTCTATGCTGCAGTTTCCTCATCTGTAACACTAGGAAATTAATAATCCACAACTCTGGGTTTGTCGGGAGCATTAAGTGCACTAGCATATACAAGGCGCTTTGATGGTGTCGCATGCGCGGTAGGCACTAACCGCTGCTTGAAACGTTGCTCGTCGTCTTTACCATCCCCTTCCTTCTTGCGGGATCCCCACCCTCCCTGCCTCCCCTGGATCCATAATGGTGGAGTGGGTGGGGAACGTCATTTCTGGTGGAGGTTGGGTGGTGATGAACTGAGAAAAGCCTGCCTGAGCTCTAGCTTGTGTCCTGCCTAGGCTTTGCTTTGTGAAAAGGGAGCGAGGCCTCCCCCCCTACCTGTTCCTTGAGTCTGGGGACACGGGGCTTGGTCCTCTGGCCCGAGACGGAGGGAGGGCTGTGCCCTGGGCTGCCCGCCGCATGCCTCACTCCTCACCCTCTACCCGCCTCGAGGGCTGGACCGTCACTTCCTCGTGGTGCCTTTCACATGACATCGCAGGTGACCAGCAACATCTTTTCCTGGTAGACAAGGAAACAAAGACCTGCCCACCTGTGCTCATCACATCCAAAGAGATGTGATAGAGAAGATATTAATTTAAACGGAAAATCTTGCCCGAAGTGTAAATCTTATAAGTGTAAGATACACGTTGAAGAAAGCTAGATTAACACAAAATAAGTATGGACACAATAAACTACTTCAGTACCTCGGATCCAAACTGACACAGTAAGATTGGAAGGATGGCTTTATTAACGTGTGTGATCAGGAGCTCTGGGTTGGTCCTGGAACAGGCCCAGGAATATGATTCATCCAGCTCCCTCAGGAGGATTCTGAAGTAGGTCACACAGAAACAGTGTTCCACACGTATCATGTCGGGGGGCCCCAAAGACCTTCCTAAATCCTAAGGAAGAACTTCCTGAATCCTAACGTGCTGCCTAAGATGTATCACTTTGGTGTATAATTTGAAATTTTGTAAGCTCAAGATTTAGCCTAAAAACACAAATTTTGAAATCCAGGAAGCATAAGCAAAGCTATCACTCATTTAAAACTGAGCAGGAATGTGTTTAAACTGTTCCTTTCCGAATGTCTAGCTGAGACTCTATCGAAACTGAGGGAACGGCAGTTTTTAGGATCGTGGGGGCAATTGTTGGAGGAGTGAATGTGGCCAGAGACCTGTGTGGAAGGAGCAGCAAAGGGAGCTGATCTGTTGTGAGAACGGAAATGAAGAGGTGGGGAGGTCAAAGGTTATGAAGATGAGTGGTTTGTTGTGTATCACAAAACTGGAGACAGTACCCTGAGGGTCCGTATGGGGGACGAGAAGGACAGGCAGAGCTCTAGAAACCCATGCTCTGCTTTCCCTTCCGACGTTCCGTTTTGCCTTACACAGGATGTTCATGTATCAATCTATGTGAATTTCATAGAAGAGTTGAGTTTTTTGGGGGAAGAAAGGAAAAGAGTTCTTCCACTCTTTAAAGTTTCTGGGACTTCCTATTGCTGAGTCTTCCTAGAACTTTAGAAAGATTATATGAATTTATGTATTAAGAAAGAAATTACTAAATCATATAAAGTTTGATGACCAATTTCAGATGTGCAAGAAAATGTATCAAAACTTTTCAGAGTTTAATGGATTTATCCGTTTTTGAGAACTACATTTAAAAGAAAGATGCTAAGAATCACTGCATAGCTAAGGAATGCTTCCACTTAAATTGAAACAAACAGTTTTCAAAAAATTATATAGGTATTACTTTTACATAGTATATCTAGACATTAACTTGAACTTTCTTCCAACTCAGGACACTGGTAATAAAAATTAGAGGAAATATACCTGATATAAAAAATGCATCTGCATTTGGTAGAGACATATTTCATCATTCCAATTTGTACTATTAGCTTTCAGTCCTTAATATTCTTATTAATATTGCAAGGTAGCTCCAGGATTAATAAAATTATATTTCTCTTGCTACTTACTATTTTATGATAAATGTGTGTAAATTTTGCTTCTGAATATGCTTATGCCTGGAAATGAGATTTTATATTGTTAATTCTTACATCAATTCATAGTGATAAATACTTGGTAAATTTTTTTTTAAAAAAATAAAGAACGGAAAAGAGTTCCACTGCTGAAAAAAATTTTTTAATTTAATCTCTGGCCTAGATACCATGCTTAGAGCCAACCCTGCAGTTCTGAACAGCTAACTTGGTAAAAATAATGCAAGATGGGCTCTGAAATGAACATGGTCTTTGCCAGAAGGGGAAGAAGGATCATTCTGTTATAAAACTCATTCCATTTCTTTCACTGAAATTTGAAGTTCTTATATAGATGAGACTAAGAAGTATCATTTTATACAATTTTAGCAAAACGAGAAGATGAAAATTAACATGTTAGTTATGTATTAAAACTGTTTAGAGGGTTATCACAGTTTTTTTCAAAGTTGGTAGAAACATTACTTTGTGAAATTTTGTGGTAATATTTTTTAGGTCCCATTTTTAAAGATCTTAGACGTCAGAGAGAAGTTTGTAAAAGAAATGAAGGAAGCACACTTTTGACTTATTCCTGCCCACAAATTGTATCAGAGAAGGAAAACATTCCCGAGATGGGTAGCAAGTGCTAAGACCGCCTTTTAGGTACACTTGATACCAGTAGGGTGTGATGGAAGGGAGGGCAGAAGAGGCCTTGAGAATGAGGTTAAGTCAACTGGAGTTTAAGAAAAGCAATCACTGGGCCAAAAGAATCTTTCACTTAAGGTTATTTCCCAAGAAATTAGTCATTTATTTTCAACCTTATGAGCTTAGTTCCAATTTAGTAGGAGCAGGGAAAGCTATTTCTTTGACACTGAAGAAGAAAAATTGTGGCTCTTTTCTCCAGCCTTGTGCTTTATTTTTCCATATTAATCTGCTTTTGAAAGCTAAAAAGAAATCAAAATAAAGTTGGGAAAGTGGTTTAACTAAAGGTTCTTTTTTTCCTTTTCAATTCTTTGGCTTTGTCTCCTCTGGATATCTTTCCATGTTTACTCCTATGGGGAATGAATTCTCTATCCAATG
Source organism: Lagenorhynchus albirostris (assembly GCF_949774975.1). NCBI lineage: Eukaryota > Metazoa > Chordata > Mammalia > Artiodactyla > Delphinidae > Lagenorhynchus > Lagenorhynchus albirostris. The sequence continues at coordinate 192,070,066 of NC_083095.1, forward strand.
AGGTATTTTAAATATTAACATGTTTTTGGTTTTAAATTCCTTCTAATAATGTGCCAATTTTTAGAGATAAATATAAATGCAGACAAGATAAATTAAGAATTTAGACTAAAATTAAGGAATACTGTGCACATTTTTTTTAAAAACATCTTTCTTGGAGTATAATTGCTTTACAATGGTGTGTTAGTTGCTGCTGTATAACAAAGTGAATCAGCTATACGTATACATATATCCCCATATCTCCTCCCTCTTGCGTCTCCCTCCCACCCTCCCTATCCCACCCCTCTAGGTGGTCACAAAGCACCAAGCTGATCTCCCTGTGCTATGTGTCTGCTTCCCACTAGCTATCTAGTTTACATTTGGTAGTGTAGATATGCTGTGGACATTTTTATCCATTTTAATATATCCATATTTAGATGATTCTTGACCTGGCCTTATTCTTAAAAAATTTAGAATTCTTGCTTAGCTTGATAGAATTCAATTTTATAGATTTACCTCAGATTTTATAAATTCTTAGCATTTCCTAGAGCAAAGCTGTAAACCAAAACAAAATCCTTCCATGGAAAATGCCTTTGTATAATTAAGGCAATTGTTTTCTAATAAAGAGTTCATGTCTCTTGTCGTTTTAAAATACTTCTATGTGAAATTACCCATTATAAGCCTATGTGTTAAGTAGGGGTATTTCTCACATGAACTTGCCTTCTATATTAAAAAGAAAATGGAGGTTACAGGCAGAAAATACCTCAACTTGCAGTCCCTACGAACTTACCTGTAGCGACATTCAGTAGAAACATATTCTCTCTGGTATCTCAGCATTTCTTCTCCAGGCTGTTTCCACCCACCGCACTCATGATCCCATTTTGTCTCCTTCAGAAGCTGGAAATTTTGACATTAGCTATTTCTTCTAACTTCTGCATATTCAATCTTCATAAATTTTTGTCAAAGTAAAATTGGTATATAACATTATATAAGTTTCAGGTGTACATTATAATTCAACATCTGTATACACTAAAAAATGATCACTACCAAAGGTCTAGTTGCTATCCATCATCATGCAGTTGACCCACTTCATCCATTTCGCCTGCCTCCTAACCCCCTTCCCCTCTGGAAACCACCAGTCTCTTCTCTGTATCTATGAGTTTTTGTATTTGTTTGCTTGTTCGTTTTGGGGTTTTGTTTGTTTGTTTTTTAGATTTCACATGAGTAGTATCATGTGGTCTTTGTCTTTCTCTGACTTATTTCACTGGACATAATACCTTCAAGGTCCATCTATGTTGTCACAAATGGCAAGATTTCATTCTTTATTATGGCTGAGTAGTATTCCATTTTGTGTGTGTGTGTGTGTGTGTGTGTGTGTGTGCGTGCGCATGTGTGTGTATACATAAAATATCCATTCATCCATTGATGGACACTTAGGTTGTTTCCATATCTTGGCTATTGTAAATGATCTATAATGAACATAGGGGTGCATATATCTTTTCGAATTACTGTTTTTGCATTCTTTAGATAAATTCCAGAAGTGGAATTGCTGGATCATATGGTAGTTCTATCAGTTTTTTTGAGGAGTCTCCATACTGTTTTTCACAGTGACTGCACGAATTTACATCCTACCAACAGTGCACAAGGGCTCCCTTTTCTCCACATCCTTACCAATACTTATTTGTTGTCTTTTTGATAATATCCATTCTAATTCTAACAGGTGTGAGGTGATATCTCATTGTGGTTTTGATCTGCATTTCTCTAATAATTAGGGATATTGAACATCTTTTCATCTGCCAGTTGGCCATCTGTATGTCTTCTTTGGAAAAATGTCTATTCAGGTCCTCTGCCCATTTTTTAATCAGGTTGCTTTTATGTTGTTGAGTTGTATGGGTTATTCGTATATTTTGGATGTTAGCCCCTTACTGGATACATAATTTGCAAGTATCTGCTTGTATTCAGTACATTGCTTTTTCATTTTGATGATGGCTTCCTTTGCTCTGCAGAGGCTTTTTAGTTTGACACAGTTCCATTTGCTTATTTTTGCTTTTGTTTCCTTTGCCTTTGGAGTCAGATCCACAAAAGCATCACTAAGATCAGTATCAAAGACCTCACTGCCTATATTCTAGCAATTTTATAGTTTCAGGTCTTACATTCAAGTCTTTAATCCATTTTGAATTAATTTCTGTGTATGATAGAATAGTCTAGTTTCATTCTTTTGCCTATGGCTGTCCAGTGTTCACAACACCATTTATTGAAGAGACCATTCTTTCTCCATGGATATGTTGTTGACTCTTGTGTTGTAAATTAATTGTTCATATATGTGTAGCTTTGTTTCTAGGCTCTCTATTCTGTTCCATTGATCTCTGTGTCTGTTTTTATGCAAAACCATACTGTTTTGATTACCATAGCTTTATAGCATACTTTGAAATCAAGGAGTGTGATCCCTCCAGCTTTGTCCTCCTTTCTCAAGACTGCTCTGGCTATTTGGGGTCTTTTGTGGTTCCATACAAATTTTAGAATTAATGTTCTATTCCCATCAAAAGTGCCCTTTGAATTTTGAGGGGGATTGCATTAAATCTGTACACTGCTTTATACAGTATGGACATCTTAACAATCTTAATTCTTCCAATCCATGATCATAGAATATCTTTCCATTTATTTGTTTTTTTTAATAGATCTTTATTGGAGTATAATTGTGTCACAATACTGTGTTAGTTTCTGTTGTACACCAAAGTGAATCAGCCATATGCATACATATGTCCCTATATCCCCTCCTTCTTGAGCCTCCCTCCATCCTCCCTATCCCACCCCTCTAGGTCATCGCAAAGCACTGAGCTGATCTCACTGTGCTATGCTGCTGCTTCCCACCAGCCAACTGTTTTACATTTGGTAGTGTATATATGTCGATGCTACTCTGACTTTGCCCCAGCTTCCCTGTCCCACCCCGCGTCCTCAAGTCCATTCTCTACATCTACGTCGTTATTCCTGCCCTGCAACTAGGTTCATCGGTACCATTTTTTTTTTTTTTTTTTAGATTCCATATGTCCACGTTAGAATACGGTATTTCTTTTGGTCTTTCTGAGTTACTTCACTCTGTATGACAGACTCTAGGTCCATCGACCTCACTACAAATAACTCAATTTCGTTTCTTTTTATGGCTGAGTAATAGCCCATTGTATATCTGTGCCACATCTTCTTTATCCATTCATCTGTCGATGGACACTTAGGTTACTTCTGTGTCCTGGCCATTGTAAATAGTGCTGCAGTGAACATGTGGTACATGTCTCTTTTTGAATTATGGTTTTCTCAGGGTATATGCCCAGTGGTGGGATTGCTGAGTCATAGGGTACTTCTATTTATAGTTTCTTAAGGAAACTTCATTACTGTTTTCCATACTGGTTGTATCAATTTACATTCCCACCAACAGTACAATTTCTCCACACCCTCTCCAGCATTTATTATTTGTAGATTTTTTGATGATGGCCATTGTGACTGGTGTGAGATGATATCTCATTGTAGTTTTGATGTGCATTTCTCTAATGATTAGTGATGTTGAGCATTCTTTCATGTGTTTGTTGGCAGTCTGTATATCTTCTTTGGAGAAATGTCTATTTAGGTCTTCTGCCCGTTTTTGGATTGGGTTGTTTGTTTTTTTGTTATTGAGCTGCATGAGCTGCTTATAAATTTTGGAGATTAATCCTTTGTCAGTTGCTTCATTTGCAAATATTTGCTCCCATTCTGAGGGTTGTCTTTTGGTCTTGTTTATGGTTTCCTTTGCTGTGCAAAAGCTTTGAAGTTTCATTAGGTCCCATTTGTTTATTTTTCTTTTTATTTCCGTTTCTTTAGGAGGTGGGTCAAAAAGGATCTTGCTGTGATTTTTGTCATAGAGTGTCCTGCCTATATTTTCCTCTAAGAGTTTAATAGTTTCTGGCCTTACATTTAGGTCTTTAATCCATTTTGAGCTTATTTTTGTGTATGGTGTTTGGGAGTGATCCAATCTCATAGTTTTACATGTACCTGTCCAGTTTTCCCAGCACCACTTATTGAAGAGGCGGTCCTTTCTCCACTGTACATTCCTGCCTCCTTTATCAAAGATAAGGTGACCATATGTGCGTGGGTTTATCTCTGGGCTTTCTATCCTGTTCCATTGATCTGTCTTTCTGTTTTTGTGCCAGTACCATACTGTCTTGATTACTGTAGCTTTGTAGTATAGTCTGAAGTCAGGGAGTATGATGCCTCCACCTCCATTTTTCGTTCTCAAGATTGCTTTGGCTATTCGGGGTGTTTTGTGTTTCCATACAAATTGTGAAATTTTTTGTTCTAGTTCTGTGAAAAATGCCAGTGGTAGTTTCATAGGGATTGCATTGAATCTGTAGATTGCTTTGGGTAGTAGAGTCATTTTCACAATGTTGATTCTTCCAATCCAAGAACATGGTATATCTCTCCATCTATTTGTATCATCTTTAATTTCTTTCATCAGTGTCTTATAATTTTCTGCATACAGGTCTTTTGTCTCCTTAGGTAAGTTTATTCCTAGGTATTTTATTCTTTTGGTTGCAATGGTAAATGGGAGTGTTTTCTTGATTTCACTTGCAGATTTTTCATCCTTAGTGTATAGGAATGCCAGAGATTTCTGTGCATTAATTTTGTATCCTGCCACTTTACCAAATTCATTGATTAGCTCTAGTAGTTTTCTGGTACCACCTTTAGGATTCTGTATGTATAGTATCATGTCATCTGCAAACAGTGACAGCTTTACTTCTTTCCGATTTAGATTCCTTTTATTTCCTTTTCTTCTCTGATTGCTGTGGCTAAAACTTCCAAAACTATGTTGAATAAGAGTGGTGAGAGTGGGCAACCTTGTCTTGTTCCTGATCTTAGTGGAAATGCTTTCAGTTTTTCACCATTGAGGACGATGTTGGCTGTGGGTTTGTCATATATGGCCTTTATTATGTTGAGGAAAGTTCCCTCTATGCCTACTTTCTGCAGGGTTTTTATCATAAATGGGTGTTGAATTTTGTCAAAAGCTTTCTCTGCATCTATGGAGATGATCATATCGTTTTTCTCCTTCAATTTGTTAATATGGTGTATCACGTTGATTGATTTGCGTATATTGAAGAATCCTTGCATTCCTGGAATAAACCCCACTTGATCATGGTGTATGATCCGTTTAATGTGCTGTTGGATTCTGTTTCCCAGTATTTTGCTGAGGATCTTTGCATCTATGTTCATCAGTGATATTGGCCTGTAGTTTTCTTTCTTTGTGACATCCTTGTCTGGTTTTGGTATCAGGGTGATGGTGGCCTCGTAGAATGAGTTTGGGAATGTTCCTCCCTCTGCTATATTTTGGAAGAGTTTGAGAAGGATAGGTGTTAGCTCTTATTTTATTTTTTTTTAACATCTTTATTGGAGTATAATTGCTTTACAATGGTATGTTAGTTTCAGCTTCACAACAAAATGAATCAGTTATATATACACATATATTCCCATATCTCTTCCCGCTTGCGTCTCCCTCCCTCCCACCCTCCCTATCCCACCCCTCCAGGCGGTCACAAAGCACCGAGCTGATCTCCCTGTGCTATGCGGCTGCTTCCCACTAGCTATCTACCTTACGTTTGGTAGTGTATATATGTCCATGCCTCTTTATCGCTTTCTCACCGTTTACCCTTCCCCCTCCCCATAGCCTCAAGTCCAATCTCTAGTAAGTCTGTGTCTTTATTCCTGTTTCACCCCTAGGTTTTTCATGACATTTTTTTTCTTAAATTCCATATATATGTGTTAGCATACGGTATTTGTCTCTCTCTTTCTGACTTACTTCACTCTGTATGACAGACTCTAGGTCTATCCACCTCATTACAAATAGCTCAATTTCGTCTCTTTTTATGGCTGAGTAATATTCCATTGTATATATGTGCCACATCTTCTTTATCCATTCATCTGATGATGGACACTTAGGTTCTTTCCATCTCTGGGCTATTGTAAATAGAGCTGCAATGAACATTTTGGTACATGACTCTTTTTGAATTATGGTTTTCTCAGGGTATATGCCCAGTAGCGGGATTGCTGGGTCATATGGTAGTTCTATTTGTAGCTTTTTAAGGAACCTCCATACTGTTCTCCACAGTGGCTGTATCAATTTACATTCCCACCAACAGTGTAAGAGGGTTCCCTTTTCTCCACACCCTCTCCAGCATTTATTGTTTCTAGATTTTTTGATGATGGCCATTCTGACTGGTGTGAGATGATATCTCATTGTAGTTTTGATTTGCATTTCTCTCATGATTAGTGATGTTGAGCATTCTTTCATGTGTTTGTTGGCACTCTGTATATCTTCTTTGGAGAAATGTCTATTTAGCTCTTCTGCCCATTTTTGGATTGGGTTGTTTGTTTTTTTGTTATTAAGCTGCATGAGCTGCTTATAAATTTTGGAGATTAATCCTTTGTCAGTTGCTTCATTTGCAAATATTTTCTCCCATTCTGAGGGTTGTCTTTTGGTCTTCTTTATGGTTTCCTTTGCTGCGCAAAAGCTTTTAAGTTTCATTAGTTCCCATTTGTTTATTTTTGTGTTTATTTCCATTTCTCTAGGAGGTGGGTCAAAAAGGATCTTGCTGTGATGTATGTCATAGAGTGTTCTGCCTATGTTTTCCTCTAAGAGTTTGATAGTTTCTGGCCTTACATTTAGGTCTTTAATCCATTTTGAGCTTATTTTTGTGTATGGTGTTAGGGAGTGATCCAATCTCATACTTTTACATGTAGCTGTCCAGTTTTCCCAGCACCACTTATTGAATAGGCTGTCCTTTCTCCACTGTACATTTCTGCCTCCTTTGTCAAAGATAAGGTGACCATATGTGCGTGGCTTTATCTCTGGGCTTTCTATCCTGTTCCATTGATCTGTCTTTCTGTTTTTGTGCCAGTACCATACTGCCTTGATTACTGCAGCTTTGTAGTATAGTCTGAAGTCAGGAAGCCTGATTCCTCCAGCTCCGCTTTTTGTTCTCAAGATTGCTTTGGCTATTCGGGGTGTTTTGTGTTTCCATACAAATTGTGAAATTTTTTGTTCTAGTTCTGTGAAAAATGCCAGTGGTAGTTTCATAGGGATTGCATTGAATCTGTAGATTGCTTTGGGTAGTAGAGTCATTTTCACAATGTTGATTCTTCCAATCCAAGAACATGGTATATCTCTCCATCTATTTGTATCATCTTTAATTTCTTTCATCAGTGTCTTATAATTTTCTGCATACAGGTCTTTTGTCTCCTTAGGTAGGTTTATTCCTAGGTATTTTATTCTTTTGGTTGCAATGGTAAATGGGAGTGTTTTCTTGATTTCACTTTCAGATTTTTCATCCTTAGTGTATAGGAATGCCAGAGATTTCTGTGCATTAATTTTGTATCCTGCCACTTTACCAAATTCATTGATTAGCGCTAGTAGTTTTCTGGTACCACCTTTAGGATTCTGTATGTATAGTATCATGTCATCTGCAAACAGTGACAGCTTTACTTCTTTCCGATTTAGATTCCTTTTATTTCCTTTTCTTCTCTGATTGCTGTGGCTAAAACTTCCAAAACTATGTTGAATAAGAGTGGTGAGAGTGGGCAACCTTGTCTTGTTCCTGATCTTAGTGGAAATGCTTTCAGTTTTTCACCATTGAGGACGATGTTGGCTGTGGGTTTGTCATATATGGCCTTTATTATGTTGAGGAAAGTTCCCTCTATGCCTACTTTCTGCAGGGTTTTTATCATAAATGGGTGTTGAATTTTGTCAAAAGCTTTCTCTGCATCTATGGAGATGATCATATGGTTTTTCTCCTTCAATTTGTTAATATGGTGTATCACGTTGATTGATTTGCGTATACTGAAGAATCCTTGCATTCCTGGAATAAACCCCACTTGATCATGGTGTATGATCCGTTTAATGTGCTGTTGGATTCTGTTTGCTAGTATTTTGTTGAGGATCTTTGCATCTATGTTCATCAGTGATATTGGCCTGTAGTTTTCTTTCTTTGTGACATCCTTGTCTGGTTTTGGTATCAGGGTGATGGTGGCCTCGTAGAATGAGTTGGGGAGTGTTCCTCCCTCTGCTATATTTTGAAAGAGTCTGAGAAGGATAGGTGATAGCTCTTCTCTAAATGTTTGATAGAATTCGCCTGTGAAGCCATCTGGTCCTGGGCTTTTGCTTGTTGGAAGATTTTTAATCACAGTTTCAATTTCAGTGCTTGTGATTGGTCTGTTCATATTTTCTATTTCTTCCTGATTCAGTCTTGGCAGGTCGTGCCTTTCTAAGAATTTGTCCATTTCTTCCAGGTTGTCCATTTTATTGGCATAGAGTTGCTTGTAGTAATCTCTCATGATCTTTTGTATTTCTGCAGTGTCAGTTGTTACTTCTCCTTTTTCATTTCTAATTCTATTGATTTGAGTCTTCTCCCTTTTTTTCTTGATGAGTCTGGCTAATGGTTTATCAATTTTGTTTATCCTTTCAAAGAACCAGCTTTTAGTTTTATTGATCTTTGCTATCGTTTCCTTCATTTCTTTTTCATTTATTTCTGATCTGATTTTTATGATTTCTTTCCTCCTGCTAACTTTGGGGTTTTTTTGTTCTTCTTTCTCTAATTGCTTTAGGTGCAAGGTTAGGTTGTTTATTCGAGATGTTTCCTGTTTCTTAAGGTAAGATTGTATTGCTATAAACTTCCCTCTTAGAACTGCTTTTGCTGCATCCCATAGATTTTGAGTCGTCGTGTCTCCATTGTTATTTGTTTCTAGGTATTTTTTGATTTCCTCTTTGATTTCTTCAGTGATCACTTCGTTATTAAGTAGTGTATTGTTTAGCCTCCATCTGTTTGTATTTTTTACAGATCTTCTCCTGTAATTGATATCGAGTCTCATAGCGTTGTGGTCGGAAAAGGTACTTGATACAATTTCAATTTTGTTAAATTTACCAAAGCTTGATTTGTGACCCAAGATATGATCTATCCTGGAGAATGTTCCATGAGCACTTGAGAAAAATGTGTATTCTGTTGTTTTTGGATGGAATGTCCTATAGATATCAATTAACTCCATCTCGTTTAATGTATCATTTAAAGCTTGTGTTTCCTTATTTATTTTCATTTTGGATCATCTGTCCATGGGTGAAAGTGGGGTGTTAAAGTCCCCTACTATGAATGTGTTACTGTCGATTTCCCTTTTTATGGTTGTCAGTATTTGCCTTATGTATTGAGGTCCACCTATGTTTGGTGCATAAATATTTACAATTGTTATATCTTCCTCTTGGATCGATCCCTTGATCATTATGTAGTGTCCTCCTTTGTCTCTTCTAATAGTCTTTGTTTTAAAGTTTATTTTGTCTGATATGAGAATTGCTACTCCAGCTTTCTTTTGGTTTCCATTTGCATGAAATACGTTTTTCCATCCCCTTACTTTCAGTCTGTATGTGTCTCTAGGTCTGAAGTGGGTCTCTTGTAGACAGCAAATATATGGGTCTTGTTTTTGTATCCATTCAGCCAATCTGTGTCTTTTGGTGGGAGCATTTAGTCCATTTACATTTAAGGTAATTATCAATATGTGTGTTCCTATTCCCATTTTCTTAATTGTTTTGGGTTCGTTATTGTAGGTCCTTTCCTTCTTTTGTGTTTCTTGCCTAGAGAAGTTCCTTTAGCAGTTGTTGTAGAGCTGGTTTGGTGGTGCTGAACTCTCTCAGCTTTTGCTTGTCTGTAAAGGTTTTAATTTCTCCATCAAATCTGAATGAGATCCTTGCTGGGTAGAGTAATCTTGGTTGCAGGTTTTTCTCCTTCAACACTTTCAATATGTCCTGCCAGTCCCTTCTGGCTTGCAGAGTTTCTGCTGAAAGATCAGCTGTTAACCTTATGGGGATTCCCTTGTGTGTTATTTGTTGTTTTTCCCTTGCTGCTTTTAATATGTTTTCTTTGTATTTAATTTTTGACAGTTTGATTAATATGTGTCTTGGCGTATTTCTCCTTGGATTTATCCTGTATGGGACTCTCTGTGCTTCCTGGACTTGATTAACTATTTCCTTTCCCATATTAGGGAAGTTTTCAACTATAATCTCTTCAAATATTTTCTCAGTCCCTTTCTTTTTCTCTTCTTCTTCTGGAACCCCTATAATTCGAATGTTGGTGCGTTTAATGTTGTCCCAGAGGTCTCTGAGACTGTCCTCAGTTCTTTTCATTCTTTTTTCTTTATTCTGCTCTGCAGTAGTTACTTCCACTATTTTATCTTCCAGGTCACTTATCCGTTCTTCTGCCTCAGTTATTCTGATATTGATCCCATCTAGAGTACTTTTAATTTCATTTATTGTGTTGTTCATCGTTGCTTGTTTCATCTTCAGTTCTTCTAGGTCCTTGTTAACTGATTCTTGCAATTTGTCCATTCTATTGTCCATTCTATCTCCAAGATTTTGGATCAACCTTACTATCATTATTCTGAATTCTTTTTCAGGTAGACTGCCTATTTCCTCTTCATTTGTTAGGTCTGGTGGGTTTTTATCTTGCTCCTTCATCTGCTGTGTGTTTTTCTGTCTTTTCATTTTGCTTATCTTACTGTGTTTGGGGTCTCCTTTTTTGCAGGCTGAAGGTTCGTAGTTCCTGTTGTTTTTTTGTGTCTGTCCCCAGTGACTAAGGTTGGTTCAGTGGGTTGTGTAGGCTTCCTGGTGGAGGGAACTAGTGCCTGTGTTCTGGTGGATGAGGCTGGATCTTGTCTTTCTGGTGGGCAGGTCCACGTCTGGTGGTGTGTTTTGGGGTGTCTGTAGACTTATTATGATTTTGGGCAGTCTCTCTGCTAATGGGTGGGGTTGTGTTCCTGTCTTGCTAGTTGTTTGGCATAGGATGTCCAGCACTGTAGCTTGCTGGTCGTTGAGTGAAGCTGGGTGCTGGCGTTGAGATGGAGATCTCTGGGAGATTTTTGCTGTTTGATATTATGTGCAGCTGGGAGGCCTCTTGTGGACCAGTGTCCTGAAGTTGGCTCTCCCACCTCAGAGGCACAGCACTGACTCCTGGCTGCAGCACCAAGAGCCTTTCATCCACACGGCTCCTTAATTTGGGATGATTCGTTGTCTATGCAGGTATTCCACAGATGCAGGGTACATCAAGTTGATTGTGGAGCTTTATTCCGCTGCTTCTGAGGCTGCTGGGAGAGATTTCCCTTTCTCTTCTTTGTTCTCACAGCTCCCAGGGGCTCAGTTTTGGATTTGGCCCCGCCTGTGCATGTAGGTCGCCGGAGGGCGTCTGTTCTTTGCTCAGACAGGACGGGGTTAAAGGAGCCGCTGATTCGGAGGCTCTGGCTCACTCAGGCCGGGGGGTAGGGAGGGTCACGGAGTGTGGGGCGGGCCTGCAGCGGCAGAGGCCGGCGTGACGTTGCAGCCTGAGGTGCGCCGTGCGTTCTCCCGGGGGAGTTGTCCCTGGATCCCGGGACCCTGGCAGTGGCGGGCTGCACAGGCTCCCCGGAAGGGCGTGTGGCTAGTGACCTGTGTTCGCACAGAGGCCTCCTGTTGGCGGCAGCAGCGGCCTTAGCGTCTCATGTCTGTCTCTGGGCTCCGCACTTTTAGCCGCGGCTCGTGCCCGTCCCTGGAGCTCTCTCAAGCAGCGTTCTTAATCCCCTCTCCTCGTGCACCAGGAAACAAAGAGGGACGTAAAAGTCTCTTGCCTCTTCGGCAGGTCCAGACTTTTCCCCGGACTCTCTCCCGGCTAGCCGCGGTGCACTAACGCCCTGCAGGCTGTGTTCACGCCACCAACCTCAGTCCTCTCCCGGCGCTCCGACAAAAGCCGGAGCCTCAGCTCCCAGTCCCGCCCGCCCCGGCGGGCGAGCAGACAAGCCTCTCGGCTGGTGAGTGCCGGTCGGCCCGATCCTCTGCGCTGGAATCTGTCCGCTTTGCCCTCTGCACCCCTGTTGCTGTGCTCTCCTCCGCGGCTCCCAAGCTCCCCCACTCCGCCTCCCGAAGTCTCCACCCGCGAAGGGGCTTCCTAGTGGGTGGACACTTTTCCTCCTTCACAGCTCTCTCCCGCTGGTGCAGGACCCGTCCCTATCCTTTTGTCTCTCTTTAGTTTTTTCTTTTGCCCTAACCAGGTACGTGGGGGGTTCCTTGCCTTTTGGGAGGTCTGAGGTCTTCTGCCAGCGTTCAGTAGGTGCTCCGTAGGAGTTGTTCCACGCGTAGATATATTTCTGGTGTATCTGTGGGGAGGAAGGTGATCTCCGTGTCTTACTCTTCCGCCATCTTCCTAGGTATGATGATTGTAAGTGACGTTAGCTCTTCTTTAAATGCTTGATAGAATTCGCCTGTGAAGCCATCTGGTCCTGGGCTTTTGTTTGTTGGAAGATTTTTAATCACAGTTTCAATTTCAGTGCTTGTGATTGGTCTGCTCATATTTTCTATTTCTTCCTGATTCAGTCTTGGCAGGTTGTGCATGTCTAAGAATTTGTCCATTTCTTCCAGGTTGTCCATTTTACTGGCATAGAGTTGCTTGTAGTAATCTCTCATGATCTTTTGTATTTCTGCAGTGTCAGTTGTTACTTCTCCTTTTTCATTTCTAATTCTATTGATTTGAGTCTTCTCCCTTTTTCTCTTGATGAGTCTGGCTAATGGTTTATCAATTTTGTTTATCCTTTCAAAGAACCAGCTTTTAGTTTTATTGATCTTTGCTATTGTTTCCTTCATTTCTTTTTCATTTATTTCTGATCTGACTTTTATGATTTCTTTCCTTCTGCTAACTTTGGGGTTTTTTGTTTTTCTTTCTCTAATTGTTTTAGGTGAATGGTTAGATTGTTTATTCGAGATGTTTCCTGTTTCTTAAGGTAGGATTGTATTGCTATAAACTTCCCTCTTAGAACTGCTTTTGCTGCATCCCATAGGTTTTGGGTCATCGTGTCTCCATTGTCATGTTTCTAGGTATTTTTTGATTTCCTCTTAGATTTCTTCAGTGATCACTTCATTATTAAGTAGTGTATTGTTTAGCCTCCATGTGTTTTTATTTTTTACAGATCTTTTCCTGTAATTGATATCGAGTCTCATAGCATTGTGGTCGGAAAAGATACTTGATACAATTTCAGTTTTCTTAAATTTACCAAGGCTTGATTTGTGACCCAAGATATGATCTACCCTGGAGAATGTTCCATGAGCACTTGAGAAATATGTGTATTCTGTTGTTTTTTGATGGAGTGTCCTATAAATATCAATTAAGTCCATCTTGTTTAATGTATCATTTAAAGCTTGTGTTTCCTTATTTATTTTCATTTTGGATGATTTGTCCATTGGTGAAAGTGGGGTGTTAAAGTCCCCTCCTATGAATGTGTTACTGTCGATGTCCTCTTTTATGGCTGTTAGTTTTTGCCATATGTATTGAGGCCCAGCACCACTTATTGAAGAGGCTGTCTTTTCTCCATTGTATGTTCTTGCCTTCTTTGTCATAAATTAGGTGACCATATGTGCATGGGTTTATCTCTTGGCATTCTATCCTGTACCATTGATCCATATTTCTGTTTTTGTGCCTGTACCATACTGTCTTGATTACTGTAGCTCTGTGGTATAGTTTGAAGTTAGGGAGCCTGATTTCTCCAACTCTGTTTTTCTTTCTCAAGATTGCTTTGGCTATTCGGGGTCTTTTGTGTTTCCATTCGAATTGTAAAATTTTTTTGTTCAGTTCTGTGAAGAATGCTATTTGTAGTTTGACAGGGATTGCGTTGAATCTTTAGGTTGCTTTTGGTAGTAGAGTATAGTGATATTCACAGTATTGATTCTTCCAATCGATGAACATGGCATATTTCTCCATCTGTTTATGTCATCTTTGATTTCTTTCATCAGTGGTTTATAGTTTTCTGAGTACAAGTCTTTCACCTCCTTAGGCAGGTTTATTCCAAGGTATTTTATTATTTCTGTTGTGATGGTAAATGGGATTGGTTCCTTAATTTCCCTTTCTGATTTTTCGTTGTTGGTGTATACGAATGCCAGAGATTTCTGTGCATTAATTTTGTATCCGGCAACCTTACCAAATTCATTGATTAGTTCTAGTAGTTTTCTGTTCGCATCTTTAGGATTTTCTGTGTATAGTATCATGTCATCCACAGACAGCGACAGTTTTACTTCTTCTTTTCCAATTTGTATTCCTTTTTTTTCTTTTTTTTGTCTGATTGCTGTGTTTAGGACTTCCAAAACTATGCAGAATAATAGTGGTGAGGGTGGACATCCTTGTCTTGTTCCTGATCTTAGTGGAAATGCTTTCAGTTTTTCACCATTGAGTATGATGCTTGCTGTGGATTTGTCATATATGGCCTTTATTATGTTGAGGTAGGTTCCTTCTATGCCCACTTTCTGGAGAGTTTTTATCATAAATGGGTGTTGAATTTTGTCAAAAGCTTTTTCTGCATCTATTGAGGTCATCATATGGTTTTTATTGCTTAACTTGTTAATGTGGTGTATCACATTGGTTGATTTGCGTATATTGAAGAATCCTTACGTTGCTGGGATAAATCCCCCTTGATCATGGTTTATGATCCTTTCAATGTGTTGTTGGATTCTGTTTGCTAGTATTTTGTTCAGGATTTTTGCATCTGTGTTCATCAGTTACATTGGTCTATAATTTTTTGTGTGTGATATCTTTTCCTGGTTTTGATATCAGGGTGATGGTGGCTTCATAGAATGAATTTGGGAGTGTTTCTCCCTCTGCAATTTTTTGGAAGAGTGTGAGAAGGATCAGTGTTAGCTCTTCTCTAAATGTTTGATAGAATTTGCCTGTGAAGCCATCTAGTCCTGGACTTTTGTTTGTTGGAAGATTTTTAATTATGGCTTCCATTTCATTACTTGTGATAGGTCTGTTCATATTTTCTAATTCTTCCTGGTTCAGTCTTGGAAAATTGTACCTTTCCAAGAATTTGTCCATTTCTTCCAGGTTGTCCATTTTATTGGCATATAGCTGTTTGTAGTAGTCTCTTATTATCCTTTGTATTTCTGTGGTGTCAGTTTTCTCCTTTTTAATTTCTAAATTTGATTTGCATCCTCTCCTTTTTTTTCTTGATGAGTCTGGCTAAGGGTTTATCAATTTTGTTTATCTTCTCAAAGAACCAGCTTTTAGTTTTATAGATCTTTGCTATTGTTTTCTTCATTTCTATTTCATTTATTTCTGCTCTGATTTTTTTTTTTTTTTCCGGTACACGGGTCTCTCACTGTTGTGGCCTCTCCCATTGCAGAGCACAGGCTCCGGACGCACAGGCTCCGCGGCCATGGCTCACGGGCCCAGCCACTCCGCAGTATGTGGGATCTTCCCAGACCGGGGCACAAACCCGCGTCCCCTGCATCGGCAGGCAGACTCTCAACCACTGCGCCACCAGGGAAGCCGTTCTGCTCTGATTTTTATGATTTCTTTCCTTCTACTGACTTTAGATTTTCTTTGTTCTTTCTCTAGTTGTTTTAAGTGTAGGAATAGATTGTTTATTTGAGAGTTTTCTTGTTTCTTGAGGTGAAATTGAATTGCTATAAACTTCCCTCTTAGAACTGCTTTTGCTGCATCCCATAGGTTTTGGGTCGTCCTGTTTTTGTTGTCATTTGTTTCTATGTATTTTTAATTTTCTTTTTGATTTTTTGAGTGATCTGTTGGTTATTTAGTAGGGCCCTGTTTAGCCTCCATGTATTTGTAGTTTTTACAGGTTTTTTTTTTTCCTGTAATTGATTTCCAATCTGATAGCATTGTGGTCAGAAAAGATGCTTAGTATGATTTCAATTTTCTTAAAATTTCCAAGGCGTGATTTGTGACCCAAGATGTGATCTATCCTGGAGAATGTTCCATGTGCACTTGAGAAAAAGTGTATTCTGCCACTTTTGGGTGGAATGCTCTATAAATATCAATTAAATTTATCTGGTCTATTGTGTCATTTAAAGCTTGTGTTTCCTTATTCATTTTCTGCCGGGGTGATCTGTCCATTGTTGTAAGTGGTGTGTTAAAATCCCCTACTATTATTGTGTTACTGTCGATTTCTCCTTTCATGGTTGTTAGCATTCTCCTTATGTATTGAGGTGCTCCTATGTTGGGTGCATAAACATTTATAATTGTTATATTTTCTTCTTGGACTGATCCCTTGATCATTATTTAGTGTCCCTCCTTATAACAGTCTTTATTTTAAAGTCTATTTTATCAGATATGAGTATTGCTACTCCAGCTTTCTTTTGATTTCCATTTGCATGGAATATCTTTTTCCGTCCCTTCACCTTCAGTCTGTATGTGTCCCTAGGTCTGAAATAGGTCTTTTGTAGCCAGCATGTATATAGGTCTTGTATTTTTCCATTCAGCCAGTCTGTGTCTTTTGGTTGGAGCATTTAATCCATTTACATTCAAGGTTATTATCCATATGTTTGTTCCTTACCATTTTCTTATTTGTTTTGGGTTTGCTTTTGTGGGTCATTTTCTTCTCTTGTGTTTCGCACCTGGAGAAGTTTCTTTAGCATTTGTTGTAAAGCTGGTTTGGTGGTGCTGTTAGCTTTTGCTTGTCTAAAAAGCTCCCGATTTCTCTGCCAAATCTGAATAGGTCCTTGCTGGGTAGAGTAATCTTGGTTGTAGGTTTTTCTCTTTCTTTAAGTATAATTTTCTTTAATTATAATTAATTATAATTATAATTTAATTTTCTTTAATTATAATCTTTCTTTAATTATAATCTTTCTTTAATTACTTTAAGTATATCCTACCACTCCCTTCTGGCCTGCAGAGTTTCTGCTGAAAAATCAGCTGATAACCTTATGGAGATTCCTTTTTATGTTATTTGTTGTTTGTCCCTTGCTGCTTTTAATATTTTTTCTTTGAATTTAATCTTTGTTAGTTTGATTAATGTGTGTCTTGGTGTGTTTTTCCTAGGGTTTACCCTGTATGGGACTCTCTGTGCTTCCTCGACTTGGGTGACTAAATCCTTTCCCATCTTAGGGAATTTTTTGACTATAATCTCTTCAAATATTTTCTCAGACCCTTTCTTTTTCTCTTCCTCTTCTGGGACCCCTATAGTTTGAATGTTGGTGCGTTTAGAGTTGTCCCAGAGGTCTCTGAGATTGTCTTCAATTTTTTTCTTTCTTTTTTCTTTATTTTGCTCCTCGGCAGTTATTTCCACCATTTTGTCTTCCAGCTCAGTTATTCGTCTTTCTGCCTCTGTTATTCTGTTATTGTTTCCTTCTAGTGTATTTTTCATTTCAGTTATTATTATGTTCATCTCTGTATGTTCTTTAGTTCTTCTAGATCTTTGTTAACCATTCCTTGTATTTTCTAAGTCTGTGCCTCCATTCTATTTCTAAGATTCTGGATCATCTTTACTATCATTCCTCTGAATTCTTTTTCAGGTAGATTTCCTATTTCCTCTTCATTTATTTGGTCCTGTAGGTTTTTACCTTGCTCCTTCATCTGTGACATATTATTTGCCATCTCATTTTTTTTATGAGTGGGATTGTGTTCCTGTCTTAGTGGTTGTTTGGCCTGAGGCTTCCAACCCTGGAGTTTGTAGGCTGCTGGGTAGAGCTGGGTCTTGGTGCTGGTATGAGGACCTCCATGAGACCTCACTCTGATGAATATTCCCTGGGGTCTGAGGTTCTCTGTTAGCCCAGTGGTTCTGACACAGAGCTCCCACTGCAGGAGCTTTGGCCTGACCCCCGCCTGTGAACCAAGATCCTGCAAGCCACGTGGGGTGGCAAAAAAAAAAAAAAAGAGAGAGAAAATAACAAAGAAAAAAATTTAGACTAGGAAACCATCAGATATGTTAGAAAGAATATAAAAATCAAAATATAGATGAATCAACACCTGGAAGGTACAACCGTACCACAATAGTAAAAGAGAGGAGGAGGGAAAAGAGAAACCAAAAAAAAAAAAAAAAAAGAAAGGAAGAAAAAAGGGGGGGAAAGGCCTTGGCTGTGGAGGGCAGGGCCTCAGCAAGGGTGAGGTTTGGGCAGTGGGTGGGGCCAATGCTCAGGACCCACAGGACTGGAAAAGGCCTGGGGGCTGTGGGGGGCAGGGCTTAGGCTCAAGGAACAGAAGGGGCCCAGGCGTGCCCCCCACCCCTGGTCTCAGAGGGCAGGGGACCTCACATGGGAGCCCAGCTAGCTTCCTGGGCTCGAGTGGGGGGTCAAATGCACTCCTCTCCTGCTTCTCCCAGTGGGTCCCTCCTGTCTACCTCTCCTGATCTCCACTGCCTCAGGGGTGCTGATGCAGTCTGGTCTCCACTTCTCCTCCCACCTCTGTACCCCACTTCCTACAGGTTCACCTGGGGATCCCTCCTGTCTCCTTGGGCATCAGGGTCCCCCACCAGCAGCCAGCAGGCACCCTAGTTGCGGGGAGAGGCTAACTCAGTGTTATCCCACACCGCAATCTTGACTTGGCCCCCTCCCTTTATTTGTTTATTCTTCAATTTCTTTCATCAGTGTCTTATAGTTTTCAGTATATAGATCTTTCACCTTGGTTGAAGTTATCCCTGCGTATTTTATTCTTTTTGACACAGTTGTAAATGGGATTTTTTTTAACATCTTTATTGGGGTATAATTGCTTTACAATGGTGTGTTATTTTCTGCTATATAACAAAGTGAATCAGTTATACATACACATATGTTCCCATATCTCTTCCCTCTTGCGTCTCCCTCCCTCCCACCCTCCCTATCCCAACCCTCCAGGCGGTCACAAAGCACCGAGCTGATCTCCCTGTGCTATGCAGCTGCTTCCCACTAGCTATCTACTTTACGTTTGTTAGTGTACATATGTCCATGCCTCTCTCTCGCTTTGTCACAGCTCACCCTTCCCCCTCCCCATATCCTCAAGTCCGTTCTCCAGTAGGTCTGTGTCTATTCCTGTCTTACTCCTAGGCTCTTCATGACTTTTTTTTTCTTAAATTCTATATATATGTGTTAGCATACGGTATTTGTCTTTCTCTTTCTGACTTACTTCACTCTGTATGACAGACTCTAGGTCTATCCACCTCATTACAAATAGCTCAATTTCGTTTCCTTTTATGGCTGAGTAATATTCCATTGTATATATGTGCCACATCTTCTTTATCCATTCATCCGATGATGGGCTCTTAGGTTGTTTCCATCTTGGGGCAATTGTAAATAGAGCTGCAGTGAACATTTTAGTACATGACTCTTTTTGAATTTTGGTTTTCTCAGGGTATATGCCCAGTAGTGGGATTGCTGGGTCATATGGTAGTTCTATTTGTAGTTTTTTAAAGAACCTCTGTACTGTTCTCCATAGTGGCTGAACCAATTCACATTCCCACCAACAGTGCAAGAGTGTTCCCTTTTCTCCACACCCTCTCCAGCATTTATTGTTTCTAGATTTTTTGACGATGGCCATTCTGACTGGTGTGAGATGATATCTCATTGTAGTTTTGATTTGCATTTCTCTAATGATTAATGATGTTGAGCATTCTTTCATGTGCTTGTTGGCAGTCTGTATGTCTTCTTTGGAGAAATGTCTATTTAGGTCTTCTGCCCATTTTTGGATTGCATTGTTTGTTTTTTTGTTAATGAGCTGCATGAGCTGCTTGTAATTTTTGGAGATTAATCCTTTGTCACTTGCTTCATTTGCAAATATTTTCTCCCATTCTGAGGGTTGTCTTTTGGTCTTGTTTATGGTTTCCTTTGCTGTGCAAAAGCTTTGAAGTTTCATGAGGTCCCATTTGTTTATTTTTGTTTTTATTTCCATTTCTCTAGGAGGTGGGTCAGAAAGGATCTTGCTGTGATGTATGTCATAGAGTGTTCTGCCTATGTTTTCCTCTAAGAGTTTGATAGTGTCTGGCCTTACATTTAGGTCTTTAATCCATTTTGTGCTTATTTTTGTGTATGGTGTTAGGGAGTGATCTAATCTCATACTTTTACATGTACCTGTCTAGTTTTCCCAGCACCACTTATTGAAGAGGCTGTCCTTTCTCCACTGTACATTCCTGCCTCCTTTATCAAAGATAAGGTGACCATATGTGCGTGGGTTTATCTCTGGGATTTCTATCCTGTTCCATTGATCTATCTTTCTGTTTTTGTGCCAGTACCATACTGTCTTGATTACTGTAGCTTTGTAGTATAGTCTGAAGTCAGGAAGCCTGATTCCTCCAGCTCCGTTTTTCGTTCTCAAGATTGCTTTGGCTATTCGGGGTCTTTTGTGTTTCCATACAAATTGTGAAATTTTTTGTTCTAGTTCTGTGAAAAATGCCAGTGGTAGTTTCATAGGGATTGCATTGAATCTGTAGATTCCTTTGGGTAGTAGAGTCATTTTCACAATGTTGATTCTTCCAATCCAAGAACATGGTGTATCTCTCCATCTATTTGTATCATCTTTAATTTCTTTCATCAGTGTCTTATAATTTTCTGCATACAGGTCTTTTGTCTCCTTAGGTAAGTTTATTCCTAGGTATTTTATTCTTTTGGTTGCAATGGTAAATGGGAGTGTTTTCTTGATTTCACTTTCAGATTTTTCATCCTTAGTGTATAGGAATGCCAGAGATTTCTGTGCATTAATTTTGTATCCTGCCACTTTACCAAATTCATTGATTAGCTCTAGTAGTTTTCTGGTACCACCTTTAGGATTCTGTATGTATAGTATCATGTCATCTGCAAACAGTGACAGCTTTACTTCTTTCCGATTTAGATTCCTTTTATTTCCTTTTCTTCTCTGATTGCTGTGGCTAAAACTTCCAAAACTATGTTGAATAAGAGTGGTGAGAGTGGGCAACCTTGTCTTGTTCCTGATCTTAGTGGAAATGCTTTCAGTTTTTCACCATTGAGGACGATGTTGGCTGTGGGTTTGTCATATATGGCCTTTATTATGTTGAGGAAAGTTCCCTCTATGCCTACTTTCTGCAGGGTTTTTATCACAAATGGGTGTTGAATTTTGTCGAAAGCTTTCTCTGCATCTATTGAGATGATCATATCGTTTTTCTCCTTCAATTTGTTAGTATGGTTTATCACATTGTTAGATTTGCGTATGTTGAAGAATCCTTGCATTCCTGGAATAAACCCCACTTGATCATGGTGTATGATCCGTTTAATGTGCTGTTGGATTCTGTTTGCTAGTATTTTGTTGAGGATTTTTGCATCTATGTTCATCAGTGATATTGGCCTGTAGTTTTCTTTCTTTGTGATATCCTTGTCTGGTTTTGGTATCAAGGTGATCGTGGGCTCGTAGAAGGAATTTGGGAGTGTTCCTTCCTCTGCTATATTTTGGAAGAGTTTGAGAAGGATAGGTGTTAGCTCTTCTCTAAATGCTTGATAGAATTCGCCTGTGAAGCCATCTGGTCCTGGGCTTTTGTTTGTTGGAAGATTTTTAATCACAGTTTCAATTTCAGTGCTTCTGATTGGTCTGTTCATGTTTTCTATTTCTTCCTGATTCAGTCTTGCCAGGTTGTGCATTTCTAAGAATTTGTCCATTTCTTCCAGGTTGTTCAATTTATTGGCATAGAGTTGCTTGTAGTAATCTCTCATGATCTTTTGTATTTCTACAGTGTCAGTTGTTAACTTCTCCTTTTTCATTTCTAATTCTATTGATTTGAATCTTCTCCCATTTTTTCTTGATGAGTCTGGCTAATGGTTTATCTATTTTGTTTATCTTCTCAAAGAACCAGCTTTTAGTTTTATTGATCTTTGCTATCATTTCCTTCATTTCTTTTTCATTTATTTCTGATATGATTTTTATGATTTCTTTCCTTCTGCTAACTTTGGGGGGTTTTTGTTCTTCTTTTTCTAATTGCTTTAGGTGCAAGGTTAGGTTGTTTATTCGAGATGTTTCCTGTTTCTTAAGGTAGGATTGTATTGCTATTATCTTCCCTCCTAGAACTGCTTTTGCTGCATTCCATAGGTTTGGGGTCGCTGTGTCTCCATTGTCAATTGTTTCTAGGTATTTTTTAATTTCCTGTTTGATGTCTTCAGTGATCACTTCGTTATTAAGTAGTGTATTGTTTAGCATCCATGTGTTTTTATTTTTTACAGATCTTTTCCTGTAATTGATATCTAGTCTCATAGCATTGTGGTCAGAAAAGATAACTTGATACAATTTCAATTTTCTTAAATTTACCAAGGCTTGACTTGTGACCCAAGATATGATCTATTGAGAATGTTCCATGAGCACTTGAGAAAAAATGTGTATTCTGTTGTTTTTGGATGGAGTGTCCTATAAATATCAGTTAAGTCCATCTTGTTTAATGTATCATTTAAAGCTTGTGTTTCCTTATTTATTTTTATTTTGGATGATCTGTCCATGGGTGAAAGTGGGGTGTTAAAATCCCCTACTATGAATGTGTTACTGTCGATTTCCCCTTTTATGGCTGTTAGTATTTTCCTTATGTATTGAGGTGCTCCTATGTTGGGTGCATACATATTTACAATGGTTATATCTTCTTCTTCGGTCGATCCCTTGATCATTATGTAGTGTCCTTCTTTGTCTCTTCTAATAGTGTTTATTTTAAAGTCTGTTGTGTCTGATACGAGAATTGCTACTCCAGCTTTCTTTTGGTTTCCATATTCGTGGAATATCTTTTTCCATCCCCTTACTGTCAGTCTGTATGTGTCTCTAGGTCTGAAGTGGGTCTCTTGTAGACAGCATATATATGGGTCTTGTTTTTGTATCCATTCAGCCAATCTGTGTCTATTGGTGGGAGCATTTAGTCCATTTACATTTAAGGTAAAATCGATATGTATGTTCGTATTTCCATTTTCCAAATTGTTTTGGGTTCGTTATTATAGGTCTTTTCCTTCTCTTGTGTTTCTTGCCTAGAGAAGTTCCTTTAGCGTTTGTTGTAGAGCTGGTTTGGTGGTGCTGAACTCTCTCAGCTTTTGCTTGTCTGTAAAGGTTTTAATTTCTCCATCAAATCTGAATGAGATCCTTGCTGGGTAGAGTAATCTTGGTTGCAGGTTTTTCTCCTTCATCACTTTCAGTATGTCCTGCCAGTCCCTTCTGGCTTGCAGAGTTTCTGCTGAAAGATCAGCTGTTAACCTTATGGGGATTCCCTTGTGTGTTATTTGTTGTTTTTCCCTTGCTGCTTTTAATATGTTTTCTTTGTATTTAACTTTTGACAGTTTGATTAATATGTGTCTTGGCGTATTTCTCCTTGGATTTATCCTGTATGGGACTCTCTGTGCTTCCTGGACTTGATTAACTATTTCCTTTCCCATATTAGGGAAGTTTTCAACTATAATCTCTTCAAATATTTTCTCAGTCCCTTTCTTTTTCTCTTCTTCTTCTGGAACCCCTATAATTCGAATGTTGGTGCGTTTAATGTTGTCCCTGAGGTCTCTGAGACTGTCCTCAGTTCTTTTCATTCTTTTTTCTTTATTCTGCTCTGCAGTAGTTACTTCCACTATTTTATCTTCCAGGTCACTTATCCGTTCTTCTGCCTCAGTTATCCTGCTATTGATCCCATCTAGAGTATTTTTAATTTCATTTATTGTGTTGTTCATCGTTGCTTGTTTCATCTTTAGTTCTTCTAGGTCCTTGTTGAATGTTTCTTGCATTTTGTCTATTCTATTTCCAAGATTTTGGATCATCTTTACTACCATTATTCTGAATTCTTTTTCTGGTAGACTGCCTATTTCCTCTTCATTTGTTAGGTCTGGTGGGTTTTTATCTTGCTCCTTCATCTGCTGTGTGTTTTTCTGTCTTCACATTTTGCTTATCTTAGTGTGTCTGGGGTCTCCTTTTTGCAGGCTGCAGGTTCGTAGTTCCCATTGTTTTTGATGTCTGTCACCAGTGGCTAAGGTTGGTACAGTGGGTTGCCTAGGCTTCCTGGTGGAGGGGACTAGTGCCTGTGTTCTGGTAGATGAGGCTGGATCTTGTCTCTCTAATGGGCAGGTCCACGTCTGGTGGTGTGTTTTGGGGTATCTGTGGACTTATTATGATTTTAGGCAGCCTCTCTGCTAATGGGTGGGGTTGTGTTCCTGTCTTGCTAATTGTTTGGCATAGGTTGTCCAGCACTGTAGTTTGCTGGTCGTTGAGTGAAGCTGGGTGCTGGTGTTGAGATGGAGATCTCTGGGAGATTTTCGCTGTTTCATATTATTTGGAGCTGGGAGGGCTCTTGTTGACCAGTGTCCTGAAGTTGGCTCTCCCACCTCAGAGGCACAGCACTGACTCCTGGCTGCAGCACCAAGAGTCTTTCATCCACACGGCTCAGAATAAAAGGGAGAAAAAGTAGAGAGAAAGAATTAGTAGAAGTAGGAAGGAAGAAAGAAAGAAAGAAAGAAATGAAGGAAGGGAGGAAGGAAGGAAGGAAGAAAAGAAGGAACGAAAGGGACGGAAGGAGGGAGGAAGGAAGGATGGAAGGAAGGAAAAAAGAAAGAAAGAAGATACAGTAAAATAAAGTATAATAAAGTTATTGAATTAAAAAATAATTATTTAGAAAAAAAGGGACGTATAGAACCTTAGGACAAATGGTGGAAGCAAAGCTATACAGACAAACTCTTACACAGAAACATACACATACACCCTCACAAAAAGAGAAAAAGGGGAAAAAATCATAAATCTTGCTCTCAAAGTCCACCTCCTCAAATTGGGATGATTCGTTGTCTAAAGGAGGGAAGGGAGGAAAGAAAGAAAGAGAGAGGGAGGGAGGAAGGAAGGAAGGAATGAAGGAAGGAAAGAAAGAAAGAAAGGAAGGAAGGAAAGAAAGAAAGAAAGGAAGGAAGGAAAGAAAGAAAGAAAGGAAGAAAGAAAGAAAAAGAAAAAGAAAAAGAAAAGAAAGAAAAGAAAAGAAAGAAGGTAAAGTATAATAAAGTTATTAAAATTCAAACTAATTAGAATTTTAAAAAATTAAAAAAATAAAAGCGGATGGATAGAACCCTAGAACAAATGGTGGAAGCAAAGCTATACAGACAAAATCTCACACAGAAGCATACACATACACACTCACAAAAAGAGGAAAAGGGGAAAAAATCATAGATCTTGCTCCCACAGTCCAACAGATGCAGGTACATCAAGTTGATTGTGGAGCTTTAATCCGCTGCTTCTGAGGCTGCTGGGAGAGATTGCCCTTTATCTTCTTTGTTCTCACATCTCCCGGGGCTCAGCTTTGGATTTGGCCCTCCCTCTGCATGTAGGTCGTCGGAGGGCGTCTGTTCTTCGCTCAGACAGGACGGGGTTAAAGGAGCCGCTGATTCGGGGGCTCTGGCTCACTCAGGCCGGGGGAGGGAGGGGCACGGAGCGCGGGCCGGGCCTGCGGCGGCAGAGGCCGGCGTGACGTTGCACCAGCCTGAGGCGCACCGTGCGTTCTCCCGGGGAAGTTGTCCCTGGATCCCGGGACCCTGGCAGTGGCGGGCTGCACAGGCTCCCCGGAAGGGGCTGTGGACAGTGACCTGTGCTCACACACAGGCCTCTTGGTGGCGGCAGCAGCAGCCTTAGCGTCTCATGCCCGTCTCTGGGGTCCGCGTTTTCAGCCGCGGCTCATGCGCGTCTCGGGGGTTCTTTTAAGCAGCGTTCTTAAACCCCTCTCCTCGCGCACCAGGAAACAAAGAGGGAACAAAAAGTCTCTTGCCTCTTCGGCAGCTCCAGACTTTTCCCGGACTCCCGGGCTAGCCATGGCGCACCAACCCCTGCAGGCTGTGTTCACGCCGCCAACCCCAGTCCTCTCCCTGCGCTCCGATGGAAGCCCGAGCCTCAGCTCCCAGTCCCGCCCGCCCCAGCGGGTGAGCAGACAAGCCTCTCGGGCTGGTGAGTGCCGGTCGGCACCGATCCTCTGTGCGGGAATCTCCCCGCTTTGCCCTCTGCACCCCTGTTGCTGTGCTCTCCTCTGCGGCTGCGAAGCTCTCCCCCTCCGCCACCCGCAGTCTCCACCCGCGAAGGGGCTTCTAGTGTGTGGAAAGCTTCCCTCCTTCACAGCTCCCTCCCACTGGTGCAGGTCCCGTCCCTATTCTTTTGTCTCTGTTTTTCCTTTTTTTCTTTTGCCCTACCCAGGTACGTGGGGAGTTTCTTGCCTTTTGGGAGGTCTGAGGTCTTCTGCCAGCGTTCAGTAGGTGTTCTGTAGGAGTTGCTCCACGTGTAGATGTATTTCTGGTGTATCTGTGGGGAGGAAGGTGATCTCCGTGTCTTACTCTTCCACCATCTTCCCCCCTCCCGGGATTGTTTTCTTAATCTGTCTTTGTGATAGTTCATTATTAGTGTATAGAAATACAACAGATTTCTGTATATTGATTTTATATCTGGCAACTTTACTGAATTCATTTATTAGTTCTAACTAACAAAGAAATTCTTGTGGGGTTTTTTTGCTGGACTCTTTAGGGTTTTCTATATATGGTATCATGTCATCTGCAAATAGTGACAATTTTACTTCTTCCTTTCCAATTTGGATGGCTTCTATTTCTTTTTCATGTCTAACTGATGTGGCTCAGACTTGCAATACTATTATATTGATAAAAGTGATGAGAGTGGGTATCCTTGTCTTGTTCCTGATCTTGGAGGGAAAGCTTTGAGCTTTTTACCATTGAGTATGATGTTAGCTGTGGGTTTGTCATATATAGCCTTTATTTATGCTGAGGTACATTCCCTCAGTATTCACATTGTTGAGCATTTTACCATGAATGGGTATTGAATTTTGTTCAATGCTTTCTCTGCATCTATTGAGGTGATATTTTTTATCCTTCACTTTGTCAAGGTGTTAATCACATTGATTTGTGGATGTTGACCCATTCTTGCATCCCTGGGATAAATCCCACTTGATCATGGTGTACGATCCTTTCAGTGTGCTGTTGGATTCAGTTTGCTAATATTTTGTTGGGGATTTTTGCATCTATGTTCATTAAGGATATTGTCCAGTAATTTTTTTGTGGTATTCTTCTCTGGTTTTGGTATCAGGGTAATGTTGGCCTCTTAAAATGAGTTTGGAAGTGTTTCTTCCTCTTCATTTTTT
This sequence comes from Lagenorhynchus albirostris, assembly GCF_949774975.1. Classification (NCBI taxonomy): domain Eukaryota; kingdom Metazoa; phylum Chordata; class Mammalia; order Artiodactyla; family Delphinidae; genus Lagenorhynchus; species Lagenorhynchus albirostris. The sequence goes on from NC_083095.1 coordinate 192,096,883, forward strand.
TGGAAATAGTTTGAGAAGGATTGGTGTTAAATCTTTGGATGTTTGGTAGAATTTACTAGTGAGCCACCTGGTCCTAGACTTTTGTTTGTTGGGAGGTTTTTAATTGCTGATTCAATCTTCTCACTAGTAATCAAGCTATTCAGATTTTCTATTTCTTCATGATTCAGTCTTGGAAGATTGTGTGTTTCTAGAAATTTATCCATTTCTTCTAGGTTGTTCAATTGTTGGTGTATAATTGTCCATAGTTGTCTCTTATGATCCTCTTTATTTCTTTACTATTAGTTGTTACTTCTCTTTCATTTCTGATTTCATTTATTTAAGCCCACTCTCTTTTTTTTTTCCTTGGTGAATCTAGCTAATGGTTTGTCAGTTTTGTTTATCTTTTCAAAGAACCAGCTCTTACTTTCATTGATATTTTCTATTGTCTTTTTAGTCCCTATTTCATTTACTTTTGCTTTGATCTTTATTATTTCCTTCCTTGTAGTAACTTTGGGCTTCATTTCTTTTTCTAGATCCTTTGGATGCAAAGTTGGATTAGTTATTTGGAATTTCTCTTCTTTCTTAAAGTAGGCCTGTATCATTATGAACTTTCCTCTTAAAACTGCTTTTGCTGCATCCCATAGACTTTGGTATATCATATTTTTGTTTTCATTTGTCTGTAGGTATTTTTAATTTTTTTCCTTTGATTTCTTCAATGACCCATTGATTGATCAGTAGCATATTATTTAATCTCCAAGTTTATGGTTTTCGAATTTTCTTCCTGTAACTGATTTCTAGTTTTATACCATTGTGGTCAGAGAAAAATGCTTGATATGATTTCAGCCTTCTTGAATTTCTTGAGACTTGTTTTCTGGCCTAACATGTGATCAACCCTGGAGAATGCTCTATGTGCACTGAGAATTTATGCTGCTTTTGGGTGGAACTCTGTATAAATCTATTAAATCTCTGGTCTCATATGTCATTTATGGTTGTTTCCCTATTGATTTTCTGTCTGGATGATCTATCCATCGATGTAAGTGGGGTGTTAAAGTCCCCTACTCTTATTGTATTGCTGTCAGTTTCTCCCTTTAGGCTCATTAATATTCACTTTAACTATTTTGGTGCTCCTATGTTGGGTGCATATATATTTATAAATGTTTAGATCTTCTTGCTAGATTAACCCCTTTATCATTATGTAATGTCCTCTTTGTCTTTTATTACAGTCTTTAATTTAAAGTCTATTTTATCTGATATGAGTATAGCTACTCCAACTTTCTTTTCATTTCCATTTGCATGGAATATCTTTCTCCATCCCTTTGCTTTCACTGTGTGTGTCCTTACTTCTAAAGTGAGCCTCTTGTAAACAGCACATAGTTGGGTCTTGTTTTTTCATCCATTAGGCCACTCTGTGTCTTTCAATAGGAGCATTTTTTAAATTTATGTTTTAATTTTTTTATATGGACCATTTTTCAAGTCCTTATTGAATTTGTTACAATATTGCTTCTGTTTTATGTTTTCGTTTTTTGACCATGAGGTATGTGGGCTCTCAGCTCCCTGTCCAGGGATTGAACCCACACCCCCTGCATTGGAAGGTGAAGTCTGAATCGCTGGACTGCCAGGGAAGTCCCCTCAATAGGAGCATTTAGTCCATTTACACGTAAAGTAATTATTGATAGGTATGTATTTACTGCCATTTTGTTAGCTGTTTTCTGGCTTGTAGTTTCTGGTTTGTAGTTCTCTCTGTTCCTTTCTTCTTCTCTTTCTCTCTTTCTTTGCAGTTACATGCATTTCTTTAGTGTTATGTTCAGGTTCTTTTGTCATTTTTCTTTTTGTGTATTTACTATAAATTTTTTGCTTTGTGGTTACTGTGAGGTTCACATATAACATCGTATGTATGTAATGGTCTGTTTTAAGTTGATAACAACTTAAATTTGAACACATCCTAGAACTTTACTTTTTATTCCCATCATGTCATATCACTTTTTATATGATATAAAAAGTGATATGTCACTTACGTCACTTTTTTTTTTTTTTTTTTGCGGTACGTGGGCCTCTCACTGCTGTGGTCTCTCCCGTTGCGGAGCACAGGCTCTGGACACGCAGGCTCAGCGGCCATGGCTCACGGGCCCAGCCACTCCGCGGCATGCGGGATCTTCCCAGACCGGGGCTCGAACCCGCGTCCCCTGCATCGGCAGGCGGACTCTCAACCACTGCGCCACCAGGGAAGCCCTATGTCACTTTTTATATCTTTTAATTGTATGCATCCCTTGACTAATTATTGTAGTTTTATTTAATTTTACTTTTGTTTTTAACCTTCATACTTGCTTTATAAGTGACTGATTCATTACCCTTACTATATATTTACCTTTTCCAGTGAGGTTTTTTACTTTGGTATGTTTTTTTTTTTTAACATCTTTATTGGGATATAACTGCTTTACAATGGTGTGTTAGCTTTTGCCTTATAACAAAGTGAGTCAGCTATACATATACATATGTTCCCATATCTCTTCCTTCTTGTGTCTCCCACCCACCCTCCCTATCCCACCCCTACAGGCAGTCACAAAGCACCGAGCTGATCTCCCTGTACTATGCAGCTGTTTCCCACTAACTATCTACCTTACGTTTGGTAGTGTATATATGTCTATGCCACTCTCTTACTTTGTCACAGCTCACACTTCTCCCTCCCCATATCCTCAAGTCCATTCTCTAGTAGGTCTGTGTCTTTATTCATGTCTTACCCCTAGGTTCTTCATGACATTTCTTTTTTAGATTTCACATATATGTGTTAGCATACAGTATTTGTCTTTCTCCTTCTGACTTACTTCACTCTGTATGACAGACTCTACGTCTATCCACCTCATTACAAATAGCTCAATTTCGTTTCTTTCTATGGCTGAGTAATACTCCATTGTATATATGTGCCACATCTTCTTTATCCATTCATCCGATGATGGGCACTTAGGTTGTTTCCATCTCCGGCTATTGTAAATAGAGCTGCAATGAACATTTTGGTACATGACTCTTTTTGAATTCTGGTTTTCTCAGGGTATATGCCCAGTAGTGGGATTGCTGGGTCATATGGTAGTTCTATTTGTAGTTTTTTAAGAAACCTCCATACTGTTCTCCATAGTGGCTGAACCAATTCACATTCCCACCAGCAGTGCAAGAGGGTTCCCTTTTCTCCACACCCTCTCCAGCATTTACTGTTTCTAGATTTTTTGATGATGGCCATTCTGACTGGTGTGAGATGATATCTCATTGTACTTTTGATTTGCATTTCTCTAATGATTAATGATGTTGAGCATTCTTTCATGTGTCTGTTGGCAGTCTGTATATCTTCTTTGTAGAAATGTCTATTTAGGTCTTCTGCCCACTTTTGGATTGGGTTGTTTGTTTTTTTGTTATTGAGCTGTATGAGCTGCTTGTAAATTTTGGAAATTAATCCTTTGTCAGTTGCTTCATTTGCAAATATTTTCTCCCATTCTAAGGGCTGTCTTTTGGTCTTGTTTATGGTTTCCTTTGCTTTGCAAAAGCTTTGAAGTTTCATTAGGTACCATTTGTTTATTTTTGTTTTTATTTCCATTTCTCTAGGAGGTGGGTCAGAAAGGATCTTGCTGTGATTTATGTCATAGAGTGTCCTGCCTATGTTTTCCTCTAAGAGTTTGATAGTTTCTGGCCTTACATTTAGGTCTTTAATCCATTTTGAGCTTATTTTTGTGTATGGTGTTAGGGAGTGATCTAATCTCATACTTTTACATGTACCTGTCCAGTTTTCCCAGCACCACTTATTGAAGAGGCGGTCCTTTCTCCACTGTACATTCCTGCCTCCTTTATCAAAGATAAGGTGACCATATGTGCGTGGCTTTATCTCTGGGCTTTCTATCCTGTTCCATTGAGCTGTCCTTCTGTTTTTGTGCCAGTACCGTACTGCCTTGATGACTGTAGCTTTGTAGTATAGTCTGAAGTCAGGGAGTCTGATGCCTCCACCTCCATTTTTCGTTCTCAAGATTGCTTTGGCTATTCGGGGTCTTTTGTGTTTCCATACAAATTGTGAAATTTTTTGTTCTAGTTCTGTGAAAAATGCCAGTGGTAGTTTGATAGGGATTGCATTGAATCTGCAGATTGCTTTGGTTAGTAGAGTCATTTTCACAATGTTGATTCTTCCAATCCAAGAACATGGTATATCTCTCCATCTATTTGTATCATCTTTAATTTCTTTCATCAGTGTCTTATAAATTTCTGCATACAGGTCTTTTGCCTCCTTAGGTAGGTTTATTCCTAGATATTTTATTCTTTTTGTTGCAATGGTAAATGGGAGTGTTTTCTTGATTTCACTTGCAGATTTTTCATCATTAGTGTATAGGAATGCCAGAGATTTCTGTGCATTAATTTTGTATCCTGCTACTTCACCAAATTCATTGATTAGGTCTACTAGTTTTCTGGTAGCATCTTTAGGATTCTGTATGTATAGTATCATGTCATCTGCTAATAGTGACAGCTCTACTTCTTCTTTTGCGATTTGGATTCCTTTTATTTCCTTCTCTTCTCTGATTGCTGTGGCTAAAACTTCCAAAACTATGTTGAATAAGAGTGGTGAGAGTGGGCAACCTTGTCTTGTTCCTGATCTTAGTGGAAATGCTTTCAGTTTTTCACCATTGAGTATGATGCTTGCTGTGGATTTGTCATATATGGCCTTTATTATTTTGAGGAAAGTTACCTCTATGCCTACTTTCTGCAGGGTTTTTATCATAAATGGGTGTTGAATTTTGTCAAAAGCTTTCTCTGCATCTATGGAGATGATCATATGGTTTTTCTCCTTCAATTTGTTAATATGGTTTATCACATTGATTGTTTTGCGTATGTTGAAGAATCCTTGCATTCCTGGAATAAACCCCACTTGATCATGGTGTATGATCCTTTTAATGTGCTGTTGGATTCTGTTTGCTAGTATTTTGTTGAGGATTTTTGCATCTATGTTCATCAGTGATAGTGGCCTGTAGTTTTCTTTCTTTGTGATATCTTTGTCTGGTTTTGGTATCAAGGTGATTGATGGTGGCCTCATAGAATGAATTTGGGAGTGCTCCTCCCTCTGCTATATTTTGGAAGAGTTTGAGAAGGGTAGGTGTTAGCTCTTCTCTAAATGTTTGACAGAATTTGCCTGTGAAGCCATCTGGTCCTGGGCTTTTGTTTGTTGCAAGATTTTAAATCACAGTTTCAATTTCAGTGCTTGTGATTGGTCTGCTCATATTTTCTATTTCTTCCTGATTCAGTTTTGGCAGGTTGTGCATGTCTAAGAATTTGTCCATTTCTTCCAGGTTGTCCATTTTATTGGCATAGAGTTGCTTGTAGTAATCTCTCATGATCTTTTGTATTTCTGCAGTGTCAGTTGTCACTTCTCCTTTTTCATTTCTAATTCTGTTGATTTGAGTCTTCTCCCTTTTTTTCGTGATGAGTCTGGCTAATGGTTTATCTATTTTGTTTATCTTCTCAAAGAACCAGGTTTTAGTTTTATTGATCTTTGCTATCGCTTCCTTCATTTCTTTTTCATTTATTTCTGATCTGATCTTTATGATTTCTTTCCTTCCACTAACTTTGGGGTTTTTTTGTTTTTCTTTCTCTAATTGCTTGAGGTGCAAGGTTAGGTTGTTTATTCGAGATGTTTCCTGCTTCTTTAGGTGGGCTTGTATTGCTATAAACTTCCCCCTTAGAACTGCTTTTGCTGCATCCCATAGGTTTTGGGTCGTCGTGTCTCCATTGTCATTTGTTTCTAGGTATTTTTTAATTTCCTGTTTGATTTCTTCAGTGATCACTTCGTTATTAAGTAGTGTATTGTTTAGCCTCCATGTGTTTGTATTTTTTACAGATCTTTTCCTGTAATTGATATCTGGTCTCATGGTGTTGTGGTCGGAAAAGATACTGGATACAATTTCAATTTTCTTAAATTTACCAAGGGTTGACTTGTGACCCAAGATATGATCTATCGTGGAGAATGTTCCATGAGCACTTGAGGAAAATGTGTATTCTGTTGTTTTTGGATGGAGTGTCCTATAAATATCAATTAAGTCCATCTTGTTTAATGTATCATTTAAAGCTTGTGCTTCCTTATTTATTTTCATTTTGGACGATCTGTCCATTGGTGAAAGTGGGGGTGTTAACGTCCCCTACTATGATTGTGTTACTGTTGATTTCCCTTTTTATGGCTGTTAGTATTTGCCTTATGTATTGAGGTGCTCCTATGTTGGGTGCATACATATTTACAATGGTTATATCATCTTCTTCTTGGGTCGATCCCTTGATCATTACTAGTGTCCTTCTTTGTCTCTTGTAATAGTCTTTATTTTAAAGTCTGTTGTGTCTGATACGAGAATTGCTACTCCAGCTTTCTTTTGGTTTCCATATTCGTGGAATATCTTTTTCCATCCCCTTACTGTCAGTCTGTATGTGTCTCTAGGTCTGAAGTGGGTCTCTTGTAGACAGCATATATATGGGTCTTGTGTTTGTATCCATTCAGCCAATCTGTGTCTTCTGGAGGGAGCATTTAGTCCATTTACATATAAGGTTATTATCGATACTTATGTTCCTGTTCCCATTTTCTAAACTGTTTTGGGTTCGTTTTTGTAGGTCTTTTCCTTCTATTGTTTTTCTTGCCTAGAGAAGTTCCTTTAGCATTTGTTGTAAAGCTGGTTTGGTGGTGCTGAACTCTCTCAGCTTTTGCTTGTCTGTAAAGGTTTTAATTTCTCCATCAAATCTGAATGAGATCCTTGTTGGGTAGAGTAATCTTGGTTGCAGGTTTTTCTCCTTCATCACTTTCAATATGTCCTGGCAGTCCCTTCTGGTTTGCAGAGCTTCTGCTGAAAGATCAGCTGTTAACCTTATTGGGGATTTCCTTATGTGTCATTTGTTGTTTTTCCCTTGCTGCTTTTAATATGCTTTCTTTGTATTTAATTTTTAACAGTTTGATTAATATGTGTCTTGGCGTATTTCTCCTTGGATTTATCCTGTATGGGACTCTCTGTGCTTCCTGGACTTGATTGACTATTTCCTTTCCCATATTAGGGAAGTTTTCAACTATAATCTCTTCAGATATTTTCTCAGTCCCTTTCTTTTTCTCTTCTTCTTCTGGAACCCCTATAATTGGAATGTTGGTGCGTTTAATGTTGTCCCAGAGGTCTCTGAGACTGTCCTCAGTTTTTTTCATTATTTTTTTCTGTATTCTGCTCTGTAATAGTTATTTCCACCATTTTAGCTTCCAGGTCACTTATCCGTTCTTCTGCCTCAGTTATTCTGCTATGATCCCATCTAGAGTATTTTTCATTTCATTTATTGTGTTGTTCATCGTTGGTTGTTTCATCTTTAGTTCTTCTAGGTCCTTGTTAAATGTTTCTTGCATTTTGTCTATTCTATTTCCAAGATTTTGGATCATCTTTACTACCGTTATTCTGAATTCTTTTTCTGGTAGACTGCCTATTTCCTCTTCATTTGTTAGGTCTGGTGGGTTTTTACCTTGCTCCTTCATCTGCTGTGCACCACCCGCAGTCTCCGCCCATGAAGGGGTTTCTAGTGTGTGGAAACTTTTCCTCCTTCACAGCTCCCTCCCACTGGTGCAGATCCCGTCCCTATTCTTTTGTGTCTGTTTTTTCTTTTGCCCTACCCAGGTACGTGGGGTTTCTTCCCTTTTGGGAGGTCTGAGGTCTTCTGCCAGCTTTCAGTAGGTGTTCTATAGGAGTTGTTCCACGTGTAGATGTATTTCTGGTGTATCTGTGGGGAGGAAGATGATCTCCGTGTCTTACTCTTCCGCCATCTTCCCCTGGACCCGGTATGTTTTCTTGTTATTAATTAGTACCATTTGTTTTCAGCTTAAGGAAGTCCCTTTAACATTTCTGAGCTAGGTCCTCATTCTCCCAGCAGATCACTTAAGTTGTGTTTTCTCTTCTCTGCCTTTTCTTCTTAAAAGAAGGAAAGATTCTCCTAAGTTACCAATCTGAGTGATTTAGTTTTCTCTAGGCTATACCTTCAAAGTCAGCCCCAGGTCTTTTTTGCATATCAAAAACTTGGCCTAATTATTACGTTCAGGCAAGAGAGAATAGTGACTCAGACCAGTGCTGTGGAGGTAGTCAAAAGAGGTCCAACTCTGGGCGCATTTGGAAGGTGGAGCCAACAGATTTGTTCATGTCTTGGATGAGGGCCATGAGAAACGAGGAAGCTGAGGACACTGCAATGTCTTTGGCCCAAGCAAGTGGAGAGATGAGTTGACATGACTCGAGATGGGGAGGCTGTGAGAAAACGGGTTTCAGATGGGAGAATCAGGAGTTCAGCTTTGTCCATGTAAAATTTAATGTGTATTTTTATATCCAAGTTGAGATGTCAGCTAGGCAGTCAAATGGTCAGAGTTCAGGTCAGAGCTGGAGACTTAAATTTTATCATTCCACTCCTTGATATCATATACATCATATGTACAACTTATATTCATCATATACATGTATACACAGACACACAGTTGACTTTGAACAGCATGGGTTTGAACTGTGTGCGTCCACTTCTTTGCAGATTTTTTTCAATAGTTGGTTAAATCCATGGATGTGGAACTACAGTTACAGGGGACCAACCATGGGACTTGAGCATCTGTGGATTTTGGTATCCGTGGCAGGTCCTGGAACCAATACCCTATGGATACTTAAGGATGACTGCATATATGTATTTATATTTACATACACACATATAACTTGTCTCTAAAATAACTTACCTCTAAATATTCTCTCACAAAAGTGATTTAACAATAGGACACAGACAGCCACATGGACTTTCAATCTCTTCCCAAAGGGAGAAAACACAAGTTAAATGTAGGCACTGTATCCAGAATTGATAACAAGAGGGCATTTTTCTTAGAGTCTGGAGGAAACCTATGGACTATTCCAAGTAAGATAGCAAATTAAACTCCTGAGTTTAGTTTTTCTTCCTTCTGAAATCTACTAACATTACATTCAAGAAACTTAAAAAAAAAAAAAACAACAACAAACCAACAGGGACAAGGAAAATTGGAGAATTGCAGAGGAGAACGTAATAAATTTGTATATGTTGAAATTCAATGGGAGAGTGGCAACTGCCCAGCAGATCTGAGGAATCAGAATGCAAAGTCTAAAGTGGGGAAAACTGAGACCAAATCCAATTTGCAATGTGGAAGCCTCAAAATATCAGGAACTAGTACGACTAAGTACCTCTGGAACTGTTTGGTAGGGTTGAGGGTGCAGGCTCCAATAAGGAAGACTGGGTGAAAGCTAGAGCCCCTTGTCCAACTCCACCCCACAGAGTCACTGCTGTCCGCAGCCCAGCATCTGTCTACAGAGGGTAAAACAGTGTCTCTGGGCTGGAGGACAGCAGCCACTGTGAGGTGTGGCTACTCTACCCAAGGTGGAGATTAAGCTCCATTGAATGGAGCTCTCTGTCCTACTCACTCACAAATCTCTCGACGCCCATCCTTTACTCGCTGGCTAGAGTCTGAAAAGCTCTTTCTTGCAAAATTTGACCAGCTCAACACAAAAGCTATCAAGATACTGACCTGGGGAGAACTTCAGCCAGCCTTCCCAGGGCCTCTGCTGGCTTGTGGGAAACTGTTGTGTGGATTGGAAAACGTTATTTTCTCTGGGTAGATGAAGCTTTGCTAATGTCGGACTTGAAAAGCAGATCACAGTTTTGTGGGAGGAAAAAGGCATCCCTTCTTTCAGGAAGACGCATAGCCTCTGACCAGGGTTCATGAACTGGTAAGTAACTGAGGGCTGCATTTGAGCCCCCTTCAATCTGGTGTCTTCATAGAGAGCACCATTGTAAGTGGCCCTGAGACCACCCCGATCACCCTGTAGTAAAGCACAAAGTCAGCAGGCCCCACCTACATACTCAAAATCTCCAATCATCCAATGAGTAACTGCATCTAAAGGATGTCTTGAACCTGTAAGGTAGAATCTGAAACAAACAGAAACAAATCAGTCCTTGGAAGAAACACAGTGTAGCACAGAGAAGAAAAAAATCAACACCCTCAGGTGATATAAAAGGTGTCACATCCATGAGACCAGAATAGGACTCTATGAAAAAAAAAAAAAAAGCATTCAGGAAGCACAAATTCAATAGAATAGTTGGAAGATAAAGGTAAAGAAACTTCCCAGAAAGTGGAGCAAAAAGATAAAGAAATGAAAATAGGAAAGATTAAGAAAAAGAGAACACCATGCAAAAGACATAACTTCGGAAGATTGGCTTCAGAAGGAGATAATTGAGAAAACGGAGAGGAGGAAATGGAATGAAATAACGAGAATTTCCCAGAACTGAAGTGCATGAACCACTAGATTGAAAGGGCCTATCAGGTGCCTGTATACAGTGGATAAAACAGGCCTACGATGAGATGCGGCATTGTAAAATTTCAGGACGTTAAGTACACACACACACAATTTTGTAATCTTCAAAAGAGAAAGGAGAGACAGAGAGAGATCACAAAGCAAACATCAAGAATCACTTTGGACTTCTCAACAGTAACACCAGAAGCAAGAAGAAAATGGAGCATTGCCTTCAAAACTCTTCCAACTCCTCAAAAATTACTTCCAACCTAGAATTCTATACCAAAGCAAACTGTTAAATTACGTATGAAAGAAGTCATCTAAGTCTTAAGAGATTGACCTCCTTTGCACATTTTTCAAGAAGCTACTGGAGGATATGATTACCCTTTTAATATCTTTCAAATGTTTTCTAAACCTTCAAATAGAATATTGACAAGCCCAGCTCATATTCTAATTCATACTTGGTCTTGTTTGAACACATATTGGTGAAGTTCCTGACTGCTCTATTTCAAAGTCATTTTACCCCACAAAAGTGTTCTTTGAGCTCCTAAGAACCAGAGGAAAGCCATAGTGAAACTCAAAAGCAAAAATACAGAGCAGTCTCTTCCTTCTTCTGCAGCACCCGGCCTATATTCCGGCCACCAGAGCCCCCAAGGACTGTGAGCCCTATCTCTCGGGTCTCCCTGATTTCTCCAGAAAGGACTCTTGGAACCTATCACAGAAACAGAACTTGACAGGGACTCAGAGACTGTGTCCCACCGACCTATTCCTGAGAAACTCTGCCCTCTCTTCTACAGAGGTGCTCAAGCACATGACCCAGCTTCCACTGCCCAGGAGCAGCCTAACCTCTTCTTGAGAGGGTCAGTTGTTCCAGCCAATTGTAGACACTTTTCATCACTGTCACTAGTGTTGGGATGAGTGTACAGCTCCTGAAGTATGTTTTCTACTAGAGTACTAAGGGCTAACAACTGGAGCGCAGTTACTGTGAGCCAGGCCTTGGTCCAAGAACCTTAAAAATATAACTTACAGATAATAGTGAACTCGGGGTCATCACAGGTGGCCTCCCATGCCCATTCCGCATGGCCTTATCCTAGACTGCACCTTCTCCTAGCTCACCCCTGCCTTCCGCTGAGAGCAGTTGCAGGCTGGGCACTTATCTTTTTCTTATCACATCTTGTAAAGGGGAAGAGATTAATAGTAATAATTTAAAATACTAAATTATCAGTTTATTTCCCTTCTCTACCATCTTCTCCACCTTCCTTCACTTAGACTGAGTTACCCTTAACACTTGCCAACCCAATAGGAAGAAAAATAGGTGAGTGAAAATGCATTTGAGTTCTGGCCAGCCTTGCAACTGAGTTTATAGGATAGTCCTTTTGCAGGAAGGAGCTAGAGAAGTTTTATTATTCTAATAACACAAGAGGTGTGGGTGAGCTCTGTCTTTTTATAATATAAATTAATAAGTTATATAGTTTAGCCTTACATTTCCGTGAATATTTAAAATTCATCCAACTTCTCCTATTTCCCGTTGCAAATATATTCCAGATCCAAGGCATTTATCCCACTTTAATTATCTACCATATGCCTTTGTTCATCCGTGGGGGTCTGATGTCCTTCTGGACTAGAGACTGACACAGGAGGGGACTCTAATCTGAACAGAACTCATCATGTATTAGAATGAACACAGACTTGTGTTAGTGCAACTTCCTTGCCTTATGTTTTTGTTCACTTAACAGGACACCACAAACCTCCTGTTAACATTAATTTCCAACATAATTAGATTAAAATTGCATATGTGGATCAGTCCAGTTGGAACTCTAGCAGAGAAAGTGAGATTCAAGTTTTATTTGAATCTCTCTACTCAACAACAAACAACCTCCAATTCACGACAACAACAATAGTAATAAAAAGGATCATCCTTTATGAGCATGTAGTGTAAGCACTTTACATTCATCATCTCATTGAATCCCCACATCTATCCCATTAAAATGGCATTATTGCAAATCCTAATTTTACTGATAAGAAAACTGAGGCTCAAAGATGGGGGAGTAGAAGGACGCGCGCTCACTCCCTCTTGTAAGAGCACTGTGGCATCACAACTACCTGCCGAGCAGTCATCAACAGGAAGACACTGAAACTCACCAAAAAGACACCCCACATCCAAAGACAAAGGAGGAGCCACAGTGAGACGGTAGGAGGGGCACAACCACAGTAAAATCAAATCCCATAACTGCTGGGTGGGTGACTCACAAACTGGAGAACACTTATACCACAGAAGTCCACCCACCGGAGTGAAGGTTCTGAGCCCCACGTCAGGCTTCCCGACCTGGGGGTCTGGCAACGGGAGGAGGAATTCCCAGAGAATCAGACTTTGAAGGCTAGCGGGATTTGATTGCAGGACTTCGACAGGACTGGGGGAAACAGAGACTCCACTCGTGGAGGGCACACACAAAGTAGTGTGCGCATCGGGACCCAGGGGAAGGAGCAGTGACCCCACAGGAGACTGAACCAGACCTACCTGCTAGTGTCGGAGGGTCTCCTGCAGAGGCAGGGGGTGGCTGTGGCTCACCGTGAGGACAAGGACACTGGCAGCAGCAGTTCTGGGAAGTACTCCTTGGCGTGAGCCCTCCCAGAGTCCGCCATTAGCCCCACCAAAGAGCCCGGGTAGGCTCCAGTGTTGGGTCACCTCAAGCCAAACAATCAACAGGGAGGGAACCCAGCCCCACCCATCAGCAGACAAGCAGATTAAAGTTTTACTGAGCTCTGCCCACCTGAGCAACACCCACCTGTACCCACCACCAGTCCCTCCCATCAAGAAACTTGCACAAGCCTCTTAAATAGCCTCATCCACCAGAAGGCTGACAGCAGAAGCAAGAAGAACTACAATCCTGCAGCCTGTGGAATGGAAACCACATTCACAGAAAGATAGACAAGATGAAAAGGCAGAGAGCTATGCACCAGATGAAGGAACAAGATAAAACACAAGAAAAAACAATGGAATGAAGTGGAGATAGGCAACCTTCCAGAAAAAGATTTCAGAATAATGATAGTGAAGATGATCCAGGACCTCAGAAAAAGAATGGAGGAAAAGATCGAGAAGATGCAGGAAATGTTTAACAAAGACGTAGAAGAATTAAAGAACAAACAGAGATGAACACTACAGTAACTGAAATGAAAAATACACTAGAAGGAATCAATAGCAGAATTAACTGAGGCAGAAGAACAGATAAGTGACCTGGAAGACAGAATGGTGGGATTCACTGCTGCAGAACAGAATAAAGAAAAAAGAATGAAAAGAAATGAAGACACCCTAAGAGACCTCTGGGACAATAATAATTGCAGCAACATTTGCATTATAGGGATCCCAGAAGGAGAAGAGAGAGAGAAAGGACCTGAGAAAATATTTGAAGAGATTATATTAAAAACTTCCCTAACATGGGAAAGGAAATAGCCACCCAAGTGCAGGTAGCGCAGACAGTCCCATACAGGATAAACCCAAGGAGAAACATGCTGAGACACACAGTAATCAAGCTGGCAAAAATTAAAGACAAAGAAAAATTACTGAAAGCAGCAAGGGAAAAATGACAACATACAAGAGAACTCCCATAAGATTTACAGCTGATTTCTTAGCAGAAACTCTACAGGCCAGAAGGGAGTGACAGGACATATTTAAAGTGATGAAAGGGAAGAACCTACAACCAAGACTACTCTACCAAGCAAGGATCTCATTCAGATTCGATGGAGAAATCAAAAGCTTTACAGACAAGCAAAAGCTAAGAGAATTCAGCACCACCAAACCAGCTCTACAACAAATGCTAAAGGAACTTCTCTAAGTGGTAAACACAAGAGAATTAAAGGACCTACAGTAACAAACCCAAAACAATTAAGAAAATGGTAACAGGAACATACACATTGATAATTACCTTAAACGTGAATGGATTAAATGCTCCAACCAAAAGACACAGGCTCGCTGAATGGATACAAAAACAAGACCCATATATATGCTGTCCACAAGAGACCCACTTCAGACCTAGGGACACATATAAACTGAAAGTGAGGGGATGAAAAAGATATTTCATGCAAATGGAAATCAAAAGAAAGCTGGAGTAGCTATACTCATATCAGATAAAATAGACTTTAAAATAAAGAATGTTACAAGAGACAAGGAAGGACACTACATAATGATCAAAGGATCAATCCAAGAAGATACAACAATTATATATGCACCCAACATAGGATCACCTCAATACATAAGGCAACTGCTAACAGTTATAAAAGAGGAAATCGACACTAACACGATAATAGTGGGGGACTTGAACACCTCACTTACACCAATGGACAGATCATCCAAACAGAAAATTAATAAGGAAACACAAGCTTTAAATGACACAATAGACCAGATAGATTTAATTGATATTTATAGGACATTCCATCCAAAAACAGCAGATTACACTTTCTTCTCAAGTGCACACGGAACGTTCTCCAGGATAGATCACATCTTGGGTCACAAATCAAGCCTCAGTAAATTTAAGAATATTGAAATCATATCAAGCATTGTTTCTGACCACAGTGCTATGAGATTAGAAATCAATTACAGAGAAAAAAACGTAAAAAACACAAACACATGGAGGCTAAACAATATGTTACTAAATAACCAAGAGATCAATGAAGAAATCAAAGAGGAAATCAAAAAATACCTAGAGACAAATGACAATGAAAACACGACGATCCAAAACCTATGGGATGCAGCAAAAGCAGTTCTAAGAGGGAAGTTTATAGCAATACAATCCTACCTCAAGAAACAACAAACATTTCAATTAAACAATCTAACCTTCCACCTAAAAGAACTAGAGAAAGAAGAACAAACAAAACCCAAAGTTAGTAGAAGGCAAGAAATCATGAGATCAGAGCAAGAATAAATGAAATAGAAGCAAAGAAAACAATAGCAAAGATCAATAAAACTAAAAGTTGTTTCTTTGAGAAAATAAACAAAATTGATAAACCATTAGGGAGAAAAAGAGGGAGAGGACTCAAATCAATAAAATTAGAAATGAAAAAGGGGAAGTTACAACAGACACTGCAGAAATACAAAGCATCCTAAGAGACTACTACAAGCAACTCTACATTAGTAAAATGGACAACCTGGAAGAAATGGACAAATTCTTAGAAAGGTATCACCTTCCAAGACTGAACCAGGAAGAAATAGAAAATATGAACAGACTAATCACAAGTAATGAAATTGAAACTGTGATTAAAAATCTTCCAACAAACAAAAGTACAGGACCACATGGCTTCACAGGTGCATTCTATCAAACATTTGGAGAAGAGCTAACACCCATCCTTCTCAAACTCTTCCAAAAAATGGCAGAGGAAGAAACAATCCCAAACTCATTCTATGAGGCCACCATCACCCTGACACCAAAACCAGACAAAGATACTACAAAAAAAAAGAAAATTACAGACCAATATCACTCATGAATATACATGCAGAAACTCTCAACAAAATACTCGCAAACGGAATCCAACAACACGTTAAAAGGATCATACACCATGATCAAGTGGGATTTATCCCAGGGATGCAAGGATTCTTTGATATATGCAAATCAATCAATGTGATACACCATATTAAAAAACTGAAGAAGAAAAATCATAAGATCATCTCAATAGATGCAGAAAAAGCTTTTGACAAAATCCAACACCCATTTATGATAAAAACTCTCCAGAAAGCTGGCATAGAGGGAACCTACCTCAACATAATAAAGGCCACAGCAAACAGCATTCTCAATGGTGAAAAACTGAAAGCATTTCCTGTAAGGTCAGGAGCAAGACAAGGATGTGCACTCTCACCACGATTATTCAAAATAGTTTTGGAAGGCCTAGCCACAGCAGTCAGAGAAGAAAAAGAAATAAAAAGGAATCCAAATTGGAAGAGAGAAAGTGAAACTGTCACTGTTTGAAGATGACATGATACTATACATAGAGAATCCTAAAGATGCCACCAGAAAACTACTAGGGCTAAGCAATGAATTTGGTAAAGTTGCAGGATACAAAGTTAATGCACAGAAATCTCTGGCATTCCTATACACTAATGATGAAAAATCGGAAAGAGAAATTAAGGAAACACTCCCATTTACCACTGCAACAAAAAGAATACCTAGGAATAAACCTACCTAAGGAGGTAAAAGACCTGTACTCAGAAACCTATAAGACACTGATAAAGAAATTAAAGATGAAACAAACAGATGGAGAGATATGCCATGTTCTTGGATTGGAAGAATCAGTATTGTGAAAATGACTGTACCACCCAAAGAAATCTACAGATTCAATGCAATCCCTATCAAATTACCAATGGCATTTTTTTTTACAGAACTAGAACAAAAAATCTTAAAATTCTTATGGAGACACAAAAGACCCCAAATAGCCAAAGCAATCTTGAGGGGAAAAAAACAGAGCTGGAGATATCAGGCTCTCAGACTTCAGGCTATACTACAAAGCTACAGTCATCAAGACAATAGGGCACTGGCACAAAAACAGAAACATAGAGCAATGGAAGAGGATAGAAAGCCCAGAGGTAAACCCACGCACCTATGGTCAACTAATCTATGACAAATAAGACAAGGATATACAATGGAGAAAAGACAAGTCTCTTCAATAAGTAGTGCTGGGAGAACTGGACAGCTTCATGTAAAAGAATGAAATTAGAACACTCCCTAACACCATACAGAAAAATAAACTCAAAATGGATTCGAGACCTAAATGTAAGACTGGACACTACAAAACTCTTAGAGGAAAACATAGGCAGAACACTCTTTGACATAAATCACAGCAAGATCTTTTTTGATCCACCTCCTAGAGTAATGAAAATAAGAACAAAAATAAACAAATGGGACGTAATGAAACTTAAAAGTTTTTGCACAGCAAAGGAAACTACAAACAAGACGAAAAGACAATCCTCAGAATGGAAGAAAATATTTGCAAACAAATCAATGGACAAAGGATTAATCTCCAAAACATATAAACAGCTCACGCAGCTCAATATTAAAAAAACAAACCACCCAATCCAACAATGGGCAGAAGACCTAAATAAACATTTCTTCAAAGAAGACACACAGATGGCCAAGAGGCACATGAAAAGCTTCTCAACATCACTAATCATTAGAGAAATGCAAATGAAAACTACAATGAGCTATCACCTCACACCAGTTAGAATGGGCATCATCAGAATATCTACAAACAACAAATCCTGGAGGGGGTGTGGAGAAAAGGGAACCCTCTTGCACTGTTGGTGGGAATGTAAACTGATACAGCCACTATGGAGAACAGTATGGAGGTTCCTTAAAAATCTAAAAATAAAACTACCATATGACCCAGCAATCCCACTACTGGGCATATACCCAGAGAAAACCATAATTCAAAAAGACACATGCACCCCAATATTCACTGCAGCACTATTTACAATAGCCAGGACATGGAAACATCCTAAATGCCCATCATCAGATGAATGGATAAAGAAGATGTGGTACATATATACATTGGAATATTACTCAGCCATGAAAAGGAATGAAATCGAGTCATTTGTAGAGATGTGGATGGACCTAGAGACTGTCACACAGAGTGAAGTAAGTCAGAAAGAGAAAAACAAATATCGTATATTAACGCTTATATATGGAACCTAGAAAAATGGTACAGATGAACCAGTTTGCAGGGCAGAAATTGAGACACAGATGCAGAGAACAAACGTATGGACACCAAGGGGGGAAAGTGGCAGGGTGGGGTGGTGGTGGGATGAATTGGGAGATTGGGATTGACGTGTATACACTAATATGTATAAAATGGATGACTAATAAGAACCTGCTATATAAAAATAAAATAAAATTCAAAAAAATGTATCATGTAGAAATCTTGGCATAGTATGCCACAATAAAGCAAAAACATGTACTTATACAAATGAAAAAAATAAAAAAAGAAAAGGATAAAACCTGAGGCTCAGGGAAAGTTACCCCAGGTCATACACAGTGAGGAGAATATAAGACTGAAAACCAGACTGTCTGAACCCAAGGTGTGAACTCACAGCCACTACATTCCATAATCTATGAGCACGTTCTTTTTTCTTTTTTACTCGAGAGAATTATCTTTGTCACTTTGATCTACCCAGTAGCAAAATGCAATTCTAAACAACTGTGTCCATGTGTGTCTTTTTATCCATCCTTACCCTGTCTTTTCTTTGGCATTCTTATCCGGGAAACCTCTGTAGACACAAATGTTCTTTATATTTGATAGGAAGCAAAATGGGAGAGTGACTTGAAGCTGTTCCGACTGACACCGTGAGCTTCTGCCCAGGGCGTGCAGAGACTTGTCACTTCCTTTTCCTCTAGTACAGAACAGGGTCCCATGAACTCTGATCCAGCCAGAAACCAAGTCATTCTCCATTTCTAGCATTCTGTAGCAGAGGGCTGTTAGGGCACTCTTTGTCATGTGACCTGTTTCTCCCACCCAGGACACCAGACCCAACACTCTAATCTCGTGTGTGTGTGTGTGTGTGTGTGTGTGTGTGTGCGCGCGTGTGTGTGTGTGTGTGTCTGGGCACAACAGCGCTCTAGTGGAAGGCTCATGTAAAGGCGACTTGAGGGAAAACCAGAGGGCAATCCTACTCCAGTGTGAAGGAACGTCTGCACAGAAAGGGCAGTGGATGGAGGAGCAGGCCCCTCCAAGCTCTGCGGCGTGGCCCTTGGATCACAGGGCGCGCGCTCCTGCCACCCAGAGGCAAGCTGGCGCCATGCACAGGCAAGCTCCTCGCGCCACTTCGCCGAAAAGCAGAATCCAAAGTTTTGCCCCAAGCAGCAAATGTAAAATGTGTTTTGAGGCCCATGGCTCTGGGGAGCTGCCATGTGAAATGAGTTACCAAGGCTCAGAGCTGGGGTCGGGAGCCACCGAGAGTCTCTGCAGCAGAGCACAGCCTGCCGGACAGCCAGGAGGCCGGTGGTCCGGAGGACAGGGTCCAGAGGCGTCGTGTGTTCCTGGGTCGCGCAAACCTCACCTCAGTGCCTGGGAAACTGACAGCAGAAGAAGGGTTCACATCAGCTCTGGGAACGCCAGAGTTTTCTGGAAAACCCGCTGAGCTCAGCATGCATGCAGGTATTTCAGCACTCCTCCGGCTCTAATGAGAACTCCTGTTCCCAGCCTGGGTTCGCCCGAACAATGTCAAGTCAAACCACAAGAAAATCTGTTATCACTCAAACTGGTACTTTCCATACATACTTTTCATACAACTGAAATATTACATAAAGTCATGAACTGTTAGTTGTAAAAGTAGAAGTTGGACGCAGACTCCGATTCCCTGGCTACCTTGGTCTCACCTTCCAGGGGATGTGAAGCTCGGGTCCCAGCTGTGTTCTGAGGGTGTGTGCCTTGTGGTCAAAGCCTTCGCCACTGGAAGAAGTACTCGTGCGCCCGATCCGCAGACCACTCTCGGTGCACCTCCCCGTGTCCTCGTTCACACCAGCGCTGTGGAAAGTTATGTGTTGGAATGACGTTTTAAAGTGCTCTGTGCGATTAAGTTCTAAAGCAAGGGAGCTGGTTTTCCTTCAGTGTATATATGAAACTCCCAATAAATTTAAGGCCTCTGGGTACGTTTGGGGGAGGGGGAGGATGAAAAAGAGGAAAGTTTTTGAAAGGAACACTTCAAAAAGGTGAATCTGAGGTGTTTTTCCTCCTTATAAGATTTTAAAATGTTTTTATAGTTGGAAAAAGTCTACAAATCAAAAAATACATACTGGAAAAAAAATGCATACCAATTCCATAATCCCTGGTACCCAGTTTGCACCTCACCTTCCTAAGGAAAGTACTCCTTTTAAGTGATGATCGCAAAGTATCACATACCCCCTTCCCCTGGCCATGTGTGTTAGTGACGTGAAAACATGCTGCCCTTTACTTTCGGTCAGCTGCCCCTCAAATGCAGGATTTTGCACTAAGTTTCCATTATGTGGCTCTCTATAGTCGTTTTAAAGCGTTCCCCTGGGTGCCCTAGTTTGCCTGTGACGCTCTTAAGAAAAACATATATTCCTGAGCCCAATTCAAAACCAAGACACATACACAGTACATGTTGTTCAGATAATGGTTTGGGAAAGTCGCACATCCTTACTCAATTTGTAAAGCAGCATTAGCTACACAGCCTCTGGATGTATTAACAATGCAACGAGTAGCATTCATTAACGGCAAAATGAAGTTCAGGGAAAATAAATTCAGAGATCAGCATCACCCGGGGAGGGTCCTAGCAATGCCTTTCAAGGGTCAAGCCCTCCACACCTTCATCAGGCAGAGAACGTTACCCTTCCAGCTCCGCACCCTTGACTGGGAATGTTCCTGCGTAAGGAAAATGGCCAGAGCAGGATAAGATTAACCAACAAAGAAAAATCCCAGTGCCTGGCCCGTAGTAAGCTTGGTAGCTAATGAAACCATTTCACGCCGTACAAACATCAGGTAGCCTGTGGCCTGAGGCCAGTGAGTCACTGAAGCTGTGTTTAAGGGGGCAGCTGTCCCCTCTACCACACGTGCCTTTCTAAGCCATGCTTTTCTCCTTTCATCTATTTTTAAACCTTTCACCCTTGTCTACCTTTTAGTCATTTAAAACACTGGACTGCTGGGCTCGCCTAACATTCGCTCACCACCATACTGGATATGGAAGGAGGCCTCGTGGTGAGAGCAAGAAACGGAGGCAAATTAATTCCCCCGAGAGCAGTAGCCCTTTCGATGCCCTCCGGAGAAGTTCGGTGACAGAGTCAGTTACGCAGTGGGTCATAAAGGCACTGGCGCTGACTGAGCGCTGAGTTCTAGCGCAGCGTGTGTGGTGGCACAGGGCATGCGCCCTCCCAGCAGCCCTGTCCAGAGGGCTCCCGCGGCCGCCAGCACGCCACAGGCTCTGTCACAGACACAGGTGCCAACAGCATGCCAGACATCTCACACTCGCTGTTCACTGGTTTGTGTACTTTGAAATTATGTAACTGGCATCAAGGGCTTGCGAATAAATGCACCTGACTCCTGGAAAGCTGGAGAGGGGACCACGGGACAGCGCCCAGGTCTGAGGTGAGCACGGGAAAAACACCGGCCCGTTTTGGGCAGCATCAGCCAATGGGCTGCTTTCTAAGGGAGCCGTGCCAGGCAGCGGCGGCAGCGGCTGAGGCCCAGTGAAGCCTGGACCATCGGTACCCACGATGTCAACCAGAGACAAGGTAGGGCCTGGAGCAAGCGCTGACAGGGGCAGAAGGACCACAGGGCCAAAATGCCTGCTTCCTCGTTCTCAAACGAACCAGGGCTGGGCTCCAAAGAATAAATGCCAGAAGCAGACTTTGGAACTGGTGAAGAAATCACCATGGTCATGGATAGCGATTCAGAGCACCTGCTTTGTCCTGGGCCCTTGGTTTACGGGATTCGAGCGCGTAACCTGGATGAAGCCAAGCCCCTCACGGTCCATTCGTGACTGGGACGTGCAGTCCGAGACACACGAGACTGGCCGCCCAGGAGCAATTGGAAGTAACTGTTATCCTGGTTTCCCTCTCTTGAAGCTAGAGAGCACAGTCACGCTCTGTTAAGAGCACTGTTAAGCTCTCTAAAATCTCCTACCTTTGTTCCACTCAGTATCTCTGTCTCTGAAGTTGCTCCCGAACAAGCCCCCTACTCCAAGCTCTCCAAACCCTCTTCAACACCGGGTGGATCCTCTGCCCTCTCTCTGCCTTTCCCCTTTCCTTCCCATCTGCTGTTGCTTCTCTCCACAAGGAATCCTCTGCCCTTTCTGCTGTAAAGTCTCCCTGCCTGTGCTTCTCCAGTTTCCCCCTCACACACGGCCTCAGGGAACAATCAGACAGAACTGTAAGAGGGGAGGGGGGGATACAAAGATCACAAGACAGAGAGACCGCAAGAGCCTGTGAACACAGGTGGTCAAGCACTTTTAAAGGTGTGTACTGTCTCATCCATCTTCACGACGACCCTCAGAGGTAGGTGATCCCATTAAACACACGAGAAGGCAGAGCTGAAAGGTTCCCTAACGTACCGAGCAAGTGGAGAAGCCAGGGTGCAAATCGAGGCAGCTGCAACCTCAAGGCCCACGGCCGCGACTACTGTCTGACGCTGCCCTTTCTGTAGAGGAGCTGGACAGCACGAGGAGCCGTCTAGTTCCTCACTCAGGTGGTTGGGGTTCACAGCTAGAGCTTCATTTCACTTCTCCCTGCATTCAAAAACCAACAACAAAAACTGCTGCAGGAGAGGCCCAAGACTAGAGCAGAGTGAGGCAGGCTATCCCCGCGAGGCAAGCTTAGGTGAGTTCTCCGTACCAAGTCTCTGCCCCTATTGTCCTCCAGTTTTCTGAATAGCATATGCAGGGCAGTTGGACACTGGACCATTTCTACATCCCATTTGCTTGTAGAAATCATGCTTTTAAGGTGGCATCAGGCCCCCTAATCCAGGGCCCAGAAACATCTACAGGTAACTGACATTATGATGACATGACTATAATTTTAAAAATTAATATAGTAATAAATATTGTCTATTAAAGTGATTTAGACTGGTGGGAGAATGTTAATGCTACATTTTATAAGATAGTGGGATCAACGAGGGAACTCATGAACTCATATTAATCATCTATTGTACTTGGGAAAAGGAGGGAGAAAACCCTCAAGTGATTATATCATTTGCTGAGAAACTGATTGGAACGTTTGGTTTTGATAAAATAACTAATTTGAAGATTGGAAAGTAGAGTGAAGGGGAAACAGGCCCCTCTGAGAACAGAGTATTTAGGCTCCCTCGGCGTCAAGCCTGGGATGCTCTTCGTTAATGACTTAGTAATGATGCGGCAGCGTCAACGCCCCACGTTTACAGCAAGCGCTCCACACATGAAGATAACGGAAGGTTACAGTGATGAGGTGGGAGACCACAATCTGTGAGAGCATGAAAAAAAGTGGTGGATGAACTTCTGTGCTAAATACACATTCAGAAGAGACAGTGTAAATTTCATATCGTCATATCTGCTTTAAAAGGTTTCATATAATAGTAAAGTGAGGCATAAACAAATAAGTAGGTTGGTAAAAATACCAAACTGTAGATCAAGAGTTGAAAGCTGCAAGCTAGGAAAGGGGCTCAAGTGTGAGCTGCTATGAAAAGACTTTTAGGCTACGTGCTACAGTAGCCAAGGAGAGCTGGCTACTACTATGTTCTTCCTTCCACTTTTCCACTATTTCCTCTTTCTGCAGAGAGAAAGAGACAGAGAATGAGAATATAAACTGTGTTCGTGTGTGTGTGTGTGTGTGTGTGTGTGTGTGTATAAAACTGTGTAACAATGTTATACTGACCTATATTCCCACGGCCACATCCTGGACTTTGTCAATTCTCAAGACAACCTCATCTGTAAATCTTCAACTCCAAAGCATCCATTCTCAGACTGTAACGTCCTATTTTTCCACTTCTTCCTGTGCTTCACTCCCACTAACACTGTTTTCCTACCTCACTGAGGTTTCCCTTCCTAATTCTCCCAGATTATCAGTAGACTTCTGTTTTACTTCCCTTCCAGCCCAGCCCAGACTGCATGGCTGTTCAGATGAATTACAGTCCTATAATATATGTCCTCTGTCCTACATCCTACGCCTAGGTTATTGAATGATGCTGGAGAAAAGCTCGCAATAACGCTCTTAAAAGATAAACGGAGGCATTTACAAGAGTCTGTTTGAGCAAACATTGATTCAAATCAGGCGGCACCAGATTGAACATGGTTAGGAGGTTCCACCGACAGGAGCCGGGGGGGTTATAGAGAAGATGTCACCAAAAGCGGGGTCGGGCTGCTCGCCACTCAGAAGCCAACGAAGAGGCAACGTTGGTGGAAAGGAAAGTCTGCTTTATTTTGGATGCTGGTAACCGGATCGGGGGTGGGGGGAGGGTGGACCCCTGTCCAAGGGCCTACTCCCTCCCACACCCCCTGACAATCAGGGGACAAGAGCTTTTATAGACGGAGAGAGGGGGCTCTGTGCAGAAACAGCACGGTCAGCTCTGACGGTCATCTTGACGTTGGTCGCGCAGTGGTCTGACCAGTGTCATCTTGATCGTTTAAGTACAGTTAGTCTTTAGTTCCAGGGTTGCTTTGTTCCCATTTCTTGGAGGCCAGCTCTTGGAATTGTGGCAGCTTCTGTCATGGCTACAGTCAGGTCATCATGTGGTTAACTTCTCCCACCTGGTGGGGCTTCAGTACCTACAGGACAGCTCACAGGACATGGCTCAGAACAGTATCTATAGCCCTTGAAGAGGAACTAAAGGTCCTTGACTTTGCTTAATGACTAAACTATTTTTATTTAGTCTTGTTGGACTGTTTTCCTTTGTTTCTGCATTTTCTCCCTTCTCTGATTAAACTTATTCTTTGGCTAAAGTGTTTCCACAGACAAAAGGCAGGCTGAGAACATGGGGGGCAAGCACCATAGGGTCCTGCTCCGTTTCAAAGAGGTGGAAGCAAAGCAAGGAAGTGACTTGATTGGCCATAGCTTAAGTAGTTGCCTTATTTGGGAAAGCCTAGCTGGTGATTTGTGATTGGTTGTTTTTAAGTTGTATTTTCTCAGGTTCAAGTGCATTGACTCTAGCTGAGGTTTTGCTTTGCTTATGAAGGCTACCAGGGCATTAGAACCACCTCACCTAATGGCCTCCTTGTTTAATTATGTTAACAATGCAAAACTCACACGGCGTGAGCGCGCCTAAAAGGCCCTGTTTCCTTGACTCAGAAGAGAGTAATTCTTTTTCTTTATTTTTGGCTGCACTGGGTCTTCATTGCTGCGCGTGGGCTTTCTCTAGTTGCGGCGAGCGGGGGCTACTCTTCGTTGCGGTGCGTGGGCTTCTCATCACAGTGGCTTCTCTTGTTGCAGAGCATGGGCTCTAGGCACGCCGGCTTCAGTAGTTGTTGCACACGGGCTCAGTAGTTGTGGTCCATGGGCTTAGTTGCTCCTGGACCAGGGTTTGAACCCATGTCTCCTGCATTGGCAGGCGGATTCTTAACCACTGCACCACCAGGGAAGTCCAAGAATGGAGATTTTAAATGGGCATTGAAAAGAACAAGGAAGTGACCTAATTAGAGACATATTTAGATTGCTGGGCAGTGAGAGGATCCAGTTGGGGCTAGATTTACGATGGGTTCATTTGCCTTGTTGCACACATATTGTCTCCAGCAGGGCTCAGTTAGAGGTGAGGCCACGGGGAAGACAGAGTAGGTTATGGTTTTAATGGATGGATGTCATAAGGAGGCTTAAGAAACCGCTGTAAGGCCAGCAGGTCCGGGGAAGGGCCCAGGGAGCCAGACGGAACCCCCGCCAAGGAGGCTGATGCAACCGACCGGTCTTCCCGCTCCCCGAGGGGCGGAACCGATGGCTCTGAGGCTGATGCAACCGACACCTGACATTGCCACAACACCCGAAAGATTACCCAAAAAGGGGGCTGCTTCACACAGCAAGCGCCTCTCCTGCGTCCACCCCGATAAATTTTGTTCGCGCTCGCACCCGGGCGCGACTTCTCTGGCCCCTTTCTCTCGGGCCAGTGAACCTCGCCTGGGAGCGTTCCCAAATAAAGCTCATTTAAGCGCTCCTCCGTTTTTGGTGCCGTTCCTTACATTTGGTGCCGAAACCCGGGAGGAGTACCCAGCCCCACAAATTACCGCGGGGCCACCCCTCCCCACCCCCAGGGGACGACCGGGGACCTCTGCTCACCCATTCGATCCGGCAGAAGCAGGGTAAGTCCCTCCTTCGTTCCCCTTGACCCCCGGGGGCCCTACCCGCCGGACTCCCTGTCCTTAACCGCGGCCGCGTCAGGGACTCCTCCATCCTCCCTCCAAGCCTCGGGCGGTTGTGGAGACGTCCCAACCGCCTGACAGCTCTCCGATCCGCCGTGACCAGAGACGTCTCTCTCTTTCTCTGTTCACCCGGGGACAGACCGGAGGTCATGCGGACTTCAGAATCCAAACCAGATCCTAAGGTACCCCTGGGGTGTCTCCTGGCCAACTTTACAAAACTCGGCTTTTCTCAAGATCTCCGCCGCGGGCGGCTCATATTCTATTCCACCGAGGCCTGGCCACAGTACCCTCTAGACAGTCAATCTAAATGGCCTCCTGAAGAGACTTTCGATTTCAACATCCTCCGCGATTTAGATAACTACTGCCGCAGGACGGGCAAATGGTCCGAGGTCCCCTACGTCCAGGCCTTCTGGTATTTACGCTCCCGCCCTTCCCTCTGCGTCGATTGTTCCACTTCCCAGATCCTTCTTGCCAAACAGACATCTCCTATATCCAAGCCCCTAATTTCCTTTGACGATAACCCCTCGCCACTAGCCGACCCACCTGAATCTCTCGCCTCTCCCCGCTCCAGAGCTCCTCTCCAACCCCCACCCTACCCTGGACCGGCCCCTCTCCCTCCCGAGCCCACCCCAACGCCCCCCACCACTCCCCCACTCCCCCCGTCAACCTCCCCCTTGGCCCCCCCTTCCCCCGCTTCCTCCCCCTCCGCCTCTCTCTCTTTGCCCCTCTCCTCGCCAGTCAGCTCACACGCCCGCTCACACCCCCATGACTCCCAGGACCCAGACCTTCTCTGTCCCTTAAGAGAGGTGGCCGGAGCGGAAGGATTAATTAGGGGTCATGTTCCCTTTTCCCTCCAAGATCTCTCTCAAATAGAAAAGCGATTAGGCTCCTTCCTGCCGAGTCCTCCCGCTGCATCAAAGAATTTCGCTCTCTCTCTCAAGCTTACGATCTAACCTGGCACGACATCCGTGTGATCCTGTCTTCCACTCTGACCCCCGACGAGAGGGAACGAAGTCAAACTGCTGCCCGAAACCACGCAGGTCAGGTCCACCTCACTGATAACTCTGTGCCCGTCGGAGCCACTGCCGTTCCTGGCACCGATCCGGGCTGGAGTTACCAGGACGGCCAAGACGGTCGCCGCAAACGCGATCTAATGATCCAGTGCCTCTTGGCTGGTATGCAGGCTGCCTCCCACAGGATTGTCAACTTCGAAAAGCTAAAAGAGATAATAACCCAAGAGCCCAATGAAAACCCGGCCGTTTTCCTCACCCGCCTTACAGAGGCCCTAACTCTCTACACCGCTTGGACCCTGACACCCCCGCAGGCGGAACGGTCTTGTCCACCCACTTTATCACCCAGTCAGCCCCTGATATCGGAAAAAAACTTAAGCGGGCAGAGGACGGCCCCCAGACTCCCATCCGAGACCTGGTAAAAAAGGCCTTTAACGTCTACAATGCCCGTGAAGATTTGCAGAGTCCAGCCGACAGGCCCGGATGCACCAAAAGGTGGCCCTCCAGACCCAAGCCCTCGTAGCCGCCCCTGCGGCCAGCCATCTCCCATGGACAACATCCACGCGACCCGCCAAAGGCAGCCCCACCAGGGGCCTGCTTCAAGTGCGGAAAAGAGGGGCACTGGGCTCGCCAATGTCCCAATCCCCGGCCTCCTTCCAAGCCCTGCCCTGGCTGTGGGCTAACAGGCCATTGGAAGAGTGACTGCCCTACGGCCGGCCCTCCCTCAGCGCCTCCACGTGGAGGGCGGACCGACCCGACGGCTCCACCACTCAAACTCCTGGGATTGGCTGACGACTGACAACACCCGGACTCGAAGACCCCCATCACCCTCGCCGAGCCCAGGGTAATGCTACAGGTAGTGGGTGAGTCCATCTCATTCCTGGTGGACACGGGGGCTACCTATTTGGTCTTGCCTACATATTCCGGGCCAGTTTTTCCTTCCCAGATCTCGGTTATGGGCATCGATGGTAAGCCGTCCTTCCCGCTCCAGACCGGCCCCCTCTCATGTTACATTGAGAGGCTCCCTTTCACTCATTCTTTCTTAGTCATACCATCCTGCCCGCTTCCTCTGCTAGGTCGTGATGTTCTCTTCCAATTAGGGGCCTCTCTCCAACTTGCCAGGCTTGATCCTAAGGCCTCCTCCTCTCAACTCCTGCTCCCCCTCCTCAGTCTGCAGCGGAACCCTCTCCCTCTCCTCTTCCTCCTCCCATCTCCCCCAACCGGATAGACCCCCAGGTCTGGGATAGATCAAAACCCATAATAGCGACACACCACCCCACGTCCTAATCCGTCTAAAAGACCCCTCTAAGTTTCCATCCAGGCCCCAATTCCCCATCTCTGAGACTCATCTAAGGGGCTTGCAACCTATTATCACCAGACTCTTAGACCAGGGGCTCCTCGTCCCCACGGACTCTCCCTGCAACACCCCCATCCTGCCTGTCCGCAAGGCCTCAGGAGATTACCGCCTGGTCCAAGACCTCCGCTGATCAATGAGGCGATAATTCCCCTCCACCCAGTTGTGCTTCCCGCCAGCTCACTGGACGGTTCTTCCCCAGGGCTTCCGCGACAGCCCCACCTCTTTGGCCAGGCTCTGGCGCGGGACCTCGCTTCCTGCCCTCTCACCCCCAGTATAGTCCTCCAATACGTGGATGACCTCCTCCTCTGTAGCCCATCTCTCAGCCTCTCAAAACAGCACACTGCTGACCTCCTCAATTATCTCGGCTCTCGCGGCTATCAGGTCTCTCCAGCCCAGGCCCAACTGTCTATACCCTCAGTAACCTACCTGGGAATCCACCTTACCCCCACAACAAAGAGCCTGACAGCCGAGTGCACCCAGGCCATCCGCGACCTCCAACCTCCAGAGACAGCTGGCCAGTTCCTCTCCTTTCTGGGCCTAACAGGATTTTTCCGACACTGGATCCCTAACTTTGCTCTTCTTGCTAAGCTCCTATATTTAGCTGCTAAAGAAACCCCCCAAGGACCCCTTACTGCTCCCTCCACTGTTTGACGGGCCTTTCTCACCCTCAGAGACACCCTGATATCCTCCCCTCCCCTGTCTCTGCCTAACCCAGACCGTCCTTTCCACCTCTTTGTAGATGAACGGATCTGAATAGCTACTGGACTCCTTGCCCAACCCATAGGGCCTTCCTATCGCCCCGTGGCTTACCTCTCCAAACAACCTGACCCAACCATTCGGGGACAGCAACCACGCCTCCGAGCTGACCAAACACTCAAACTGACCCTGGCCCGCCTGCTGACGGTATTCTCCTCCCACCGACTGGCCGACCTCCTCGGCCATAAGGCTCTCTCTCTCGGGCGCCTCCCGCATCCAGGAATTCCACCTGCTGTTCATTGAAAACCCTGCTATCTCCCTCGACCTCTCCCCCCACCTAAACCCGGCCTCCCTCTTGCCTATCTCTGACACCGGGACCTCCCCTTCTCACTCCTGCCCCCAAGTCGTAGAGGCCCTCAGCCTGCCGAGGGAGGGACTCTTTGATACTCCACTGTTAAACCCGGACCGCACCCTCTTCATAGATGGCAGCTCAATACTCGGCCCCGACGGACACCGCCGGGCGGCCTACGCGGTAGTAACCACCTCAACCATTATCGAGGCCAACCGCCTCCCAGAAGGGACAACCTCTCAAAGGGCTGAAATGATCGCACTCATGCGGGCCCTTGACCTCTCTAAGGGCCAAAGGGTCAATATCTATACAGATTCTAAATACGCCTTCCTGATCGCACACAGCCATTCGGCTCTTTGGAGGGAGCGCGGATTTTTGACCACCAAGGGCTCCCCGGTGGTCAACGCCTCCCTTATCGCAAAACTCCTGGAGGCCCTCCAGCTGCCTGAGGAGGTGGCAGTCACCCACTGCAGGGGCCACCAGTCTCCCTCTAACCCAACAGCACACGGTAACTCAAAGGCCGGCTCCGTGGCCCGCGAGCTCGCCAAAGAGGCCCCTCCAGCTCCGATCTTGTTCCTCACCACCTCAATCCGACCCGCATACGACCCCCACGAAGAGACAGCCCTACTATCCAAAGGGGGCCACCAGGCCGAAAAAGGATGGATTTTTATGGACAACGAGGTTGCCCTCCCTTCAGCCCAAGCGGCCAGCCTCCTAGCAGACGTCCACAAGTCCCTACACATTGGCCCGAGGGCGATGTTCCATTTCCTAGATCCCCTCTTCTACATGCCTGGACTCAGAGATGCCATCTCAAAAACTCACGTGGCTTGCCAGACTCGCGCGTCCGTCTCTCCACAAGGAGGCCTATGGCCCCAAATCCCTGCTCACCAGATGCGCGGACACCAACCTGGCGAGGACTGGCAGACTGACTTCACCCACATGCCCCCCTGTAAACGCTTCCGGTATTTGCTCACTCTCGTTGACACCGTTTCAGGTTGGATCGAGGCCTTCCCAACGGCCCGAGAAACGGCAGACACGGTCGCCACCATCCTTCTCCAACATATCATCCCCCGATTTGGCCTGCCGATCTCCATCCAGTCGGACAACGGACCCGCCTTCGTCTCTCAGGTGGTTCAACAGGTTCCTCCGCAGTCGCATACAAGAAGTCTCTCGGGTGGCGGTGAATCAGATGCTCCTCCACCCACATGCCTTACTACCCACAGAACCCCCCGCTGCCGCCCTCCCCTAACCTCCGGACCGCTGGCCGCCCGACTCCCTTCCGGCGCCCCTGTACAGCAGGAAGTAGCCAGAGACCAAATGTTGCCCATTACACCAAAGAAGTCGGGATGTAAGGCCAGCAGGTCCGGGGAAGGGCCCAGGGAGCCAGACGGAACCCCCGCCAAGGAGGCTGATGCAACCGACCGGTCTTCTCGCTCCCCGAGGGGCGGAACCAATGGCTCTGAGGCTGATGCAACTGACACCCAACATAGCCACAACACCCGAAAGATTACCACAAAAGGGGGCTGCTTCACACAGCAAGCGCCTCCCCTGCGTCCACCCCGATAAATTTTGTTCGCGCTCGCACCCGGGCGCGACTTCTCTGGCCCCTTTCTCTCGGGCCAGTGAACCTCACCTGGGAGCGTTCCCAAATAAAGCTTGTTTAAGCTCTCTTCCGTTTTTGGTGCCGTTCCTTACAACTGGTAAGAGAATGAATGAAAAGATGGACTGTACAATCTAAACTGCTTATGGAGGAAGTGAAGACAGGAGACGGTTTAAGGAAAAGTACACAGGCCAGTGGACTAGAGGTCGTGATGAGAACAAACAAGTAAGTTCAATGGCCAAATCAGAAGAGCAGTAATTGTTATCAGAGTCTGGAGGTTGGACTGTTGAGAGTGATGAAAAATAAGAACCAGGGTGTGACCCTGGAAGTAGGGGCTAAAGTGTGGTGAAAATCATTGACATGAGGAGGTCAAGAAACAGAGAGGCCAGACAGCCTTCAACACCCCAGTGTGATCAAGGTCTCCTCTTGTACAACCTCCTAAACGTTTCACGTTTTGCTTTCTTATTTAAGTCATCAGTCTACCTGGAAGGGATGTTTATGTGTGAGATTACCATTTTCATTTTCTTCTCTTTGGATAACCAGCTGTCCTTGGGCCATCTGTTGAATAGTTTAGTCCCTAAATATCCCTTGAACTCATTCCTTCCATGCTGTTCCCGGTTCTGCTTTACTCAGTTCTTATCACCTCTGGCCTGATGTGTTGCAGTTCCCACCAGTCCCCTCTCTCCACAGTCCTTATTCTATTAAGTTGCCATCAAATTTATCTTTCTAAAATACAAATATGACCATGTCACTCTCCTGATTAAAGTGCTTCAACAACTTCCTTTTCTTACCTGCAGAATAAAAGCCAAACTCCTAAGCCTGCCATATTTAAGATGTTTCACAATATTTTTCTTTACAATATTTCTTTCCTTATCAAGACATCCTCATTCTATGACATTATCCACATTTGTACTCAAAGGCTACTGTATGAAAAATGTTCAATTCAAATTACATTTTAAATCTTTCATCAGAACTGTTAGAATTATAATTGATAGATTAAAAAAGTTCTAATTTATTTGATATTTATTTGGCATCTACCATGTATCAGGCACATGGTAGATGTATGATTTTATAAGATTCTTCCAGAGTTTACAATCTAAAGTAGGACAAAAAGCATTAATACAAGTCTGTGAAAAAGGGAAGAATACAAGTATAGCAACAGACATTTGAGTAAACAACTATGAGAGTTCTGATGAGGGAGAAACGGCATTTTGCTTGACAGAAATCAGTGGAGGCTTTGCAGAAAAGTTAGCTGGGTCATGAAAGGTGGATAACAGAGTCAGAGAAGGAGGTGGGAGGGCATTCTAGGTAGAGTAATGGCACCAATCAAGGCAAAAGAAGTGGGGAAGCGTGACCTTGGACTACAGGATGGAACAGGAGAAAGATGAATGGCTAGAAAGGTAAACTGAGGCCAGAGCACAGAAATCCTTCAAGGACAGGTTAAGAGACTGGGCTCGAGTTAGCTGGCATTGGGAGTCAATGAAAGTCTCTACTGAGGGACTGATATAATGAGGTTGTGACACGATGGGGTAGCCTGGAACGCAGAGATTAAGCCTCGAGGATGCACGACAAGCTAGGCATGACACGCTGCTGGCCTGTCTCCGGAGGTGGAAGAGCCACAGAGGATGCAAGAGGAATTTCAAAGCAGAAATTTCGAGCAGTGAGATGACCAAAGCAAGGAGGGAGAAACAGGTCTAGCTCAGCTCCATTGAATAAAAAGGCAGAATTTCATGAGAAATTCCTGCATCTGATTAAGTACCATTTATATTTGCATTTGCCACAGTGGAATTTCTCGGCCCTTCTTTTTGGTGACTTAAAAAGCATTTCATATTTAACATCATTCTCATAGTCTAACTTTACCTGTTTAGATTAACGGTTTTATTCTCATTTCCCTCCTCCCCCTGCTCCTCCGTGTGTGCAGCTTCTACTGCGTATGGTGGGGTCACCTGACCAGGAGCTCCAGGAAGCCGCAGCTGGCTGTATATCCAACATTCGCAGGTTGGCTCTTGCTACAGAAAAGGCGAGATACCATTGAACGGACATTATAGCTACCAAATGTTACACGACACAGGCCATGTCACTCCCAGGGCCGGGAGGCCTCAACTGGGAAACATTTCACAGCAAATCCTTTACAAACAAATGTCTGAAAACACAGGAATTTAGAAATGCAAAGGATGCTGTTCATCCAAAAACTGTATGGGTGTTTTTGTTCTATTTTAGGGATACACCGTGTAATGACATGTAAAAGCCAATATATCTGTGATAATTTTCCAGGAATTTGAGAATATATGTATACAGCTTGTGTGTGTGTGTATCTATATCTATATATAGATATATTGGCGATGCTTTTGTTTGTGGTGATTTTAATAAAGATATGACCTTCCCGTTGTGCATTTTTTAGAGTCATTCATGAATGTCTTTAGAATTCCCTTTCTGTTAAACCAATCTGTCTGTCTTGACACTATGCTTTTGTTTGTTTGATCGCCTGCAACCCACGGGAGAGCTCTGAGGAGATGTGCTGATTTCACAAACTGTTATGGAATAGAATTCAGAGTTAAGCAGCTGGGCTGAGAGAGAGAGCATCCCGAGGTCATTCCAAGTTTCTCCGAAAACTATCAAACATCTGAGAAGACAACGTATAACTGGCACTGTACCAGATAATGCAAATCACAAAAACAAGCAATGAGTGAGGTTTTCACTTTTGGATTTCCAAAGTATAAACAATTAGATGTTTTATTTCCCTCACAGGATTCACCAACACTTTTACTGAAAGAATTAGTTTATGCTGATTTAAGGATAATATTACTTCACAGAAAATTGCTTTGAATTTCTGAACTTGTTTTCAGCACAAACAATACTTTTTAAAAAGTGGCTAGAAAGGATTAATGGCACTTTATCAGATTATAGAAACATTAGAAGCCACTTAAAAGCATCACATATGTAACCTTGGTGTGCTGCAATGTTTGGGAACTAACCGTCCCCAGCGTCTAAAACTAGCTAGGAAAACAGCTTTGTATGTGTCCACTCAGGAGACCGACCATCTCACTTAACGCTTTAGAGAGCAGGCAAGGTTTTATTGAAAAACATTAAGTACTGGGTACGTTCTTCATAATTTGGAGAAGATCATAAACTTAATTGAATTAAGTGTAAATAATTTGTATGAAATGAAAAGCCTGTACAGGATGAAAGTTATACCAGTGATAGATTCTCCAATAAAAAGGTGAGGCATTTCTGAGAACTTTAAGGTTCTGTAAAACACCAATTCATCTTCACTGCTTTTCAAAGGAGGTTATAAAAGAGGATAATAGAAACAAGGAAATAGTATCAATGCTAACAAAGAATAGAATTTAAATAATAGTGTAAATCCTTTAGCTTTCAACAGTAGTTATTTGTCATGTTAAAGTCACTGGTTGGCTGTGTTCTACTAACATTAAAAACACATCTAGAAATCATGGATTATGACAGCTATAGAAAATTAATAAGTATATTATTGTTACACTATTATTAAAAGAAGCTTTCACCGTCATTTTAAGATTTTTAAATATTCTTGGAATTAGTGGGTCCTGAGAGTGGAGGGAAGCAGCAGCACAAAGAACCAGAGGAACGGTTGAGAAGGATGTTCCTTTACCATATGCGAGCTTGGGGCTCTTGTTTGCATGATCACTAAATGCATAAAATAAGAGCAAAGTACCATTCTAAAGGAAACTAAGCTTGTGGAAACAGATACAGTAAGCTAACATGAAAATCATCTTGTGTATTTCTAAGAATTCTTTCTTTTAATTCTTGAGTACCAGGAATGCAGTAGCTTTAAAGTAAACAAAAGAGAACCTGAATTTCAAGGTCAATTTTTGGCTGTGTGTGTGTGTGTGTGTGTGTGTGTGTGAAATGGTGTAACAGAAAATTCTGACCTGACTAGAAAAATGTCAAAGGCAGTGAGTGAAAGCACCCAGAGATGTCAGAGAGCAAACATGCTGAGGATCACACTATTTCTTTGCTATTCCATGCAAAGAGACCAACTTTTCTCTCTCCATGGGACAGCACTTACTTTTTTTTTTTGCCTTAGTTTTTGTATAAGATGTTTTGTTTTATAGTTGTTTTCTGCTTTAAAGCTGACAACATTAATTCTAAGTTTTCAGCGACAAAGTTCTTTTTTAGGTTTTATTCTTCCCCAGGACATCCTGGGAATCCAATATGTTCCTCATCATAGCTGGCTATTTCAGTCTGAAAGGAGTTTAATTAAGGTGGAAGGAATTTTAAATAGATAGATAGATACTCTCTGATCTTCTACTGTCTTTAGCTTGGAAAGTTTCCTTTTAGAAATCCTGGTCACCATCATTCTGCTGTTTGTACTCACTATCATTTTGCCTCTCAGGATGACTTGTGTGTAAATAGTTTCTTTTTAAAACTTCTCTAGGTTCTGAAAGTGAGTGGAAGGTTAGATGTCTTAGGGAATGACACTGCAAATCCTATTATTTTGATAGATTTTGGAATTACCACTATGTATCTCTAAGGCATTTGCATGGACTTGAAAGTCAATGATTCAAACTATTTGGAAAATTTATTTCCACTTAGGAAAATGAGAAATTCAGTTGTTGATAGACAGACAGCCATCTAACAAGATTAGGTTAAAAATAATAAAGAAAAGTTCACAGTCCAAATAATTGAAGGTGTGTAATCACATTCCATAAAAGACAAGAATGGAATAGGCTATGTCCATTCTTATAATTCAGTGAAAACAGTAAGGACACCCACTTATTTAAGAACCTCACTGCCTCAAATGCATTAAGCGCCCAAAAAACACCTAGGTTCCTCCTGTACTTAAGTGTAAAAAGTGGGATTCTCTTCCTCAGTGAGAAAGGAGTAGAAAGAGAACAACATGTTATGTGACGCTACCTAATGCTGTCACTGTATTAGGTACTTCCTACTTGTGATCTCATTTAAAATACAGGAGAATTGGTAAAACCAGCAGATCTCGTATCATACTAGGGTCTATCTAAGTGGGCACGGTTATCCTGCAAGGACAATTTGGCAACGCACACCAGAAGCTTTTTAATTTTTTGTGCCCTTTGGATTATGCCCAAGGGTTTATGTACAAGGGTGTTCACCACATCATTATTTATAATGGTAAAAATGTTAGGGAAAAATCGGTTAATTTAATTACGGTGCAACCTCACCATGAAAACATGTTGTAGAATAATAGTTAATGACATAGAAAGCTTTTTGCAAGACATTGTTAAATTGGAAAGCAGGCTCTGAAACAATGTATACAGTGTGATCACATTTTAAAAATTATATACATGTAGCTAGTCACAATGAAAGAAGATGGGACTTATACACACCACGCTGTGATTAGTCAAAGAAGTGATTATTTCTGAATGGTGGAGTAAGAATGATTTTTGTTGTCTCTTTTGCTCATCTGTGTTTTCTAAACTATTTTACAATAAACATGAATTACCTTTTTTTTAATAAAAACACTCCCAGTGAATTTTACTTTTTTATTCTTTGGAAACTTCTAAGGCAGACATTCTTCCTCATACTAACTTTAAAAGAGAGATCCTCAGTTTACAAATGGGAGACACGACCCATACATAAATTTTTTCTTTTGACAAAAGAATGGTCGCTTCAACATCTAAAACACTATAATATACTTTAACCTACAAAATGCACATCTGTAATACCTTTCAACTACAACTAATAGTAGTACAGTGTACTTGAAGCATGCTGAAATGGCCCATAAGTAAATTCTGAAAATTTTGTTTTTGTCTAAGCAGCTGAATTCTATTCCAAGAGCACCAAAAGCAGACAAATGAAATAACTCAAAAAGTCATTGATAGATTGCTTTTTACACACTGTTGTTTTGAAAAGAATGATTTTGATCCATTCATTTATTGTTGTAGATGCCTAAGACAACCCATATAGGGATTTACTGTTCCTTTATATATTTTGCCTGAATTCGTCTAATAGAAATACACTTCCAACCAATAAATAAATATAGTACAGTTTCATAGACTTCTGTTCTCCTTTAAAGCATCGTGTTTTTCTCCTTTGTGCTCTTTATTTTTCTGCTCCGTTACATTAATTTCCCCTCATTCCAGCAATTGTTTTCCTTCTTTTTTCCTCCATTTTACTTTCCGTGTCTCCACCTTCTGCTCCCATTTTCTCTGATAAATGGTTGTTACATTTTCTGGCTCTTAAAATGCCTTATGCTTTCATTTCCATAAATGCAAGATCTAAAGTTAATATTTCAATGTTTCTGATGCACAGCTCTCATGGCTGACTTGAAATCATGCAACAGATGGAATCCTTATACTCCCAATTCATTTTTTTCAAAATTTCAAGTAGAAGTAATTATTCTTTATTTGCATCTATCAAGACAAAAGGGAGCTTTTCTTTTGCCAGTTCATGCCACCCTGATTCATTAGTTGATAAAAGACATCCTTTGCAGAGTACATAATTGGCCCATGATGTTCGGAGTTAAGACTTGTCATTTCAGTTTAGATTTATGTCCTAATTTATTTTCATGATTGAAAGGTATATTAGTGTATACCAGCATGGTTCATACATATTCAGAATCTACAGCTGGTTAGCTTGCTCATAAAGAAAGACTATGTATCAAAAGAGAGTTCAGACAAGATAGTGTGGATAGTTAAATGCAAATCCTATTTCATTATTGGAAGAAAACTGACCTTTGTCAATAGATTAGTTACATTATCAGTTACAAACCTAAATCCACAATGGTAAGGCAAGTAATGTAAATGAGTGAAAAGAGCTGGATTAAAAATAATAAGAATACTGAGACAATTGCCAATTGACCTTTATCCTCCATGTCTGGGAGACAGAAGGGAGTGGTGGAGACTGTGGAGAAGTGGAGAGTGCAGACAAATTACTACTCATCTCTAGCTAACTGTAGCCAGATCTTATCATTTTTCAAGAGAAATTCAGATTTTTATAGGCAATCACCCAAATTTTAAGTATTGGCAATTTCATTGCCATAGCAGAATACAACAGACTGGGTGGCTTAAACAACACACAGTGCTAGAGGCTGGAAGTCTGAGACCAAGGGGCTGACAGGTTGGTTTATGATGAGACCTCTTTCCTGGCTTGCAGACAGACACCTTCTTGCCGTGTGCTCACAAAGACATTTATCTCTGGTGTCTTCTCCTCCTACAAGGACACTAGTCCTATGGAATCAGGGCCCCACCCTTATACGGCATTTAATTTTACTTATCTCTTTCATAGGCCTATCTATCTCCAAATATTGTCACATTGAGGGTTAGGGCTTCAACATATGAATTTGGGGGTGGGGGATGCAGTCCATAACAGCAACCATGCAGAAAAATCAAAAAGACCCTGTGAGCCAGATACGGCCTTCAGCTCATCAGTGTCATCACCTTCATCTATTAGAATGAGAGTTTAAGTCCTGACATTAACATCCCTAAAGATGCCTGGAGCTAATCAATAGAAAAGCAAGGAAAATAATTTATGAAAAAGAGCACATGTCAAAACCATCTTGGTTCATGTACATTCATATTATGATGTCAGCACTACAAAATGCAGCACTGGACAGGTTGACTTCCTCAAACTGACTGAAGCTTGGAAAAATTACTCTGAGGATGTAGATAATCATAATTAGGTTTAGGGTCAAAGAATAGCAGAGCTGGAAACACCTTTAGGGCCAACTCCCTGCCCTCTATCAGGCAAGTATCAAAGCTGCTCAGGACAGAGGCCTATTCTCTTCCAAAGGTTCTCCAGGTATTTGCTTCCCATTCCCCCTCAGACAGATTGGACTAACCAGCTTATGAAGATAAAAAGAGCCTTGATATGGAGGTTCCTTAAAAAACTACAAATAGAACTACCATATGACCCAGCAATCCCATACTGGGTATATATATATCCTGAGAAAACCATAATTCAAA
This sequence comes from Lagenorhynchus albirostris, assembly GCF_949774975.1. Lineage (NCBI taxonomy): Eukaryota > Metazoa > Chordata > Mammalia > Artiodactyla > Delphinidae > Lagenorhynchus > Lagenorhynchus albirostris. The sequence goes on from NC_083095.1 coordinate 192,135,920, forward strand.
AAGAGTCATGTACCAAAATGTTCATTGCAGCACTATTTACAATAGCCCGGAGATGGAAACAACCTAAGTGTCCATCATCGGATGAATGGATAAAGAAGATGTGGCACATATATACAATGGAATATTACTCAGCTATAAAAAGAAACGAAATTGAGCTATTTGTAATGAGGTGGATAGACCTAGAGTCTGTCATACAGAGTGAAGTAAGTCAGAAAGAGAAAGACAAATACCATATACTAACACATATATATGGAATTTAAGAAAAAAAAAATGTCATGAAGTACCTAGGGGTAAGACAGAAATAAAGACACAGACCTACTAGAGAATGGACTTGAGGATATGGGGAGGGGGAAGGGTAAGCTGTGACAAAGTGAGAGAGAGGCATGGACATATATACACTACCAAACGTAAGGTAGATAGCTAGTGGGAAGCAGCCGCATAGCACAGGGAGATCAGCTCAGTGCTTTGTGACCGCCTGGAGGGGTGGGATAGGGATGGTGGGAGGGAGGGAAACGCAAGAGGGAGGAGATGTGGGAACATATGTATATATATAACGGATTCACTTTGTTATAAAGCAGAAACTAACACACCATTGTAAAGCAATTATACTCCAATAAAAAAAAAAAAAGAGCCTTGAGGGCTTCCCTGGTGGCACAGTGGTTGAGAGTCCGCCTGCCGATGCAGGGGACACAGGTTCGTGCCCCAGTCCGGGAGGATCCCACATGCCGCGGAGCGGCTGGGCCCGTGAGCCATGGCCGCTGAGCCTGCGCGTCCGGAGCCTGTGCTCCGCAACGGGAGAGGCCACAGCAGTGAGAGGCCCGCGTACTGCAAAAAAAAAAAAAAGAACCTTGAGAAATACTTTGAGGAATCCAGCTTAACCCCACAGGCCAGTGTTCCCCAGGCCTCCTGCATGATGCTAGTCTGGGGTAGCCGTTGAAATGCAAGCAAAGTCTCGGTCCTGCCCCCATCCTACTGATTCAGAATCTCTGGGAAACCCGGAATCTGCAGACTTCCCAGATGTAGTTACTGGATTTGGGGCATGGCAAAAAAAATGTATACAAGGGTTTTCTAAAAGTTAATCTGGTAGGGTACAATGAATAGAATACAGAGAGGAAATGAGAACATTGAACAGTTTGTTGTACTGGGCCTGCTATAAAGTAGACGGCTAAGACTAGGGAATAGGAATAGAAAGGTATCAGAACTGACAAAGTCTTAAAAGTTGGTCTCTTATACCTTAGAGAAGGAGCCCACAGTCATGAAACGAACTCTACCTCTATGCTGTTATACCGTGAACCATACCACATGCCTCTAGAGCAGAAATATAGGACGAGCCACTGCGTAATTTAAAATTTTCTGCTCGACATCACTAACCATCAGGGAAGCACAAATCAAAACCACAATGAGATTATCATCTCAGAGCCATCAGAATAGCTATCAACAAAAAGACAAGAAATAACAAGTGTTGGCAAGGATATAGAGAAAAGGGAACCCTCTTGCACTGTTGGTGGGAATGTAAATTGGGGCAGCCACCCTGGAAAACAGTATGGAGGTTCCTCAAAAAATTAAAAATAGAACTGCCACATGATCCAGCAATTCCACTTCTGGCTGTTTATCTGAAGAAAATTAAAATGCTAATTTTGCAAAGATATATGCATCCCGTTGTTCACTGCAGCATTATTTACAATAGCCAAGATATGTAAACAACCTCAGTGTCCATCAATTGATGGATGGGTAAAGAAAATGTGCCGTCTACCAAACGTAAGGTAGATAGCTGGTGGGAGGCGGCCGCATAGCACAGGGAGATCAGCTCGGTGCTTTGTGACCACCTGGAGGGGTGGGATGGGGGAGTGGGAGGGAGGGAGACGCAAGAGGGAGGAGATGTGGGAACATATGTATATGTATGGCTGATTCACTTTGTTGTGAAGCAGAAACTAACACACGATTGTAAAGCAATTATACCCCAATAAAGATGTTAAAAAGAATCTGAAAAAGAATATAAATATATCTATAACTGAATCACTTTGCTGTACACTTGAAACTAACACAACATTGTAAATTAACTATACTTCAATAAAAAATAAATAAAAGAAAAAAGAAAAAAAAAGAAAATGTGCCGTAAATACATACAATGGAATGTTATTCAGCCATACTAAAGAAAGAAGTATTGCCACTTGTTACAACATGGATGGGCCTTGAGAGCATTACACTAAGTGTAATCAGACAAAGACAAATACTTGATCCATATATGTGGAATCTAAAAAAAAAACCCCAAACCCAAAACCCCCACAAAACTGAACTTACAGATACAGAGGACAGTTCAGTGGTTGCCAGAGGCGGGGCTGTGGGGTGTTGTTATAAAATAAATAAGTCATTGGGATGTAGTGTACAGCAAGGTGACTATAGTTCATCACACTGTACTGCATATTTGGAAGGTACTAAGAGAGTAGATCTTAAAAGTTCTCATCACAAGAAAAAAAATTTTTGTAACTATGTGTGGTGACAGATGTTAAGTAGACTTGCTGTGGTGATCATTTCACAATATATACAAATATTGAATCATTATGTTGTATACCTGAAACCAATATAAGGTTATATGTCAATTGTACCTCAATAAAGTACATACACTGCATACACATATAAATAAAATTTTCTAGTAGCTGTAGTAAAAAAAAAAAGTAAAAATAAAACAGGTGAAATTAATTTTAATATGCTTAATTTAACCAAATGTATCCCAAATATTATCATTTAAACATTTAATGAATAAAAATTACTAATGAAACATATTACATTGTTTTTCACTAAATCTTTGCGGTTGGTGTGTATTTTACAGTTATAGCACAGTTCAATTCAGGCGAGCCACATTTATGTGGCCACTGGGTACCATGTTGGTATGTCTTAGGCTTATACACTTGGTTAGGTTAAGGGGTTTCCTTTACCAATACTGTTTCAATTTATGTGAGTTTTCACTATTTCTTTGGGTTATGCCAGATCATCAGGCATCGTGTCTTAGTGCTTTATCTCCTTCTGACAGACCTCTCAGAGTCATGCTATTTCTGTTGGCGTGATGCCTTTTTAAATTCAAATTGATACGAATTTCAAAGGCAATTCATCTAGAAGACCATAGTCAACGTATTTTGTGTACAGTTATTTTTAGTTATTTTTATTGTGGTAAAATATACACAACATAAAATTTACCATTTCAGCTGTTTTTTAAATTGTACAGTGCAACAGCATTAAGTGCATTCACACTGTTGTGTAACCATCACCACCATCCATCTCCAGAATGCTTTCATCTTCCCAAACTGAAGCTTTGCACCCTTTAAACACCAGCTCCTAATCTCCCCTCCTCAGCCCCTGGAAACCACTGTCTGTCTCTATAAATCTGACCTCCCTAGCTACCTCATGTAAGTGGACTCATACAATATTTGTCTTTTTGTGTCTGGTTTATTTCATTCAGCACATTGTCTTCAAGGTTTATCCATGCTGTAGTGTATGTCAGAATTTCCTTCCATTTTACAGGGCAATAATATTTCATTCTGTGCACATACAACATTTTGTTTATCCATCCATCCACTGGTGGTCGCTTGGGTTGTTTCCATCACTTGGCTATTGTGAATAATGCTGACATAAGCATGAGTGCACAAACATCTGTTCAAGTCCTTGCTTTCAATTCTCTTGGGTATACACCCAGGAGTGGAATAGCTGGATTGGATAAAATTATTTTTAAAGCCTAACTAGTCAAACCTGTAATAAGAAAAGGTGGTTCGGGGCATCCTTACCAGCAGAGTCAGTGGGCTTGAGATACACTCCACAGCGTCTCTAGCAGGGACTCTATTTTGTAAGCATCCCAACAGTTTCACAGTCACTGACTCATGGACAAAGAATCCTCTCAAGTTACCTCAGTCAGTTCAGTATATTTTTAATTCTGAATGAGCCAAGTTCTCCCAGTGTGTGATTCAGTGGGTGCAAATTAGGCATTTAAGAAGATATAGTCATACTTTTGGAAAAACAGTAAGGTCTCCTAACGGTGCCACTAAATCTACCAAAATGGCCTAAAAAATGAACCCAACTCTCAAAAGTTCCACTGTGCGGTGTTTACGTTGTGCTAAAAGGCAAATGTGAGTTTTCTGCAACTCCCATGTACAATTTAGCACTTTTAGAGAGAAAAAGAGGCTGAAGGGCTCTGAAAAGTTTGTGCTGGGGCTGTGAGAAATATTTCTAGGCTGGGAGCTGCCCTGACAATCTGCTCAGTTTGCACTGCGGATGTGGTCCAGGCACATAAAGATGGCGAGCGTGGTCCCTGACAGCTTACAAATGCGTCCCCTCCGCTGCAGAAAAACGCTGGCCCCAACCAACCCGCGTCCTGCTTGAACCTCAAGGACACATGCGGAGGATGTCACGGTTGGCCCCCGGTTTTGCTTTGAAGGGAATGTGTTGCTTTTTTCAGCTCTGATGGTCCTTCCTAATCTGCACTCGCAAGGTGTAAAACATTAAGGGAGCACCTTTATTATTTTGTCCTGTTTGAAGCAATAGACAGCTGCTGACGCTGATTTAAAACAGAAGACAAGCGACCCCACTGTAATCTCCGAGGTCAGTTTATTTGGATTATTCTCTGAAACTGAACTGACCATGAGCTCCGACAGCAGAGGTGAAGGCGTGGAGGGAAGGCGGGTCTTCCTTCCCGCCTGGAGCGTCGTGACTCTGGGGACACGTGTGCCCCTCGGACTCGGGCAGACGCTGCACGGGGCCCAGGGGTGCTCGGTGCGCTCCCGTGCGCTCACTCCGGCTGCGTGGCCCTTTCACCCGCGAGGGTAACGATGTGAGCACCTTCCTCAGGAAGGGTATTTACTCACGCCCTCTGGGCAGAGCACTGACGTTTCAGAGGAAGGCTGAAAGAATTCCTTAGGAGTTTAGACAACCCTCGATTCTTTTTTTAAAACAGCTTTACTGAGGTTTGATTGATACACAAAGAACTGCGCGCTTTTAACATGCGCGACTTGAGGATTCTGGTCATGCCAAACAGCAGTCTCGCGAGCACCACAGTCCAGGCAGGAGAAGCACCAACGCCTCCCAGAGTAGATGCACACGCAGGGCCGACTCACTTTGTTGCAGAGCAGAAACTAAGACACCATCGTCCAGCAGCTAGGCTCCAGCAAAGGTGTTAAGGCATAAAACCAAAAGCGCCTCGCGGAGTCTGCCTGTCGCGTGTGCGTGCGCGTGTGTGCGTGTGCGTGTGATGGCAGCGGAGGGGCACTTGCCCTGAGCGCGTCTGAAGCGCACGGCGCTGGGACCGCGGGACCGCGCGCGGCCCATCTCAGCACTTGGTCCTGCGGCGGAGCTCGGACCCCAGTCCCCGACAGCCCCTGCCGTGCGCTCTGCTTCTGCGACCCCGCCCGCTTTCGTAGCCTCACGGAAGCGGGATCGGCCGCGTTCGGCCTTCGGGACTGGTTCATTTCGCCGAGCATCGCGTCCCTCGGGAGAAAGCCCCCCGTCCGCTGCCGCCCCGTCAGCTGCAGCCCGGCCTCCTCACGGACGACCTCCGCGCCCTCGTGTCGGCCCGCTCAGTCCTCCTCCACGTATACTCTGCTGGGACTTTGCTCAAAAAAACCGCCGGCGCTGACTCAGACGTGCAAAAGCGTGCGTAGCTTCCAGTTTTACCCGCCTCCCCCGACGGCGGCCGGACGTGACCTGGCCAGCTCGGGGGGGGCCCCGGGTCTCCCGGGTGAAAACAGCCCCTCTGGCTGGGCGGCGGCCATCTTCTCACAGCGCACATTTATAGGAGGCCGTCGCGCTGCACGCCTTAAAGAGATGCGATTGTTGCCCATCACACGTCAGTAAAGCGGAAAGAAGACTTTTAAAGGACCGAGTAGCATAAAACGGCGCCTCGGCGCGAACGCCGCATCCTTCAGGCTGTCCCCGCCCCGGTCCCGGGGAGCCAGGGCCCCTGCAGGCGGCGCGACGCCCGCTCGGCCGCCCGGCCCGGCGTCCGGGCCCCCAGCGAGGCGGCTGCCCCGGGCGGAGCGGCGGCGGGCGCAGCCGGGAGGGGCCCCAGCGCGATGCCCGGCCCCGCGTGAGTCCCACCCCGCCAGCCTCCGGGCCCGGCCCAGCGCGGCCTCCCCCGCACCCCGGGGCCGCGGCGGGGGACTCGGGGGCCGCCCGGGCTCCGGCCGCCGAGCCGCACCTGCTGTTGGGCGGGCTCCGGACCCCGCCCGGCCCTCTACCGGCTTCTTAGGTCCCACAGGCTCCCAAGTAGGCCCAGCATTTGGGCCGCCTCCTTCCCGCCTCTGCCCGGCGCTCAGTCCTCCCGGAACAGAGGCGCTTACTCTCCCCTGTGTGGCTGGCAGTTCTGGACACGTGTTCGCCTTCGTCCTCCCTGAAGCCAAGCCTCCAAGCTTGTGATGTAGGAAGTCTGCTGCGAAAGGTCTGAGAAAACACCCTACTCCTGCTTGAAAGTCTGATTTCTTGAGACTACGATGCACCTACCGACTTTATTATTAAAAGTCCAGTTTGAAACTCAACGCTGAGCAAGGGTTCCTTTTGTTCTGGGTGGTGTTGTCTCCCCTTCCCTGTAAAAAACTGTCTTCAGCTTCTTGGCTCAGTGGAGGGGAAGCTGCAGGGTTTGGAAAACAACCAACTACCAACCAAACCAACCAACACAAAAACCAGCTCTGGAACTACTAAGGAGGAAAGAGACATTGTACGGCATTTCAAAATCTCACCCACTGTAATCGGCCAAGCTAAACTGTTTCTCTTCCCCCGCATATGCCGGACGGCCCTGCTTCCACATCTTGCCCGCGTCGCTCCCTTCCCTTCAAATACATACAAGAATTCAGTTTTGACTTCACACTTGCTTTGCTGTTGTCTGGCTTTTCACATTGCTTGGTGAGAAATTTTTCCTTTGATTCCTGATGTATTAAAAGCAAGTTAGCAATGAAGCGATGAAAACTACTTCTTAATGATTCTAGAGCTTAACTTATACGCCACACAGTTTCAAAATGAATGAAACACAAAACATTATGTACGGTGGGGAAACTCTGTATAACCCGACGCCAGCTCCTAGTGGCTGAAAGTCCTCTGGTTTGTGAGAGTGATTTTACCCACTAAGATTTAGACAAGCCTCTAGAGAGTGAACCTCTAGAGAGTGACAAACTCAACACTCTGAGTATTTCCAGGAATTCCTGAGCAGGACACATTCTTCCAAGTCACCTCACGATTCTGGTCATTGCTTGCTTCCTGTCAGTGTTCAGTTCTTCCCAGCCTCACCTCTGGCAACTGCTCCCCTTTCCTTCCTCCCTTCCTGCCCTTGTGAGCGCAGATATGTAACACAACTCCTTTTCTCTGATTTCTGAAAAATGCCACCCATCCAAGACAAGTATGAGTGGGAGCCATTTGCGGAAGATTCTGGGGTTAGGGCAGCACTGAAGAAAGCCTCAGTCTGTGAGAGCAGCCTCAGTGCTGTCTCTTAGCCATTCTCTCCATCAGGAACCTCCCACTCCTGGGCATGTATCCGGAGAAAACTCTATCATTTGAAAAAATACATGCACCCCAATGTTCATAGCAGCGCTATTTACAATAGCCAAGACACAGAAACAAACCCAAGTGCACATCAACAGATGAACAGTCTAAGAAAATTTATATATATATATATATATAAAATGTCTCATGTATCTATTCCATTATATATATAATGGAGTATTACTCAAGCATAAAAAAGAATGAAATCTTGTCATTTGCGGCAACATGGATGGACCTAGAGATTATCATACTAAGTGAAGTCAGCAGAGAAACACAAGTATTATATGATTTTGCTTACATGTTGAATTAAAAAATAATACAAATGAATCTATACAAAACAGAAACTCACAAAGAAAACAAACCAAAGGGAAAGGGGGGAGGGATGAATAAGGAGTATGGGGTTAACAGATACAAACTACTGCCCATAAAATAAATAAGCAACAAGGATTTACTGTATAGCCCAAGGAACTACATTCAACCTCTTCTAATAACCTATAATGGAAAATAATCTGAAAAAAACCCATATATATACACAAATAACTGAATTACTTTGCTGTACACCTGAAACGAACACAATATTGTAAATCAACTATACTTCAATTAAAAAAATTAAAAACCTGTCACTGACATCACCTGCCTTGTTGGGCTCTTTCTCCCTCACCACCTATGTCTCTTCCCAGAGTCTCGCCTATTCCCAGCACCAACTCCTGGCCTTGGTGATGCTATCTTCAGAGATTTAAATGTTTTTGTATCAATTAGCTTTTATTGCTTCACACACACACACACCCCTGTCGTTCCAAACAACTATGCATTTAGCTCGTGAGTCTGCCGGGCAGCAATTTGGACTGGACTCAGCTGGGCACCTCAGGCATCTGCTGGCAGTGGCAGACTGGCTTTGTTTTTAGAGGCTGGGCTCTCGTGTGTCTAGGGCCTCAGCGGGACAGATGGGCTGACTTGAATCTGCCCGATGCAGTCTCTCACCCTCCAGTAAGCCAGCCTGGGCTTGTGCACAAGGAGGTTGGGCTGGGTTCCGTGAGCACAGGCAGAAGCACCCAAGGCTTCTTGAACCTTAAGAACAACTGGTCCACCAACTCCTCACTGCATTCTATCGGTCAGAACAAGTCAAAGGTCTCCACTCAATGGCGTGAGCTACAAGTCACACTACAGCAGGTGTGCCTCTAGCAGGCTACTTACTACAGTTTCTTCCTTCTCTGATAGAGAGTGATTTAATTCTCTGTGCCTCACTCTGAACCCGTCCACGACAAATCCTCAGGGCTATCTCTCCACAATCAATAGTCCTTAAACTGTTTTCACAAAAATGACATTTTCCCCTTCAGAGGAATTTTGTGGGCACCTCTTAAACTTCTGGGTTGTTTCTTCCCAAGAACACGTAGAAATAGTGCCTGTGTGTGTGTGTGTGTGTGTGTGTGTGTGTGTCGACGGGTGTTAAGAATAAGTCATTATTTTGGCTCCTGGGATTATGATGATAATTTAATTTTTAATTTTCAAGACGTTATTGTAGTGTCTTTAAGATAAGCCAACAGTATAAATACATATTTACAGCTGCTTTATTTTGTTTTATTCACCACAGAAGTACATGAGGACATGCATCCTAATACTCCAGTGTGGTGATCAGACAGGTTTCTAACTATCCTGATGCTTGCTGTAGAAAATAGGTCACACACAAACTGTGAAATAGATTTAAAGTCCACTGGAGATAATTAATTGCTACAAAATGCATCAGAAGGCAAAGATCCTTTCTAATTCAATTTTCAATAATGGTAGAGTTCATAAAGAACTAAAAGAGAACTGAAACTTCTGTGAAAGTAATAATAAAAAAAAAAGACATAAAATTCCTTTCCTAAGGAAAAGGAAAGAAGCTGATGAGGAAAAAATAATCAGTTCTGGGAAAGCAAATTTCAGCAAGTTTAGGGCACTGGCAAAAAAAGACTTGGGAAGAAAGGAGTCCAAAGAGCTGGATGGCCTTTAAACAAACAATTTTGGCAGGTGAACAAACTGTATGGGACATGAAGGACAGGGAACAGCCTGCCAAATTGGCAAAACGGAACTATGCAAAGTTCTGAAAGGCAAATTAGGGAACTAAGAAAGGATGTCCAGCCAGATCACCAAGGATGAACAAATGTGTAGGGACCACATCAAAAGTGAGAAAGATAATACAGTGTAGGGTAGACATAAAAGACATCAGAAAGTAGTTAATCGGCTGCACTAGTAAAAACCAAGTTATTATTGACCGTGTTATCATTCGGTTGAATAACCACCCCTGGATTTCACATTTTTCCGTGCAAGCCTGTTGCCTGGCACCACAGGAGGCCTTTTGGAAGAAGAAGGATTACCGTGGCTGTGTGATCATCGAAGGTGAGGACGCTCCGATTTCAATGACCCTGGATGACGCCAAGCCAGATGGATCGCTGCCCGCCATCATGGGCGTCATCCTTGCCTGAAAAGCTGACCGCCTTGCTGAGGTCCATAAAGAAATAAGGAAAATCTGTGAGTTCTACGCCAAAGGGCTAGGATGGATCCCCAGAAGCTTTACACCCGGTGCACTACGACGAGAGAGGAGCAATGCTCCGGGGGCCGCCACACTCCTTCTTCCCCCTGGGCTCAGGGCTCAGGACAGGACAGAAGGGCGATTCGCCAGCCCGTAGGCACTATCTGCTTTCCAGGCACGGAGACTGCCACACAGTGGAGTGGAGGACGGGCGGCTAGAGAGGTCTTGAATGCTCTGGGGAAGGTGGCAAAGAAAGACGTATGAGTCCAAGAACCTGAATCAGAGGGTGCTGCAGCTGCAGACGCCACCCACGCCTTCTGCGAGAGGAACCTGCTGTCTGTGACAGGCCTGCTGAAGATCATGGGGTTTTCCACATCGATAACGGCCCCGTGGTTTGTGGTGTACAAATTCAGGCTGCTGACCCAGTCCTGAAGTTTCAGTTTCACGCTTTTTGCTTTCTCTTTCCCAGCATCATAACAAGGAAAATATTGACAGATTTAAAGGCTATGTCATCGGATTATCTTTAAGTGCACTGATTTACCCCTCAGTTTAATCTCAGTGTATCACCTCCTTAATTTCAGTAGGATCAAGCTCCACCTTGTGATGTCTGTAGACCAACTTGTATTGATTAGTAGAAAATAACTTTGTTATCAATTTCTTAATTTCAAGAAGTTAAACTTGATGTGATCGTAAGAAACAAAAAAAATCATTATATAGTATATTAATATATAAGTAATATATGATATCATTATAGAATAGTGGTATCATTGTTATCCCACTTTACCTGTGTTCACTCAGTCCTCAGACTAGACCTAGGGGGATTGGTAATATTTATTATCCCATTTTACAGAGGAGGAAACTGAGGCACAGATACTAAGGCTATTGGTTTTTGAAGGCATTTGAAGTGGCAGAAGTTTTTCCTTGGTAAATTACTGAGTAAAAGTCACGCATCATAACTTCAGACTTACTAGTCTCCTTTACTTTCCTTGAACATTCTTCTGCTGTGTTTCAACTGAGTACTAAGTACCCCACCAAATAGGGTACTTAGCACTCAGCTGAAACACAGCAAATGCACGAAGGAGAGACTGTCTCTGTTATTCATCCCTGGCCAAAGCTACCCTTGTGGGCTTTTATTGTCTATGCAGCTTCTATCTTCCGGTATCTTCCTTTGGTGATTTTTAGTTTAAAGATTACATAATCTTACAGTTAAGCTTAAACATCTAGCCTTACAATTACATTTAAATATGTGGCACTTAGTAAACGGTCATTAATATTGATTGAAGGAATGAATAAATAAAGCATGGCATTGGTTTTTAAAGGAAAAAATAGGCTTCCTAGAAAAATAGAAACCCTAATTCTTACACCACCACTTGGGCCAAAGATAAGACTAAAGGAATACAAAAATGGGAGACAGCCTGACTAGCTGTGGAAACTAGGCAAAGGGGGCATTTACATGTCAGAAACATAACAGAATTTCTGCTAAATATATTCGGAATAGGAGCAGACTAAAGGAAGTTACTAAAGGCAGGTCAAGTGTGCAGAGTTTCCAAACAACGTCTATCATCTAGCAGCATATCTTAAATTTTCTTCTAGGTGAATTACCACTTCAGTTGCTTACAAACAACCCATTCGTTGCACGTATGCTGATTTGATCCTTCGGAGCGTTTAGACTGCATCAAGCTCCGCTTCTACTAAACTGGCATGGAGCATCAAGAATTTTCCTTATTTTTAAAGGCAACTGCTTGCAGAATGAAAAAACTAGAATTTTCAAAAAATATAAGGAAAAAAGCAAATAAGGCCAAGTACATATAACAGAAGATTAAAAAGCAAAAGGAATTGCAAAGAAGTTTAAAACCGCGAAATAAGATGACAGAAGAGCAAATATACTACTAAGTGTAAGTGGATGAATGTACCTCATAAGAGGTTTAAAAAAAAGCCCTCTGTGTTTGTGTCCAGAGCAAGCTCAGTTTGTTCAGTTTATATAAGGCACTGAAAGAAAAGTTACACATAAAAATTAGAAGGATACTCAACAAGAAATTATGCAAACGTTTGTATGAAGGACCTGGGTTCTTTCCTTCTCTCTGCTCTGTGTTGGCTTTTAGGCTTGTAGCAAGATGGCTGCAGCAAATCCAGGGGTGACACGAGGAACAGCCATCGTCAGGTGGCGGGGGAGACCATGGCTCTACTCAGAAGAAGGACGCTTTCCCAGAGGCTCCCCGCCTGTCAGCACACTTCATTTTGGCCGACACTGAATCTCATGCCCAACAACCAACCAACTGGAAAACAGAATGCACTCACCCGTAGACCAACCAGTCTGAGACACTTAGCTGTGTGAAAGAGAAACAGGTGGTCTACCTGAGCAAAACCGAGCTTCTATTGGAAGGAAAAGGGATAAATGGATTTTGATTAGGCAACCAGTGATGATCACAACAGCAGATAAATGTTGATCAAAGGAAAGCTGATATATACTTAACAGAATTAAGGGCAAGAAAGCATTATTAAAGACCAAGAGTTGCTTTACTTAATGATAAATTCACCAGGAAGACATAATTATTCTGATTCCCTATCCTCCAAAAAAAAAGACGTAGCCTCAAAATATATGCAGCAAAAAGCAAGCAGAAGCACAAGGGGGAAATTAACAATTTACGATTATAGATCATAGTGGATTGAGCAGACCAAAATTTAGAGAGATATGAGAAAATATGAACAACAGAATTAAGCCTGGCATAACTGATATGTATGTGTATACACTGTATCTGTAGCTAGTCCCACAAAAATAGAGTAAATACATGTTATTTTCAGGTACACATTGAACATCTTCAAAAATTGATCATATTCTTGACTCTAAGGCACTATCAACAAAAAAACCCAATGCATTAAAATCAGAAATACAACCAACAGCTAAAGATAGCCAAGAAATCAATATATTCAGAAATTTAAAAACCCACTTCTAAATAATTCATGGCTCAAAAAGAAATCATAATGAAAACAGCCAAATAGAACTGATCGACAATGTAAACCCTACACATTAAAAACTCACACAGGATTATTTGCAGGGAGAATTCTTTCTAAGCAAACCGGAGCTAATCTTTTTTTAATAGCATATTTCCATCCAAAATGTTGACATTGATAGAAGAATTCAGGGAAACATTTTACTTCTTCCATGCACACTGGGAAGACTGCCCTCTGTTCTTTCTTTCCCTGGGTGTTTCCATGAAGTCTCAGCTAGAGTCTGTAGGCTGTTCACTTTATTTAACATTGTTGTAGCAATTTTACAGAACCAGCCAGTCCAGTAAAGGTCAGCCCTTCTGTACTGCCCCCAATGCCCCCGCAGAGGAACGTTTCCTTTATCCTATCAGGTGGTCATCAGAAGAGTCTCTCACTCCCTTCCTGGACCACGCTACCAGGAAATCGAAATTGCCCCGGGTATTGCCAAACTAAACATCTCCGAGTCGACTCTTATCATTAGCTTCACAACTCTGCACAGGGGTGACCTCCTCTTCCTGGAACATCCTCATATGTGTATTTACAAATCTATGGATTTTAGTTATTAGTCCAAAGCCATGCAGCATTTCCCTTCTAGCAGTAACTCAAATGAACTGCGTGGCCAGCCTGATGCAAGAAAAGAGGAAAAAATAAACGTTTCTGTGTCTGCCCTAGAGAGGGAGGGTTTGCAGAAGAGTCTTTCACTTGGCTTGTCTAATAGGGCTGATAATAAACTCAAATAAGGAAGATGAATATGATGACTTCAGCTTCCACGTACATCATAAGAATAATCCATTCTTGTTATATTTTAAATTGATTTCTTCTCATGGGTATTTAAAAATCCACAAATATTTTTACAGATCATCTGCTATGATAAAGAGTGATTTTGCACATGGTTGCATTAAGGAAAACCCATTTTAGTTTCCTTTGACTTCACCCTAAGATCTCAGATGTTGGCACTCTTAACCGAACAAAGGATAGCCTTCCTTAAGCATGTTTCATGATAATAGCTTTCATTTTATTTTGGTTGGCTAGATGTATACTGCCTCTCCAAGACCTCAATTATATAACCTGGGATTTCCACATTGTTTTTGACAGAAAAGTAGAACAAAAATAAGTTATGCAGACTAAATTTGAAACACATGATATGGAATTGAAAGGACTTAGTGATGAAAAAGTTGTCTGAGTTAGGGTAATCAAATCTTGAAATAGATTTCTTCTTAAACAAGCAAACACTTCAAAGTATTTGGCTACACATCACTGTTTTCTCAAGCCTGAAAAGATTATATTGCTCCATCTCTCAACTATAGTATATTTACAGCTGGACTTTGAAGCTGATGCAGTAAACATCAAACTCTTACCCCAGTCTTGGGTTATAGTCTCCATTAAGCCTCGGTGAGGCTCTGGCTTCAGTATCACAGACAGCAAGCAGAATTTTGTACACTTGAGGAAAAATAGCAAGGTTTTGAAAACCATGGACTCTTGCAACAGATGTTCTGCTTTTGTCATTCCAATAGGATTAAGCTGCTTTAATCTTCTAATGCTATAGAGCCAGGCTTATATTAGACTCTTATTTAGTACCTATTATTCAATACCTTACAGGTTCTTAACCTATTTGGAGGTCATAGACACTTGTGTACATCTGATGAAAGCCATGGATCTGTATTCTCGAAATTTTGCCTGTCATTTCTATCCACATTACAGACCCTGAAATCCACTCGTGGATCCCAGTTAAGAATCTGTTTCCTAAGGAATCTGAGAATGAAAACTCTGGGGAAAAAAGAGGATTTTGAGTAGTTTTTCTTTAACTTTTGGAATACAAGATCCTCTAATTGAACATTGGATGTATATAGGGGCCATCCATTTTTAGGTAAATTTCTTTAAAAAGATTCGTAAGGATTTTTAAAAAAAAGTATGTAATTGTTGAGGGATTTTAACATTTGCAATCTTTTCACCAAAAATCCACATCAATATCACAAATGAATAGCTAAAGTGTTAGGTCCGGGTCCAGGTCCAAATGGTTTTGTTTTTTCGTCTTTATTCTACCAGATAAGAAAATTCTAACTCACAACTCATCAGAACTGGCAGAAAATGTTTTCTGGCTCTGACAAATGGATCTGGATATCTGGATTGAAATTATAGAGAAATTTCCAACTGAGGACTCTACTTTCAGCATTCTGTCAAGGACTAAATCAAGGAATATAACACACTCAAAAGCTGGACTGTTGTATGCTTCCACTTGGGAGTTAGGGGCAAATGGTTTCCATTCTTTGG
This sequence comes from Lagenorhynchus albirostris, assembly GCF_949774975.1. NCBI lineage: Eukaryota > Metazoa > Chordata > Mammalia > Artiodactyla > Delphinidae > Lagenorhynchus > Lagenorhynchus albirostris. Next base: position 192,151,203 of record NC_083095.1, read on the forward strand.
TTGCATTTGACTCTGGAAAGCATTCCCACTGTTACAGCATATGTATGTGGTTTTATAATGTGCCCAATATGATGTCATTATTTTTTTCCTCTAAAGATGGAAGAAAATTGAATATTTGGTGTTTGAAAAGTCATACACACAGTGATAGAGCTGTTTGCACCAGAGCTTGGTTTGCTTAAGAAATTCTCTTATCTCCCACGTTAAAAATTAAGTTAATTTTGGCTCTGAAGTGACAGAATCAGGTTATTAACAAAAACAACTAGACTGCAACACATGTTCCTTTAGCAAACCACTGGAAGTCACAGAAACGGTCTTTATTACCCCAATACTTAATCAAGAATAGGAAGCATATTAATGGCCACTATAACACTTAGGACATAAATATGTTGCAGGTCAAACAAAAACACAGAGCCTGGAAGAAGAGAGATGCTTCTTTTTCTGCATCACACAAATGTCCAAGCTGGTACCAAAGCTCTGTCCCATACAATCGTCAGATGTCTATGCTCCTTCTCTCCCTTAGCTTAGTGTTCTTCTGGAGTGTTGCCCTTGTAGGCATAACTCAGGGGAGCCCACCAGATTCAAACTTAGAAAAAAGAAGGGCAAGTACAAACCTCAGAGGTTGTACATGTGATTTGTGCATGTATCTCATCTGGGTGAGCACAGCCATACAGCCACCCCTATGGCAGGAGAGGCTGGAAAATGCCACCTTTACTCTGGGTGCCGTGTGCACAGCTAACAGTCTAATACCATAGAAAAGAGAGCAAATGGATATCGAACACGTTTAGCAGTCTCTGCCAGAGCCGCCAACTAGTCCCTGCGAATGAAGCATTATGGCTTTGACCTTTCATGGTAACCTTTTATTCCCAAGCAACACCTGTCTTTGCACACAGAACTTGTGCTCCAACAAAACTGCTTCTAACTCAGCTTTTTTTCTGGTCTTCATCATGGATCACAATTGTAAACTAAACAAACAAAAACAGATTATTTGTCTATAATAAGGGTTTTCAATGATAAACAGAATTTTTTAAAAACATCATTGAGCACTTTATCCTGATATTTTCACAGCACATATTAATATTAAACATATACATAATTTAATCCAATTGTAAAGTGAAATATGTGCAGACACACATACTCAATTAGAGAGTTTTCTTTAGTTCCATCTGAAATTGGGAACTTGTTGGTTCTGGTGACAGGATCCTCCAAGGGGTGAGCCTGGTTTCCAGCACCCGTTGTCTAGAAAACACATTTGGGGAACGGACTTAGGGGTAGGTATCAGTTATAGTCATTTTATTGCAAACAATAGCAATGGACTCTGGCTAGCTTTAAGGGGAAGAGAAAAGAATTTATCACAATGGTATCAGGGTTGCTCATAGAAAAGGAGAGAAAGATCTGTCATGAAGGACAGAAATCAAGACAGGGCAGCCGTGGGGATCTACTGCAAAGACCCTCCAGGACACTTCTGCCCTAGTGAATCAGCTCTGTCATGTTTCTCCCTGGTCACCGTGCTCTAGATGCAAAGTCCTGGGAGAAGAGTCTGGAGCTTGGTGTTATGGGCTGAACTGTGCCCTCCCTTCCCCCATTCCTATGTTGAAGTCCTAACTCCTAGTACCTCAGAATGTGATGACTATATATGAAGAGAGGGTCTTAAAAGAGGTAGTTAAGTTATAATGAGGTCATCAGAGTGGCCCTAATCCAATAAGACTGGTGTCCTTATAAGAACGGGAAATTTAGACAGAGATACCTATAGAGGGAGAATTCCAGGTGAGCATGAACGTGGCCGTCTACAAGCCAAGGAGAGAGGCCTCAGAAGAAACCAGCCCTGCTGACACCTTGATCTTGGACTTGTAGCCTCCAGAACTGTTAGAAAATAAATTTCTATTGTTTAAATCACTCAGTCTGTGGTGCTCTGTTAGGGCAGACTGAGCAAACAAATTCATTTGGCTTATCTTTTTCTTAAGACTGCACGTACTGAAGCAGAGGCCATCTGCCAAAGGAAGGGGGAAAGTAGAAGAGGGGGAGGGAATGTCCAAAGTACAAAACATTGTACATTTCTTCCAAACAGTTGAAGTCTCCTCAGTTGGAAGAGATATTAAATTTATTCCATGTTACTCCATAAAAGAAAATTAGTGTAATTGGAAGTTCTAAGAAAATATATAATTACCTAAATGTAATAAAGAGCTGCCCAATAGAACAGAACCAACTGCCTTGTATTATAACAGAAATTAAAGCAATTACTATCATTATTATAGGCAACGTTTATTGAGTGCTACTATGTGCCGGGAACTGGGCGGGATACTTTCCCACGTTATGTTATTTGATTCAGCTAAGAACCTCATGAGCAAGTGATCATTACTATATCTCCATTTTAAAACTAATGAAACTAAAATCAGTAAGTGAAAAAACCAGATTTTGAACCCAGGCCTAACTAAACTGGTACCTAGAATTCTTACCCTAGTAAGCAATACTAACACTAAAAGTATTCAAATAGTAGTTCAACCTGCTGTGGAAGGAGAAATTATCACTGTCATTTCCCAAACCTGTGATCTTTGCTTCAGGCCTTGATTTCTAGAGGCTCTGTACTTGTCTTTGTTTCAGCTCTGGTTAGTATGTTCTTGAGAGAAGCAGAGAATCAGATGCTTAAAAAGCAGATGTTAGTGAAAAGCTCTGGAAAGTTAAGAGGTTGTTGAATATTGTGCTGTACTCTTTAAACCAGGTCAAAATTGTTACAGTAAAACAAATGTTGGGAATATTCACAAGATATTTAACTCCTACCTATGTCAGGAGAAAAGGCCCCCAAGTTAGATGTTTATATGTTTCCTATCTTAAAAACATTCTGTTCTGTATCTTGTAAGCATAGCAGTGACCCAATGCTAAATTTTTTATAACAAGTCTGCTTTTGGAGGTCAGACTAAAATGTTTTAGCACTGTCACCTACATAATGCAATCATTCCAGTTAGGGTTGCATCTGCCAGCCTAGGCTGTGCATCAAAAGACCTGGGAAAGGACTTCCGTGGTGGCGCAGTGGTTGGGAGTCCGCCTGCCGATGCAGGGGACGCAGGTTCGTACCCCGGTCCAGGAGGATCCCACATGCCGCGGAGCGGCTGCGCCTGTGGGCCATGGCCACTGAGCCTGCGCATCTGGAGCCTGTTGCTCCGTGGCGGGAGAGGCCACGGCAGTGAGAGGCCCGCGTACCGCAAAACAAAACAAAACAAAACAAAACAAAAACCTGGGAAAGCTGCTAAACAATATATAAGCCTGGGCTTCATTCCCATAAATGGTAACTCAGTTGGCCTGGAATTGGGCCTGGGCATGGGTATTTTTGGAATGCTCCCCCATTGCTTATAATATGCAACCAGGGTTGAGAACCACTGCCTAAGAACTATATAATCTAACTGCACCTAGAACTAAAAATGAAACTCCATTTTTCTTTAAGAAACCTACCTGAATTTTTTTAAGTCAGAAAAGCATCAAACTCTGACTCTGGCTTTTAAACTACCTGACAAAAGATCTGACGGTATTAGTAAATCCATCCTGTCAAACAACATGAGTCTGAACCTTTTTCTCGTTCACTACCAATGGTGCAGGAGATTCCTGACATAGGTGCAAATTTTCACCAAAAGATACCTATATATTTTTTGTTCTAGATTATTACCCTTTCATATTCTGCTTAGTTAAAAAAAAAATTTTTTATGTACATGAAGGGAAGTTGCTTAGAAATGGGACTTAAGTTAATGTGTTCTTATCTACTGCAATAAAAAACAGCCACAAACCCTCACTGGCAGAAAACATGAAATGTTCACTGTTCATGCATCCGGGGTGACTTCAGGCTGAGCTCAGTGGTCCTGCTGATCTTGGCTGGACTAGTTCACACAGCTGAGGGTCAGCTGGCCAGTGGCTGATCCAGCTGACTGGGCATGACCGGGGAGACTTGGCTTGCTCACACTTCTCACATCCTCCGGCAGTTTAGCCTAACGATATTCTCATGGTGACGGCAGAGGTGCTAAGAGGAAGCCACAGATGCAGTCCCTTTTCAAGACTTGGCTTGTGTCAAGTCAGCTAACACCCATTAGCCAAAGCATTCACCTGAGCCCATTCACCTGCCCTAAGGGGCAGGCAGTCACTCCGCCCACTGCAATGAGAGGGCAAAAGGTATGAATACAGGGAGGGAGAAAGAATTGGAGCCATCATTGTGATTCTACAACTGCTGGAAAAAGACAAATCCAATAACATCAAGCCCTGCGACGGAGGACAGGGACCAGAAAAAGATGATGATATGGTGAAATACAGTGTGGGCAATACCTCAACACAATAAAGGCTATATATGATAAACCCACAGATAACATTATACTCAATGGAGGAAAACTGAAAACTTTTCCTCTGAGATCAAGGAACAAGAAAAAGATGCCCTCTCTCAACACTCCTATCCAATATGTTTGCTAGTCCTAATTAGGGCAATTAGCAAGACAAAGAAATAAAAGACATCAAGATCAGAAAGGAAGAAGTAAAACTGTTGCTATTTGCTGATGATATAATTTTATATATAGAAAGCCCCAAGGAGTGAACCAAAAAACTGCTGGAACTAATCAACAATTTCAGTAAAGTTGCAGGATATAAAATCAACATACAGAAATCAGTTGCTTAGTTGTATTCCTTTACATGAATGATGAAACATCTGAAAAAGAAATAAAGAGAACTATCCCATTAGCAATAGCATCAAAAACGATAAAATACTTAGGAATAAAAGTAGAAAGTGAAAGCTCTGTACAATGGAAAGTACAAGACTTTACTGAAAGAAACTGAAGAAGACAAACAAATGGAAAGACATCTCACACTCATGGATCAGAAGAAATAATACCGTTAAAACGTCCATACTACTCAAAGCCATCTACAAATTCAACACACCCCCCGCCCCCCCCAAAAAATACCAAAGGCATTCTTTACAGAAATAGAAGAAACAATCCTAAAATTTTCATGGAACTGAATAGCCAAAGCAATCCTGAGAAAAAAGGACAAAATTTCCTGTTTTCAAATGACACCACAAAGCTGTAGTAGTAAAAACAGCATGATATTGGCACAAAAATAGATACATAGACCAATGGAACAGAATAGAGAGCCCAGAATTAAATCTCAGCACACACGATTAACTAATATTAAACAAGGAAGTCAAGAACACCCAATGGGGAAAGGATAGTCTCTTCAATAAACAGGCTGGGAACACTGGAGAGACACACGCAGAACAATGGAATTTGACCCCAATCTCAACACCAGTCACAAAGATGAACTCAAAATGGAGCAAAGACTTAAACACAAACCCGATACCATAAAACTCCTAGAAGAAAATGTAGGGGAAAAGTCCTCAGTATTGGTCTTGACAATGATTTTTTGGAAATGACACCAAAAGCTCAAACAATACGAACAAAAATCAATAAACTGAACTACAATCAAACTCAAAAGCTCCCACATAGCAAAAGAAACAATTAACAAAATAAAAGGAATAGGAGAAAAATTTTGCAAACCATATATGAGATAAGGGGTTAATATTCAAAATATATAAAGAACTCATATAACTTAATAACAAAAAACCCAAACAATCCAATTAAAGAATAGGCAGAAGAACTAAATAGACATTTTTCCAAAGAGGATATCAAAATGGCCAACAGGCATATGAAAAGATGCTCAACGTCACTAATCATCAGGGAAATTCAAGTTGAACCCACCATGAGCTATCACCTCACACCTGTTACAATGGCCATGATCAAGAAAACAAGAGACAACAGATGCTGATGAGGATGGTGAAAAGGGAACAATTATACACTGTTGGTGGGAATGTAAATTGGTCCAATCACCATGGAAAAAATATGGAGGTTCCTCAAAAAATTAAAAATATATCTACCATATGATCCAGCAATTCCACTACTGGGTATATACCCAAAGGAAATGAAAACAGTATTTTAAAGATATATATGCACTCCCATGTTTACTGCAGCATTATAAACAATACCCAAGATATGGAAACAACCTAACTGCCCATCAGCAGATGAATAAATTAAAAAAAGATCTGGTATATATAAACAGTGGGATTTTATTCAGCCATGAGGAAAGAAGATACCCTGCCATTAGTGACAATACAGGTGGACTTTAAGTACATTATGCTAAGTGAGATAAGTCAGACAGAGAAAGACAAGTACTGTATGATTAATCTTATACACAGAATCTAAAAATGTCAAACTCGTAAAAATCAGAGAGTAAAATGGCAGTTACCAGGGGATGGGGGTGGGGGGATAAGATTGATATTGTTTAAGGGTACGAACCTGCAATGAGCAGTAAATAAGCCACAGAGATCTACGTACAGTATAATAAATATAGACAACAATATTGTATTATAATTATGTAATGTGATAAATACCACTACAATGGCAATCATTTTACATTATACAAATGTATCAAAGCAACAAATTGTACACCTTAAATGTACACAGTGTTATATGTCAAACATATTCAATTAAAAAATGTTGGGGACTTCCCTGGTGGCACAGTGGTTAAGAATCCGCCTGCCAATCAATGCAGGGGACACGGGTTCGAGCCCTGGTCCGGGAAGATCCCACATGCCACGGAGCAACTAAGCCCGTGCGCCACAACTACTGAGCCCGCGTTCTGGAGCTCGCGAGCCACAACTACTGAAGCCCACATGCCACAACTACTGAAGCCCGCGTTCCTAGAGCCCGTGCTCAGCAACAAGAGAAGCCACCGTAATGAGAAGCCCGTGCACCGCAACGAAGAGTAGCCCTCGCTCACAGCAAGTAGAGAAAGCCCGCACACAGCAACAAAGACCCAATGCGGCCAAAAATAAATAAGTAAACAAATAAAAATGAAAAAAAATGTTGGAAAGATAGAATTTTTAAACAGAAATAGAGACCAATGGTTGTAATTTTGTTAAATACCAGAGAATAGGAAGGAAGGACTCGGCTCCTTCTTTCTACTATCCATCATCTGTCTAAATATGACTGTTAAACCCTATGAAATATGGATAAATTATAATGCATTCAAGGAAATGTGAAGAAAAAATGATACTGTGAGTATATTTCCAAGCACACAATTAAACTGTATCATAATATATCAGTGAAGACACTGAAATTATCAGGGAATAAACATGTATTTGAGTCAACTATTAAGACATACATGCATTAGGTACAAGACACTATATTCTTAAATCTCTTAATAATTTGACAGTCAAGTTTGAGTTGCTATTCTATCAAATTTCATATTGTTTGTTTACCTGACTTTAAGTAATAAAACAGATGCTTGGAGGATATTATTAAAATAAGGAGCCTGGCATCTTCCTAATAGCTTAGACTACAGTTCATTTGGTCTTCTCAATTTCAGTTAGGTATTTCTTTAAATGATTTCATTTATATACAAATCCAAATAAATGTGGTTCTTAGACCTTTTATCATCCCCAAATTTGGCCTGGCTCTTGATCTGAATAAACAGATACAGTTTTTTAAACTTTTCAAAAATACTTTGAACTGACTGCATGATTTTTAGTGAAATTATCACATTATTTTGAAGATTTGGAATACAAAAGATGAGTTTCTGCATAAATGCTAAAATTGCTTTCTGTTTGGATCAGATTAATTACAGAAATAAAGGAACAACTTGTTACTAACTATCCCCACACAGGACAGAGAAGAATGGAAATCTGTGGTAGAATTTTAAAATCTGGCATACTTAAGATAATAAGAAATTACAAAGTACACATGGTTTTTTAATGTTTAGCTATCATTTTTTCCACATTAAAGAGTACTTTCCATAAATGTGTTACATACATGTGGTATTAGAACATCAGTATACTTTTTAGACAAGAACATTTTTGTACTTGAAGGAAACTTACAGGTCACCCTATTTAGCCCCTCTATTTATAGGGCTGGAAAGTAATTGTCAAATAAGTTGAAGTGATTTGCCTAAAATCATGCAGCAATTTAACCATCATCATAATATCTAATACTTATGTAGTCTACAAAGCATTTTACATTCACTACCTCCACTAATTTTAATAACAACTCTGTTAAAGTATGCAGTACAGTTTTCATCATCTTTATTTTTTAGATGACCTAAACCAAGGCACAGAGATATTAAATAATTTACCCAATGTCACCAAACTACAAAGGGACAGAACAGCCCTTATATAACTCTGCTTCATTACAGCATCAAAGTAACCCAGTTGGCAAGCTAAAACCACAGTGAGATCCACTATACACCCATCAGAATTAGAATTTCTAGACTCAAAAGACTGACTGCACCAAGTGCTGGTAAGGATGTAGGGGGCAGGGGACTCATACTTTGCTGGTGGGATGTGACACAGTGCAGCCGTTCTGGATAGCAGTTTGGCAGCTCCTTTAAAAGTTAAGCATACACCCACACCCACACCCACCTGCGGCCGACTCTTTCCACCCTAGCTATTTACCCAAGAGAAGAGAAAGCACATGTCCTACACAAGTTGCATAGCACAAATGCTCACAGAAACTTTTCTGGAATAGCTCTGAACTGGAAACAGGACATAGATGACTCTCAGAATAATTATGCTGATTGAAAGAAAAGCCAGACATAAAAGAGTAGATGATCTATGATTCCATGTACTTAAAACGTTCTAAAATTCCAACTAATCTTTAGCGACAAAAAGCCAGTGGGGTAATGGGAGGGCAGGAAGGATCTGGAAAGAATACAAAGGGCCAAAAGAAAACCCGAGGGTGGGGCTTCCCTGGTGGCGCAGTGGTTGAGAGTCCGCCTGCCGATGCAGGGGACACGGGTTCGAGTCCTGGTCTGGGAGGATTCCACATGCCGCGGAGCAACGAAGCCCGCGCGCCACAGCTGCTGAGCCGAGGCGGGCTGTTGAGGCCCACGCGCCTGGAGTCTGCGCTCCTCAGAGGGAGAAGCCACCATGGTGAAAGAACGAAGAGTAGTCCCCGCTCTTCGCAACTAGAGAAGGTCTGCGTGCAGCAACGAAGACCCAACGCAGCCAAAAATAAATTAATTAAATAAATAAAAATTAAAAATAAACCAAAACGAGGGTGATGGAAATGTTCATTACTGTCCGTGGTGATGCTTTCACGAGTGATACATGTCAAAATTCATCAAATTGTACACTTTAAAATATGCAATATGCTATGTTTCAGTATATACGTCTACCTTGATAAAGTTGTTAAAAAGTGGCCCGGATGAAGTCAAGATTCTGAAAAATCTACTTAATTATAGAAAAATCTACTCAAACTTGCTAGCTCACACCGATCCAACAAACGACTTTCTACTTTTTTGGTTGAAATAAATAACTTAAAAGTACACATACAAACAACAGTAACAATAGCACTGTCACACTTTCATGCCTTTTAAGGCAACTGCAATGACCTCTGCGCCTTCTAAGCCCCCATAACACTATAAATTCTAACAAAAGTTAGCTGTGCATTTTGTTGATTTGCTTTGTTTTAGTAAAAGCAAGGATTCGATCGGAGAGGCATGCTTAACCCATGCTGGTGGGAGTGCAAATTAGAATAATCTTTTTGGGACATAATCTGGCATAGATGTTCCAAGGATTTTAAAAACTATCCTAGTTTTTGGTCAGATAATTACACATTTGGCAGTTTAGCCAAAGAAAATGATCTCAAAACAGAAAGATTTTTGCAAAGATTGCTCCTCCAAGCATTATTTACAATAGCCAAAAATGGAAACAAATTTAAGGTCCAAAAATAGGGGGAGTTCTTTAATAAATCATGTTACATTCACTCACTGGACTATTACCTAGCAATTAAATAATTTGTAATTTTTGGGGAGAATCACCTGAAGACTTTCCCAGAAAAAGTGAAGCCAACTTGCAAAATGTCCTTCCCCTTAAAACTAATGAAATGAGCAAAAATAGGTAAAAATGGAAGGAGAAAGCCAGCACTCAGAAGGTCAGCTTCTTATAATAATACTTGAAAAGTGGTAGTCAGGGCAAGAGAGAGACCAATACATTATGTCATTTGGATGAGTTCCGAGCTCTCCAGACAGTGGGGAAGCGAAAAAGGAGAGCTGATGGCATCCTAAACATTCTTGTGAATCCTATTCAGTTTGGGGAGAGGCTCATTTGCGATAGAGGAGAGGCAGTGTGGACAAGAAAAGCAGCAAACTCTTGCAGAAGCAAGAGCCTTTGGTCAGCATCTCGCCACTGACAGGGGAAGGTGTTTGGCTCTCTGTTCTTGATTTTCTTGACCAGGAGAAGACATGGCAACCACTGCAAGCAGTCAGCACGAGGTGCAGAGAGCAGGAAACGACAATTTACCAGGACAGAAAGAAAAGGAGAATGGAGAACAAGGCAAGTCCACTTGCAGGAGTAGGAAGATGGAGTGGAGAGACCCAGGGGAACCTCCTACAGCCCCGTCTAAGAATTCCTGGACCAAAATCCTTGGGATTTTCCCCTCTTAAAACCCCTGAGACATCCCAGCATTATTAGAAAAAGGTAAAAAGTGGAAACAACCCAAATGCCCATTAACTGATGTTGAATAAACAAAATGTGCTATAGCTATAGAACAGAATAGTATTTGGAAATAAAAAAAGATGGAACTTCCCTGGTGGTGCAGTGGTTAAGAATCTGCCTGCCAGTGCAGAGGACACGGGTTTGAGCCCTGGTCCGGGAAGTTCCCACATGCCGCGGAGCAACTAAGCCCGTGCACCACAACTACTGAGCCTGTGCTCTAGAGCCTTCGAGCCACAACTACTGAGCCAGCAAGCCACAACTGCTGCAGCCCATGCATCTAGAGCCCATGCTCTGCTACAAGAGAAGCCACTGCAATAAGAAGCCTGTGCACTGCAACAAAGAGTAGCCGTTGCTCGCCACAACTAGAGAAAGCCCGCACGCAGCAATGAAGACCCAACGCAGCCATAAATAAACAAACAAATAAATAAATCTTTTAAAAAGAGAGATGAAGTATATCCACATGCTACATGCTACAATGTGGATAAAGAAAAGGTGGTATATACATGCAGTGGAATATTATTCAGCCTTAAAATGAAGGAAATCCTGCCATATGTGACAACACGGATGGACCTTGAGGACATCATACCAAGTTAAATAAACCAGTCACAAAAGGACAAATACTACATGATTCCACTTACATGAGGAGTCTAAAATAGTCAAATCCAAAAAAGCAAAAAGCAAAAGCATAAAGGCAAATAATAGAACAGTGGGCCCCAGGGGTTGGGGTGGGAGAACTGCAGAGCCGCTCATCGGCGTGTATAAATTTCAGTTATGCAAGACGAGTAAGTTCTAGAGAGCTGCTGTACAACACTGCGCCTGCAGACAACAGTACCACAGGACACACGCAGAAATCTGCTAAGAGGAGAGCTCTCACATTAAGAGCTCCTGTCACAGTTAAAAACAGCAGCAACAGAAAACACGGGTGAACCTTGAAGACATTGTGCTGAGTGAAAGAAGCCAATCACAAAAGGTCATATACTGCATGAGCCCATCTATATACAATGTCCTGAAAGTGCAAATCCATAGAAAGTAGATGAGTGATTCCCAGGAAAGTAGGGTGCAGGTGGGGGAAGAAGGGGCAATGGGGAGGGACTGCTAACGGGGGAGGGTTTCTTTTGGAGATAATGAAACTGTTCTAAAATTAGTGGTGATGGTTGTACAACTCTGAATATACCAAAAACACTGAGCTGTACACTTTAAAAGAATGGATTTTATGGCGTGTGAATTATATTTTAATAAAACTATTATTTTATAGAAGAAGCCAAAGAAGAGGACAGACAGCTCCTGGGGCAAGCTGGTGGGAGTGAACAGAGTGACTTAGCTGAAGGGCTACATCCTGTCTAAGAGCCTAGGCAATGCCACTGCCTGGATGGAATTAATCCATTACAGGGCTTTATGTTAAATTGTAGAAGAGAGACCCAAACTCATTCACTAAATATGATTGATCGGGTATTCACGGCACTTCCCCTCTTTATCCAGACCCTCAGGCTTCCAGAAAGCAGCCAGAAAAACACCCCACTCCGACATTCTGAGATTTCGGCAAAGCCAGAAGGGAACCGAGATGACTCACTCACAGATGAAAGAGAACACCTTGGTAGAGCTGCCTACGGAAAAGAAATCACATGTTAACAGCAAAGAAAATAATGGAGAGCATCACAGAAAGATAAAAGGTGAGCCATCCTTGGTCATAGGAAACACCACTCAAGGACTAAAAGAAAATTCCATGTAAAATAATAAAACAACATGTTCTAAAGAACATGAAAGTACATAAATTTTTAAAATAAGACTTTAGAACCACGGAAATTGTGGTTTAAAAAATAATACAATCATTACAAAACAAGCAATTACAGTAAAAGACACTTCTGGTATAAGGCTAAATTTAAAAGATACAAATATATATATATACACATATTATGATTACAAATATTTATTTAATAGGATTACAAGAAAATTCCCAAGCCTGTTAAAAGTCACTGTTTTGAGGTGACTGGATCTTTTTTCCTTCCTTTCATGCTTTTGCATTTTCCAAGTTTTCTCTAATATGCATATATTATTTTTATACCACATATCTTAAAAGATACTGGTTTCTAAGTGGCACGTCGGAGGACATGCTTGTTCACACAAGTGCTATGTGAACACTGTGTGGCAGCAACAGACTCACAATTTAACAGCAGACTGACTAAAACTACGTGAAGGTTTATGTAGTTTCTCCTCCCCATATCTCATGGAAATTTCAAAGGGAATAAACACTAAAAGAAATGAGTCCACAACAGTGCTAGAAACCAAGGACAAGTATTATCATCAAACCACATATGCTGAAGAATTTCTGTAGGACAAAAAGCAAATGAACTTGGATTTAAGAAGAAACCAGAGGTAAGTGTCCATAACCCCAAGCACATGTAGGTGAGGACTGTCGGAGAGCAAGTTACCATCTTCCCATCAAGAACACTCTCAGAAACTGGAAGACAGCGGAAGAGTAAGACGCAGAGATCACCTTCCTCCCCACAGATACACCAGAAATACATCTACACGTGGAACAACTCCTACAGAACACCTACTGAACACTGGCAGAAGACCTCGAACCTCCCAAAAGGCAAGAAACTCCCCACGTACCTGGGAAGGGCAAAAGAAAAAAGAATAAACAGAGACAAAACGATAGGGAAGGGACCTGCACCAGTGGAAGGGAGCCGTGAAGGAGGAAAGGTTTCCACACACTAGGAGCCCCTTCGCGGGTGGAGACTGCGGGTGGCGGAGTGGGGAAGCTTCGGAGCTGCAGAGGACAGCGCAGCAACGGGTGCGGAGGACAAAGCGGGGAGATTCCCGCACAGAGGATCGGTGCCGACCGGCACTCACCAGCCCGAGACGCTTGTCTGCTCACCTGCCGGGGCAGGCGAGGCTGCAAGCTGAGGCTTGGGCTTCGGTCGGAACACCGCGAGAGGACTGGGGTTGGCGGCGTGAACACAGCCTGAAGGGGGTTAGTGCGCCACGGCGAGCAGGGAGGGAGTCCGGGGAAAAGTCTGGACCTGCCGAAGAGGCAAGAGGCTTTCTCTTCCCTCTTAGTTTCTTGGTGTGCGAGGAGAGGGGATTAAGAGCGCCGCTTAAAGGAGCTCCAGAGACGGGCGCGAGCCGCGGCTAACAGCGCGGACCCCAGAGACGGGCGGGAGACGCTAAGGCTGCTGCTGCCGCCACCAAAGGGCCTGTGTGCGAGCACAGGTCACTGTCCACAGCCCCTTCCGGGGAGCCTGTGCAGCCCACCACTGCCAGGGTCCCGGGATCCAGGGACAACTCCCCCAGGAGAACGCAGGGTGTGCCTCAGGCTGGTGCAACGCCACACTGGCCTCTGCCGCTGCAGGCCCGCCCCGCACGCCGTGCCCCTCCCTTCCCCCGGCCTGAGTGAACCAGAGCCCCCGAATCAGCGGCTCCTTTAACCCCATCCTGTCAGAGCGAAGAACAGACGCCCTCCGGAGACCTACAAGCAGAGGCGGGGCCAAATACAAAGCTGAGCCCCTGGGAGCTGTGCGAACAAAGAAGAGAAAGGGAAATCTCTCCCAGCAGCCTCAGGAGCAGCGGATTAAAGCTCCACAATCAACTTGATGTACCTGCATCTGTGGAATACCTGAATAGACAACGAATCATCCCAAATTAAGGAGCCGTGTGGATGAAAGGCTCTTGGTGCTGCAGCCAGGAGTCAGTGCTGTGCCTCTGAGGTGGGAGAGCCAACTTCAGGACACTGGTCCACAAGAGACCTCCCAGCTCCACATAATATCAAAAGGCGAAAATCTCCCAGAGATCTCCATCTCAACACCAGCACCCAGCTTCACTCAACGACGAGCAAGCTACAGTGCTGGACATCCTATGCCAAACAAGTAGCAAGACAGGAACACAACCCCACCTATTAGCAGACAGGCTGCCTAAAATCATAATAAGTCCACAGATACCCCAAAACACACCACCAGACGTGGACCTGCCCACCAGAAAGACAAGATCCAGCCTCATGCACCAGAACACAGGCACTAGTCCCCTCCACCAGGAAGCCTACACAACCCACGGAACCAACCTTAGCCACTGGGAACAGACACCAAAAACAATGGAATCTACGAACCTGCAGCCTGTGAAAAGGAGATCCCACACACAGTAAGATAAGCAAAAATGAGAAGACAGAAAAACACACAGCAGATGAAGGAGCAAGATAAAAACCCATCAGACCTAACAAATGAAGAGGAAATAGGCAGTCTACCTGAAAAAGAATTCAGAATAATGATAGTAAAGATGATCCAAAATCTTGGAAATAGAATGGACAAAATGCAAGAAACATTTAACAAGGACCTAGAAGAACTAAGATGAAACAACCAACGATGAACAACACAATAAATGACATTTAAAATTCTCTAGAAGGGATCAATCACAGAATAACTGAGGCAGAAGAACGGATAAGTGACCTGGAAGATAAAATAGTGGAAGTAACTACTGCAGAGCAGAATAAAGAAAAAAGAATGAAAAGAACTGAGGACAGTCTCAGAGACCTCTGGGACAACATTAAACGCACCAACATTCGAATTATAGGGGTTCCAGAAGAAGAGAAAAAGAAAGGGACTGAGAAAATATTTGAAGAGATTATAGTTGAAAAGTTCCCTAATATGGGAAAGGAAATAGTTAATCAAGTCCAGGAAGCATAGAGAGTCCCATACAGGATAAATCCAAGGAGAAATACGCCAAGACACATATTAATCAAACTGTCAAAAATTAAATACAAAGAAAGCATATTAAAAGCAGCAAGGGAAAAACAACAAATAACACACAAGGGAATCCCCATAAGGTTAACAGCTGATCTCTCAGCAGAAACTCTGCAAGCCAGAAGGGACTGGCAGGACATATTTAAAGTGATGATGGAGAAAAACCTGCAACCAAGATTACTCTACCCAACAAGGATCTCATTCAGATTGGATGGAGAAATGAAAACCCATACAGACAAGCAAAAGCTGAGAGAGTTCAGCACCACCAAACCAGCTCTACAACAACTGCTAAAGGAACTTCTCTAGGCAAGAAACACAAGAGAAGGAAAAGACCTACAATAACGAACGCAAACAATTAAGAAAATGGGAATAGGAACATACATATCGATCATTACCTTAAATGTAAATGGAATAAATGCTCCCACCAAAAGACACAGATTGGCTGAATGGATACAAAAACAAGACACATATATTTGCTGTCTACAAGAGACCCACTTCAGACCTCGGGACACATACAGACTGAAAATAAGGGGATGGAAAAAGATATTTCATGCAAATGGAAACCAAAAGAAAGCTGGAGTAGCAATTCTCATATGAAACAAAATAGACTTTAAAATAAAGACTATTAGAAGAAACAAAGAAGGACACTACATAATGATCAAGGGATCGATCCAAGAAGAAGATATAACCATTGTAAATATTTATGCACCCAACAAAGGAGCACCTCAATATATAAGACAAATACTAACAGCCATAAAAGGGGAAATCGACAGTAACACATTCATAGTAGGGGACTTCAACACCACACTTTCACCAATGGACAGATCATCCAAAATGAAAATAAATGAGGAAACACAAGCTTTCAATGATACATTAAACAAGATGGACTTAATTGATATTTACAGGACATTCCATCCAAAAACAACAGAATACACAATTTTCTCAAATGCTCATGGAAATTCTCTCCAGGATAGATCATATCTTGGGTCACAAATCAAGCCTTGGTGAATTTAAGAAAATTGAAATTGTATCAAGTATCTTTTCTGACCACAATGCTATGAGACTAGATATCAATTACAGGAAAAGATCTGTAAAAAATACAAACACATGGAGGCTAAACAATAAACTACTTAATAACGAAGTGATCACTGAAGAAATCAAAGAGGAAATAAAAAAATACCTAGAAACAAATGACAATGGAGACACGACGACCCAAAAATCTATGGGATG
The DNA here is from genome assembly GCF_949774975.1 of Lagenorhynchus albirostris. Lineage (NCBI taxonomy): Eukaryota > Metazoa > Chordata > Mammalia > Artiodactyla > Delphinidae > Lagenorhynchus > Lagenorhynchus albirostris. Next base: position 192,167,676 of record NC_083095.1, read on the forward strand.
CAGCAAAAGCAGTTCTAAGAGGGAAGTTTATAGCAATACAATCCTACCTTATGAAACAGGAAACATCTCGAAAAAACAACCTAACCTTGCACCTAAAGCAATTAGAGAAAGAAGAACAAAAAACCCCCAAAGTTAGCAGAAGGAAAGAAATCATAAAGATCAGATCAGAAATAAATGAAGGAAACGATAGCAAAGATCAATAAAACTAAGAGCTGGTTCTTTGAGAAGATAAACAAAATTGATAAACCATTAGCCAGACTCATCAAGAAAAAACGGGAGAAGACTCAAATCAATAGAATTAGAAATGAAAAAGGAGAAGTAACAACTGACACTGCAGAAATACAAAAGATCATGAGAGATTACTACAAGCAACTCTATGCCAATAAAATGGACAACCTGGAAGAAATGGACAAATTCTTAGAAAGGCACAACCTGCCAAGACTGAATCAGGAAGAAATAGAAAATATGAGCAGACCAATCACAAGCACTGAAATTGAAACTGTGATTAAAAATCTTCCAACAAACAAAAGCCCAGGACCAGATGGCTTCACAGGTGAATTCTATCAAACATTTAGAAAAGAGCTAACACCTATCCTTCTCAAACTCTTCCAAAATATAGCAGAGAGAGGAACACTCCCCAACACATTCTACAAGGCCACCATCACCCTGATACCAAAACCAGACAAGGATGTCACAAAGAAAGAAAACTACAGGCCAATATCACTGATGAACATAGATGCAAAAAATCCTCAACAAAATACTAGCAAACAGAATCCAACAGCACATTAAACGGATCATACACCATGATCAAGTGGGGTTTATTCCAGGAATGCAAGGATTCTTCAATATATGCAAATCTATCAATGTGATACGCCATATTAACAACTTGAAGGAGAAAAACCATATGATCATCTCAATAGGTGCAGAAAAAACTTTTGACAAAATTCAACACCCATTTATGATAAAAAACATGCAGAAAGTAGGCATAGAGGGAACATTCCTCAACATAATAAAGGCCATATATGACAAGCCCACAGCCAACATCGTCCTCAATGGTGAAAAACTGAAAGCATTTCCACTAAGATCAGGAACAAGACAAGGTTGCCCACTCTCACCACTCTTATTCAACCTAGTTTTGGAAGTTTTAGCCACAGCAATCAGAGAAGAAAAGGAAATAAAAGGAATCCAAATCGGAAAAGAAGAAGGCAAGCTGTCACTGTTTGCAGATGACATGATACTATATATAGAGAATCCTAAAGATGCTACCAGAAAACTGCTAGAGCTAATCAATGAATTTGGTAAAGTAGTAGGATACAAAATTAATGCACAGAAATCTCTGGCATTCCTATACACTAATGATGAAAAATCTGAAAGTGAAATCAAGAAAACACTCCCATTTACCATTGCAACAAAAAGAATAAAATATCTAGGAATAACCCTACCTAAGGAGACAAAAGACCTGTATGCAGAAAATTATAAGACACTGATGAAAGAAATTAAAGATGATACAAATGGAGGGATATACCATGTTCTTGGATTGGAAGAATCAACATTGTGAAAATGACTCTACTACCCAAAGCAATCTACAGATTCAATGCAATCCCTATCAAACTACCACTGGCATTTTTCACAGAACTAGAACAAAAAATTTCACAATTTGTATGGAAACACAAAAGACCCCGAATAGCCAAAGCAATCTTGAGAACGAAAAACAGAGCCGGAGGAATCAGGCTCCCTGACTTCAGACTATACTACAAAGCTACAGTAATCAAGACAGTATGGTACTGGCACAGAAACAGAAAGACAGATCAATGGAACAGGATGGAAAGCCCAGAGATAAACCCACGCACATATGGTCACCTTATCTTTGATAAAGGAGGCAGGAATGTACAGTGGAGAAAGGACAGCCTCTTCAATAAGTGGTGCTGGGAAAACTGGACAGGTACATGTAAAAGTATTAAATTAGATCACTCCCTAACACCATACACAAAAATAAACTCAAAATGGATTAACGACCTAAATATAAGGCCAGAAACTATCAAACTCTTAGAGGAAAACATAGGCAGAACACTCTATGACATACATCACAGCAAGATCCTTTTTGACCCACCTCCTAGAGAAATGGAAATAAAAACAAAAATAAACAAATGGAGCTAATGAAACTTCAAAGCTTTTGCACAGCAAAGAAAACCATAAACAAGACCAAAAGACAACCCTCAGAATGGGAGAAAATATTTGCAAATGAAGCAACTGGCAAAGGATTAATCTCCAAAATTTATAAGCAGCTCATGCAGCTTAATAACAAGAAAACAAACAACCCAGTCCAAAAATGGGCAGACCTAAATAGACATTTCTCTAAAGAAGATATACAGACTGCCAACAAACACATGAAAGAATGCTCAACATCACTAATCATTAGAGAAATGCAAATCAAAACTACAATGAGATATCATCTCACACCAGTCAGAATGGCCATCATCAAAAAATCTAGAAACAATAAATGCTGGAGAGGGTGTGGAGAAAAGGGAACACTCTTTCACTGCTGGTGGGAATGTAAATTGATACAGCCACTGTGGAGAACAGTATGGAGGTTCCTTAAAAAACTACAAATAGAACTACCATATGACCCAGCAATCCCACTACTGGGCATATACCCTGAGAAAACCATAATTCAAAAAGAGTCATGTACCAAAATGTTCATTGCAGCTCTATTTACAATAGCCCGGAGATGGAAACAACCTAAGTGTCCATCATTGGATGAATGGATAAAGAAAATGTGGCACATATATACAATATTACTCAGCCATAAAAGGAAACGAAATTGAACTATTTGTAATGAGGTGGATAGACCTAGAGTTTGTCATACAGAGTGAAGTAAGTCAGAAAGAGAAAAACAAATACCGTATGCTAACACATATATATGGAATTTAAGAAAAAAAAATGTCATGAAGAACCTAGGGGTAAGACAGGAATAAAGACACAGACCTACTAGAGAATGGACTTGAGGATATGGGGAGTGGGAAGGGTAAGCTGTGACAAAGCGAGAGAGAGGTATGGACATATATACACTACCAAACGTAAGGTAGATAGCTAGTGGGAAGCAGCTGCATAGCACAGGGAGATCAGCTCAGTGCTTTGTGACCGCCTGGAGGGGTGGGATAGGGAGGGTGGGAGGGAGGGAGACACAAGAGGGAAGAGACATGGGAACATATGTATATATATAACTGAATCATTTTGTTATAAAGCAGAAACTAACACACCATTGTAAAACAATTATACTCCAATAAAGATGTTAAAAAAAAAAAAGAATACTCTCGGCAACCTCGGTGAAAGGTTAAAGTGAGCCATGCACTTTTAGACAGGTACTCAAAATTTTGCAGAAGTACTCATCTAGGACCCCACAGAAAGTGTGGCATTTTCACCGGAATAGAGCCTGAAAAACTGTTCTCTAAATAAAGCAGGGAAAGTATAACTGTGGGACCCTTATGGAGCCAGTGGCTAAATTTGGCTATTAAAAGAAGAAAAGTAGGGCTTCCCTGGTGGCACAGTGGTTGAGAGTCCACCTGCCGATGCAGGGGACACGGGTTTGTGCCCCGGTCCAGGAAGATCCCACATGCCGCGGAGCGGCTGGGCCCGTGAGCCATGGCCGCTGAGCCTGCGCGTCCGGAGACTGTGCTCCTCAACGGGAGAGGCCGCAGCAGTGAGAGGCCCGCGTACCGCAAAAAAAAAAAGAAGAAGAAGAAGAAGAAAAGCAGTGGAAGAAGCTCCATACACTTACGAAAGACAAATTTTCAGATTCAAAGATATGCCCAAGGCACGATGGGCTGAGCAAGATAACAGACGGCTAGACGTAGCCTGTTTCTCAGAGAATAGAAAAAGCAAAAAAAAAAATACCTATATTATTTTATGAGGCTAGTATATCCTTGACACCAGAACTAGATAAGGACCATAGAGGCATAAAGAAGAAATTAATCTCACCTTGGATACAGATGCAAAATCAACTCAGCAGTGTACAAAAAATAATAATACAGAATGACACTGAAGATTGTACCCTATTAGCAACAAGGTGTTTCAAGTTTAATAAAATCAAATAACATAATCTAACAAATCAAAAGATTAAAGTAGAAAAAACTGACAGTTATTTCCATAATTGAAAAAATGTTTGATAAAATTCGAGTTGCATCATTAAAAAAGATAAACCCTAGCAAACTAGGACTGGAAGGTAGAAAAAATAATTAGTTATGCCATCAGTCACCAGCACTTCTTCCCTCCTAAAAGAACTGCCACCTTTACTCACTGTCCCCTCATGGCAGTCGTGGTGGTGTTCAGATATGCCCACAAGAGCTTTGATTGTTCTCTCTCAGAAGTGGAGCCTACCTAGTGACTGAAGTGCGACTGGCTTGAGAGATTATGTCATAAACAACAGTGCAGCTTCTTCCCTGCTGTCTCCGTGGGACTTGCCTCGTCTGAGCAGCCCTATGGAGAGGCTCCACGGCGCGAACGGAGGCCCCCGGAGGCCACGGTGGTGAGCTGTTCTGGAAGAGAGCCTCCATCTGACAGCCTTATGTAACCTCACTGAAGACCCCTCAGCCATAACCACCAGCTAAGCACCCCAGAGTCCAACTGTCACAGACTGTGTGAAATGATGAAGGGTTGCTGTTTTAACCTGCTAAATTTGGCGAGTGATTTGTTAGGCAGCAATAGGTAACTAATGCAGTAATCTTCCAGGAAGGCTGGAATCCCCCAGACCCAAGGGCAGGCCTTCACTGAAGCAAGCTAATCATGGTGGCCTTTGGTTTATGACTCAATTTTGGATGGTGACACATTAGTGTAAGTATGCTTCAGAGGGTTGGAAAGGCTTCCTCACTCTGAAAGAGTCACAAATACTCCCACTTCTGCCTCAAAAGTTGCTGTCTGGGTCAGACACATGGAACAGTGGCGGCAGTGTCTAGACCATGAGGAAAGGCAGGAATACCTAAAAGGGAACAAAACAGGCTGAGAGCTGGAGGGCGAAAAGAGACAGGAACCCAGCCCTGAATTCCTGGAAACGCTGACGTTCTTAAGGGAGGGAACAGATGCCATTAGAGGTTCAGCCCGTTTTAACGAGGCTTTCTGGTTACTTGCAGCTGACAGCACCCCGACTGAGCCAAAAGAAACCTCTTGTATTAGTCAGCAGGGGCTGCGTAGCAGAACACTACTGACTGGGTGACTTAAGCAACAGAAATCTGTTTCTCAGCATTCCTGAGGGTAAAAGTCTGGGATCAAGGTGCTAGCATGCTCTGGTTCTGGTGAGGACCCACCTCCTGGCTTGCAGACGGCCACTGTCTCACGGGCCCCCACATGGCAAGACCCCTTCTTCTTATGAGGACACGAAGCCCGTGACGGGTGCCTCGCCCTATGACCTCATGTAAACCCAATGACCTCCCAAAGGCCCCATCTCCAAACATCAGCTCACTGGGGCTTAGGGCTTCAACATATGAAATTCGGGGGGACACAAGCAATTGAGTCCATATGACTCTTTTAATCTGACAAAGGATATCTATCAAAACCCACAGTAAATATTACATTTGCTGGTAAAACTATAGAAACAGTCCCACTAAAAATAAGATCGAGACAAGGATACTTGATGTCACCACTTTCATTGAACATGCACTTGGAAGTCCTAGTAAATGGAAGGAGAACAAAAAGTATATGACTGGGAAAGAAAGTGTTAAAAGTGTCCTTTTTATGATAAATGGCTATGATTGTACAGAAGTCCAAAGGTATTTCAGAAAATTTTTAAATCTATTTTTGATGTAATTGTAAACTGGTAACATTGTTTAGGAGAATAATTAGAAAACATCTACTAAAATTTTAAATGCAAAACATCTAATCTAGTATATCACTTGATTCTAGGACTCTTTCCTGCAAAAATTTCTCAAGGTGTGTAAAAATGCATACATACACACTTGTTTGTTTTAACATTGTTTGCAATAGAAAATTAACTGGAAATAACCTAAACACCCAACTGATAGAAGACAGCTTAATAAATTTTAGTAGGTACAATACTATGTAACTGTTTGGAAAAATGAAGTCAATTTTATGTACCAATGAAAAGTAGGGGAGAAAAGCTTGTTAAAGATCCATGTGTGTACAAATGCACCTGTAAAACTATACACCAAAGTGTTAAAGAGTTACCAGGGAGATCTGAGTATTTCGTACGCACCTCTGAGTTATTTGAAATTTTTCAATGAGAAAGATTTGTTTTAAATTAATTGTTGTTGGAGTCTAGTTGCTTTACAATGTTGTATTAGTTTCTGCTGTACAGCAAAGTGAAGCAGCTCTACATATAAATATATCCCATCTTTTTTGGATTTCCTTCCTGTTTAGGTCACCACAGAGCATTGAGTAGAGTTCCCTGTGCTATACAGTAGGTTCTCATTAGTTATCTATTTTATACATAGTAGTGTATATATGTCAATCCCAATCTCCCAGTTCATCCCCCCACTTCCCTCCTTGCTATCCTTTTAATGTGCTGTCAGATTCAGTTTGCTAGTATTTTGTTGAGGATTTTTGCGTCTGTGTTCATCAGTGATATTGGCCTGTAATTTTCCTTTTTTGTGATATCTCTGTCTCGTTTTGGTATCAGGGTGATGGTGGCCTCGTAGAATGAGCTTGGGAGTGTTCCTCCCTCCACATTTTTTTGGAAGAGTTTGAGAAGAATAGGTGTTAGCTCTTCTCTAAATGTTTGATAGAATTCACCTGTGAAGCCATCTGGCCTGGACTTTTGTTTGTTGGAAGATTTTTAATCACAGTTTCAAATTCATTACTTGTGATTGGTCTTCTCATAGTTTCTATTTCTTCCTGGTTCAGTCTTGGAAGCTTGTACCTTTCTAAGAATTTGTCCATTTCTTCCAGGTTGCCGATTTCATTGGCATATAGTTGCTTCTAGTAGTCTCTTATGATCCTTTCTATTTCTGCGGTGTCATTTGTAACTTCTCCCTTTTCATTTCTAATTTTATTGATTTGAGCCCTCTCCCTTTTTTAGTTGATAGTGTGGTTAAAGATTTATCAATTTTGTTTATCTTCTCAAAGAACCAGCTTTTAGTTTCATTGATCTTTGTTATTGTTTTCTTCATTTCTATTTCATTTATTTCTGCTCTGATCTTTATGATTTCTTTTCTTCTACTAACTCTGGGTTTTATTTGTTCTTCTTTCTCTAGTTGTTTCAGATGTAAGATTAGGTTGTTTATTTAAGATTTTTCTTATTTCTTGAGGTGAGTTTGAATTGCTATAAATTCAGACTCTTAGAACTGCTTTTGCTGAATCCCATAGCCTTTGGGTCGTCGTGTTTTCATTGTCATTTGTTTCTAGGTATTCTTTGCTTTCCTCTTTGATTTCTTCAGTGATCCATTGGTTATTTGGTAGCATTTTGTTTAGCCTCCATGTGTTTGTGTTTTTTACAGTTTTTTCCCCTGTAATTGATTTCTAATCTTACAGCATTGTGGTTGGAAAAGATGCTTGATACAATTTCAATTTTCTTAAATTTAGCAAGGCTTGATTTGGGACCCAAGATGGGATGTAGCCTCGGGAATGTTCCATGTACACTTGAGAAGAAAAGCGTATTTGCTGCTTTCAGATGGAATGTCCTATAAATATCAATTAAATCTATGTGGTCTAATGTGTAATCTAAGGTTTCTGTTTCCTTATTTTCTGTCTGGATGATCTGTTCATTGGTGTAAGTGGGGTGTTAAAGTCCCCTACTAATATTGTGTTACTGTCAATTTCCCCTTTTATAGCTGTTAGCATTTGCCTTATGTATTGAGGTACTTGCATGTTGGGTGCATAAATATTTACAATTGTTTTATCTTCTTCATGGATTGATCCCTTGATCATTATGTAGTGTCCTTCCTTGTCTCTTGTAATAGTCTTTATTTTAAAGTCATTTTGTCTAATATGAGTATTGTTACTCCAGCTTTCTTTTGACTTCCATTTGTATGGGATATGTTTTTCCATCCCCTCACTTTCAGTCTGAATGTGTCCCTAGGTCTTAAGTGGGTTTCTTGTAGACAGCATATATATGGGTCTTGTTTTTGTATCCATTCAGTCAGTCTGTGTCTTGGTTGGAGCATTAAATCCATTTACATTTAAGGTAATTATTGATATGTATGTTCCTATTACCATTTTCTTTATTGTTTTGGGTTTGTTTTTTGCAGGTCTTTTTCTTCTCTTGTGTTTCTGGCCTAGAAAAGTTCCTTTAGCATTTGTTAAAAATCTGGTTTGGTTGGTGCTGAATCCTCTTAACTTTTGCTTGTCTAAAGCTTTTGATTTCTCCGTCAAATCTGAATGATATCCTTGCTGGGTAGAGTAATCTTGGTTGTAGGTTTTTCCCTTTTGTCACTTTAAATATATCCTGTCACTCCCTTCTGACCTGCAGTGTTTCTGCTGAAAAATCAGCTGATAACCTTATGGGGATTCCCTTGTATGTTATTTGTTGCTTTCCCCTTGCTGCTTTTTAATATTTTTTCTTTGTATTTAATTTTTGTTATTTTGATTAACGTGTGTCTTGGCGTGTCTTTTGAGATGTTTCAGAAATAAAGAAGGAGTTTTCTAAAGTGATGGAGATTGGGTATCAGTGCTTGGAGGAGAGATTTAACCTCCCCCTTTTCTTATGAGTTTTCCCATTTCTTCTTTTCACCGCTGAGCACTCCTCCAGCTTTCCTTGAGGAAGCAATGCTCATCAACAACACATTCTTGTTATCAACTCACCTCCGTGTACTCACCACAGGTCCCCCAAGACGGACAGGGCAGACCTGGGGCTGCTGACACATGTGGCGTTTAGGGTCTCTCCTCACCCAAAGAGGCAATGATTTAAGGAAGCAAACACTCTCACCACGGCCTGACTGACGACAGGGTTCCAAACAGACAGTGTGTGAAAAACTATCCCAAAGAGCTTATGAGTTTCTTCCACGTTTAAAAGGGCCTGTTAACACCAAGCCATGTGAAAAAATAATACTCTAGAGGGGTTTCCCCCACTTCCTGATGCGATTCACATCTGAAACTACTCAAATTATGCTCCTATGAGGAAAACTTAAACAAGAAAATCTCTCTTGAACGTTAAAAGAACCTGCTTGCCTTGGAGCCTGCCCTTTGGTCTCCAGGCCTCACTCCACACTGCCTGCAGCGTGGCCTTCCTCAGGCTGCACACTGTGATGTTAGCGTCGAAACTGGTGAACAGTCACAGGTTTTGAAGTATTTTGAAAGCAGTTCTTAGCTGCTAAGAGTAGAGCCACATGAGACACAGTCCTCTGACGGTGAACAGACCTGACAGGGTTTGGGTAACTCTAGGTCTTGCTTACAGCTCTTCTGCCAGGCCTCATCATGTGACTCAGGCAGTTTATCTTTGTCCTTTCTATCTTTCCTTTTGGAAAACATTTTTTTGTCTTCCCTTTGATCTCTGTATGCTCTTATGTCAAATTTTAATTTAATAATCACCTAAACAAAAGGGAAGTTACTTAAAGCTAATAAAAAGCAGCAGTAAGGTGTATAGTAGAAAAATCTTTTTGGGACTTCCTGGTTGTGCAGTGGTTAAAAATCCGCCTGCTAATGCAGGGGACATGGGTTCGAGCCCTGGTCCGGGAAGATCCCACATGCTACGGAGAAGCTAAGTTCGTGCACCACAGCTACTGAGCCTGCGCTCTAGAGCCCACGAGCCACAACTACTGAGCCTGCGAGCCACAACTACTGAAGCCTGCGCACCTAGAGCCTGTGCTCCCCAACAAGAGAAGCCACCGCAATGAGAAGCCCGCGCACTGCAACGAAGAGTAGCCCCCGCTCGCCACAACTAGAGAAAGCCCGCGCACAGCAACAAAGACCCAGTGCAGCCAAAAATAAATAAATAAATTTATAAAAATAAAAAAAAAGAAAGAAAAATCTTCATGATGAAGTCAGGCAGGGCCTGTTCAGACCCTGTGACCTCTTTGAGTTGCCTCAGTTTCCTCATCTATAAAATGGGGTTAGACAGGACTCTCCAAGGCAGGGTTTCTAAGACTTAATTAATATATGGAGACCTTTTAAAAAATAGAACCTTAGTGTTGATTCAAAATGTTTTCTAACTTAATGCTACTGAGTTATGTGTAAATATAAAACTAGGTATGAAGTTTTTTATGCTTCTTATGCCACTTGTGTTGGTCGACTATAACAGTGCAGCAGAGCTGACAACCCCCAAGTCTCAGCAACTGATGAATGAGTTTGTTTTCAATTCACAGTAGGGTTGGGCTCCTCTCAGCTGGACTGGATAAGGATTCTGCTCCCCACACCCACGTCTTCATTCTGAGACCACAGGCAACACGGGGCACGGGTTTTAGGGTTTGTTTGGTTGGTTTGGCTTTGAGTGTTTCTTTTAATGATGTATCATGGGACTGCAAAGACCAAAGCAAATCATGCATACATATTTAAAGCCTCATCTTGTGTCACGTTCGTTAACATTCCACCCAAGTTCAGCTTCCATGGGGCAGTGGAATACACCCTGTGTACTCTCTCAGAGGCACTGCATGGTCCCACAGTCTCGCTCACGGTAATTACTCACTTTGCACACTTATGCAGTGCACTCTTCCCCACCTCTCAAAACATGCCATAAGCCTCATCCAATCACGGCGTCAGGCTCCAAGTTCAGAATCTGTGCTCTACATTGGGGCCAGATGTGGCTCTTCTTAATCCAGATATTGATCAGGAGCACTTAGCCACTTTTCTCAAAGTTGTTTTGTGCAGGTAAAAGTATCTACTGTCGGACATTGCCCTGAGGTTTGTCTTAATGGGGTTATACCTGGATTTTGTCATTTCCCTGAGGCTATTTTAGTAGGTCATTCAAATACAAGGCATTTAAAAATTTTATCTTCTACTGATTGGAAACAAGGAACAATTTTATTTATTAACCCTACAGCTGCTGGAACTTCTAGCCTCCCTACATTCCCTCTCAGTTTTGCTTACAAACTGGCCAATTCTTTTCTGAGCTCATCACTTTCTTGTTGTACCTTACCAAATGCAGTGAATTGCAGCCCGCCCAGATGGTCTACATTCTGATTCAGAAACTGCTTGTCCAGTGCTATAAGTTCATTAGGTACATGTTTTTTTTTGGCCTTTACGTTATTGAAAGGGACAGTTTTGGAGCTTCCCTGGTGGCACAGTGGTTAAGAATCCGTCTGCCAATGCAGGGGACACGAGTTCAAGCCCTGGTCCGGGAAGATCCCATATGCTCCGGAGCAACTAAGCCCGTGCGCCACAACTACTGAGCCTGCGCTCTAGAGCCTGCGAGCCACAACTACTGAGCCCATGTGCCACAACTACTGAACCTGTGCGCCTAGAGCCCGTGCTCCGCAACAAGAGGAGCCACGGCAACGAGAAGCCCGCACACCGCAAGGAAGAGTAGCCCCCGCTCGCTGCAACTAGAGAAAGCCACATGCAGCAACAGAGACCCAACCCAGCCCCCCCACAAAGAAAGTTATAACAGTTATAAACTCTTATGCCCTACTATATAGCATTAAACTATATAAATAAAAACTATGAATAAAAGATCTCATTTTAAAAAAATACCTAAAAAAAAAAAAAGAAAGTGACAGTTTTGCCAATGTTTCACTGCCACATAATACAGGTTGCTTTCTTCCCAGCCTCCTATGACATTCTGTCTTCTCTGGTGGAAGGCACTGCAAAGGCACAGGACATAAGCTTGGCTGTATAATAACATAATAGAGAAGGACTGAAAAGTTGGGAAGAATAATCCAATTTACCACACTGATATAAATCAACACAAATTGGTAGATTTGTTACAATACTCATAAAAACAACAAAACTCAAAGAAACAGCATTAACAGTGTGATGATGTTGTCTTGCTTGTACCCAGTTATTAACATGACACTGCCATGATGCATGTCCTTTAGAATATGACTTCGCTACCACAGGCCAGGTGATGACTCAAATCTCTTAGCCCTATTCTGAATCTAAACTCCTGCAAAGCCATCATTCGTTTCCTACAATATGAGATCTTTTGGCCTCTACTTGGCATACTGGTGGCATTTATTAAGTCTGCCTTTATGCCCTTCTCATCAGTCTACCTCAATTAAAGTCGCACACTGAGATACTGTGTGACTCTTTGGCTTCAAGTATTTGATGATAAAATAAGTCCTCCTGATGACCCAGAATATGCTCATGGGCTTTGTGTTGGTCTCATCCTACTGACAGTGGTGCTATCCCCAGGAATGCCAGAGGGCATTCACCAGGGCCCATATGACCTATGGCAAGGTCCCCAGACATTTACCAATGAGAGCCAATGTAGTGACTGGACCAGCCCTTGTCATTCTTATTATGACTGCAAGATGTACCTCAGCAACAAGCATCAGGGCACTGGAAAAAGCAAGGTTTATTACTCACAGGTTCTGGTGGGTATGGAACCACACAGCAAGGTCACGGGTAGAGAGCGAGAGGCAGCATGCACCCGGGGCTCTGCCTTTACTGGGGTCTTAGCGTGGGTGCCTAGGGTTTTATGGGTTCACTCTTCATTGGCAAATTTAAAGCATGAGGTGGGGATTAGGGTGCAGGAGGGAAAAGTGGGATCACTCCAGCAGTCAGTTATCGAAATTACCCAGGACTTTCTAAAAGGGGAACTTCATGGGAAGGGCCAGCCTAGTTCCTTGTCTAGCTGTTTGGCTACTAACTGTGGCGCACAGCTAGCAATCTGTTTACAGGAGATGAGGTCTTTGAAATGGATGCTTCTGTGATCAAAAGCTTAATGTCAGGCACTTACGTTCAAAGAGCTTATTGTCAGGCATTTGCACTACAACGTGTTAAACATTTTAAAATTATTTTTGATGTGAACACACAAGCATTTTAAAATCTCACCACTCACGGACTAGCAAGAATATGGTCTGTAGATCTCCAAGCTAAGAACATTGATCCGAAGGGTTAATGGGTGGTTTAAATTACATGACATTGTTTAAAGGGTTAATGAGGGTTGTAAATGACATGACACTGTTTAAAGAGTTTAACACAATACTTGAGTAAGTGCTCAATAATTTTTAGTTCCCTTCCCTTCCCTTCCCTTTGCACCTTACAGATTATAGAGTTTCGCAGTCCGCTGTGAGCATTAATTTGTTCAGCTCTGCCTTCAGGTGGGACACCTGTATAAACCCAGCTTTGAGACTATTTTTAAACTGAGAGACTTTCCATCTGTTTCGGAGTTAGAGCAGTCCGCATTATCCTCACGAGAGCTCTTAATAGCATACGTGTGGTGGAAACAAGGCTTTTAATGCAGAGGCGTTCACAGCCTGCTTGTTTCGTCTGTGCAGACTTCCCCCACCCCCATCGCAGGCACCCTTTCTGTACCAGTCTAGTTCTTCGTATTTCTGTGATGCAAACTTAGGGGACAGGGAGATGCATGAAGAACAGGGAGGGGGTTTTGCTTCCTGGGTCAGCCCTGGGTGCTTTCTTGAGGACAGTCCAGGTGATGAGCAAAGCAGAAATGAAACTATGAAAAGAAGCTCAATTCTAAACTGATCTAAATAAGAAGGAGCCAGATGTGCGGGCAGGAGGTAGAAGACAGAAGCCATAAAAGGTGGACGTTGGGAACATGCGGAGAATGAAGGAAGTGTGGAAGACAGATAATATCTTAAAAATAATTGTGTGGGTTATAACACAGATCTCAACATGTCTTTAGAAATGCACATAAAGTATTAAAATTCCTTTTAAGTTACTTTGGGCCACTGCAGTATATATTTCTTCAGATGGAACACTATGTTAAAACTGATTCATCTGGGGCTTCCCTGGTGGCGCAGTGGTTGAGAATCTGCCTGCTAATGCAGGGGACATGGGTTTGAGCCCTGGTCTGGGAGGATCCCACATGCTGCGGAGCAACTAGGCCCGTGAGCCACAACTACTGACCCTGCGTGTCTGGAGCCTGTGCTCCGCAACAAGAGAGGCCGCGATAGTGAGAGGCCCGCGCACCGTGATGAAGAGTGGCCCCCGCTCGCCGCAACTAGAGAAAGCCCTCGCACAGAAACGAAGACCCAACACAGCAAAAATAAATTAATTAATAAACTCCTACCCCCAACATCTTCTTTAAAAAACAACAACAACAACAAACCGATTCATCTGAAACCATGCCCCAACACAGACACACACACTTCACATTTAGATCAAACTAAACAGCAAGCATCCGCATTACATACTCATTAGTCTCTGAAACTCCACAAAATCACTAAAGCGCATTTTCCAGAGTGTCTTCTGTGTATTTAGTGGAAGACTTTCATTTGAACCTACTTTTAAGAAGAGAAAGTTACTAATATTGATATCACTTATAAACACAGGCACTTTTGTTGGACTTCAAAATGCATTTTAAAACTTCTAAGCAAGGCTATGTTCTCCCCAGGCACAGAGTCACGCAGTGCTAGAGAAGATCGCTAATTGATCCTCAGTCCATCCTCCTGATATCTACCTACACAGCTAGAGACTACATTTCCCAGCCTCCCTCACAGTTAGTTGGCCACTGGACTAAGTGTGCGTCAGCGGAGGTGAGCAGAGGTCACTGTGCAAGTTCTGCATCACTTACAAGAAGATTGCCTGTTCTCTAGATTTTCTCTTTCTTGAGGCTGAAGTGTGAAGGAGCTGAGCCCATTTCAAGCACTTGGACAGAACGGCACTGCAGCAGCCAAACACAGGAGGAACCCAGGTCTCTGCAGGCTCTTTTGCCATCCGTACTGGTCAAGTACCTCCTCCCAAACTGTTCCCGTGAGAGCGGAGTATACCTCTAATATGTAAGAAGTATTTGTTACTGTAGCTTAGCCATACCATGATCAATACATGTAGAATATGTCGCTTTTAGTTTAGGGAGTTATTGACTAAAATGGGTAATATAACTTACACATGCTGCTTTCTGTATTATGCCAACAATCTGGTGTAGCAAAATAGTCAATCATAGGGGATCCTCATCATGTTTAAGAAGCACCTTTCGCTGGTATGAAAGTGCATCTCTTCCTGTACAATTACGTTGTGATTGATTAAAATACAGTTCAGATTTGCAAAACTAGAGCAAAGTGTAGTGAAGCAA
The DNA here is from genome assembly GCF_949774975.1 of Lagenorhynchus albirostris. Taxonomy (NCBI): domain Eukaryota; kingdom Metazoa; phylum Chordata; class Mammalia; order Artiodactyla; family Delphinidae; genus Lagenorhynchus; species Lagenorhynchus albirostris. Next base: position 192,182,752 of record NC_083095.1, read on the forward strand.
CCAATAGCTGTCCATTCCTACAGCATTTATTCAACTCATTCGTAAAAAAAGTATCGAAGGATTTCCAGTTTCCAGCCCAGCATGTAAGGAGCTTGGAAGTCATCTCTCCCATCGACTCAAAAGAAAAAAGCTGAACAAACAGAACCTATCAGAGAACTGAGGTCAGGGGGCAAACCTCCAAAATTGTAGACAGATGGGTGGATCCCACCAGGGGAAATGTCCTTGGGAACCAGTGCAATGGCAGGAAACCTAAGCTGTAAGTGACAAGTTGCTGGAGGCCCCATGTGGACAAGTTTGGAAATTAAAAACTCTGCGGGTTAGGGGGCGAAGGGGGCGGGGTCCTGCCTTGGGGGGTTGGGCCTTGGGTTTTACCTACGGGTTCTCACAGTAAATACCAGAGGGAGTTCCCCTCTTGCTTCTGGCAGGGGGAGGAGAGAACAGCCATTCTAAATATGCCCAGCGCACCTGTCCTGCCCTCAAGAGAAACTACTTTTCAAGAGCCTTATCTACAGAGGTTATACCGGAGCCTGACTGACCTAGAGGAAGGGAAACACCCAACTCTCTTCCATTCTAGAAATCCTGTCTGACCTAAGGCAGGGAGACGTGGTCACAGCCTCACATGCGGAGGTCACAGCCCAGGGTCACAGGCTACTGAAGACTGAGACCTGATCCCAGGAGGTCAAGGATGCGTCCCTCCCTCCACACCTCCCTGCCCATCAGTAGGGCCCCTGTGAAACAGCTGAGGAATACAACCGAGAGAACTGTGTGTCTCAGATGATACCTGAGAACGAGTCTCCAGGGAAACCTAAACAATACCGAGTGCCTTACTAGGTACCAGGCCATGTCTCTGTCGGAGACATACTTATGTTAAGTGAAAGCTCTCCGTCCTGGAGCTCACATGCTCCCGGAAAAGTAGGACAAAGACAACCTAATTTCAGTCAGTGGTAAAAGCAATATGAAGAAAATAAGGTACAGCGGGGCCTGGGAAGTGCTGGGGAGAAGTGCAGACCGTTTCGGCCTAGGTGGTCAGGGAGGATCTCTCTGAGCTGAGGCCTGAATACATCAGAAGCTCGCACCGTTACAGCAGAGACAGCTGCACTCGGTCCACTCACACTTTTGCTCCTGACCCTCCAGGCGTGTGAGACCACCATGAGTCCCCAAGAAGTGGACAGAGACACAGTCCGACCTCTGATGCGTCAGGAAGATCAACTGCTTGATCTCTGATGCCTAAGGTTATTACAGGGTTATGTTTGATGAGGAGAAGAAAGTCATCAGATCCCCGGATGAGTCATGTAGTGTGTCTGTGACCTAAGCTTCCAATCCAAAGGTCTGTCAGTCTTTCAGAGAAGCCCTTCTGACTTTTGCGACCTATTTGTTGAGATTGTTTCTCATGGGCTGATGGGTTAGTTCCAGAATCATGTTCCTTATTAAATAAAATGTGCTGTGATTTGGCTAATACATCTTCCCATTTACTTGAATAATATGACTTTATTTTGATATGCTAATCAATTATACTGTTTCTATCTGGTTAAACATTGTACCTGTAGTAATTTTTATTTCAGAAATTGGGCTTTTACTCAGCAAACTTAGTCTCTATATTAACATTATTTCTATGGAAAAGTCAGACTCAAATGAGAGCAAATTATATCACTTTGACAAACAATGTTCTCTCCAGAAAAGGAAACTGGATTCCATATATAATACATTAAAAATCTGAAAACAATGGATTTTACACTCTTTCTGAGCAGTGGAAGTTCCATATGTAAAACATAAATTCTTTACGAAGTGCAATAGGGAATCAGAACCTGCTCTCCCCACCCCCCTTCTGTTGTTCCAGGATTTATCTCTACTTGTAATATTCATTTTTTATAGCTTTTTACATCCCAAAACCAGAGGAGAGGGCATGTTAAAAGCCTATGGTTGGGACTTCCCTGGTGGCACAGTGGTTAAGAATCCACCTGCCGATGCAGGGGACACGGGTTCGTGCTCCGGTCCGGGAGGATCCCACATGCCACGGAGCGGCTGGGCCCGTGAGCCATGGCCGCTGAGCCTGCGCGTCTGGAGCCTGTGCTCCGCAACGGGAGAGGCCACAACAGTGACAGGCCCGCGTACCGCAAAAAAAAAAAAAAAAAGAATCCACCTGCCAAGGCAAGGGACACGGGTTCGAGCCCTGGTCCGGGAAGATCCCACATGCTGCGGAGCAACTAAGCCCGTGTGCCACAACTACTGAGCCTGTGCTCTACAGCCCGCGAGCCACAACTACTGAGCCTGCGCTCTAGAGCCTGTGAGCCACAACTACTGAGCCTGCGCTCTACAGCCTGTGCTCCACAACGAGAAGCCACCGCAATGAGAAGCCTGCCCACTGCAACGAAGAGTAGCCCCCGCTCGCTGCAACTAGAGAAAGCAGCAACAAAGACCCAAGGCAGCCAAAAATAAATAAATAAAAAATAAAATAAATTTATTAAAAAAAAAAAGCCTATGGTTTACAAATTGTGCTTCCCAGAAACAGCTGGGTGGAGTTGCCTTAGGAGTTGGGTAGGACCAGGGAGAGAAGCAGCAGAGACAGGCGGTGACTGTAGGACCCCAGGCCCACTGTGTCAAGAGAGACAGGCTCTGTTGTGACAACACAGGGTCTCAGCGGCGTCATACCACAGACATTTACTTCTCATCCCACAAACAACCAGTGCTGTCACATGGTCCCAATCTAACTGCAAGGAAATCTGGGAGACATAAGCAAGCATCTGGAATATACCAGGAACACAAAATACTTCTGCCACAGGGCCCTGTGGCTGCCTCAGTGAGAGTAGCTATTTATTTATTTACTTGTATACAATGTTTCCAAGGGGTATTTTATATGAAGAAAGTTCTCTGCCAAAAAAAAAAAAATGTATGAAGGCATCAATTCAATGATAAAAATGATTATGTCAAATCTAAGATCACCTGATTTTGGTATACTTCTGAAAATATAAAACTTTCATGGTTTGATCAAGTTGAGGGAGATTGTTGATAGATTAACATACTGACTTGTCAGAATCAAGAAAAAAGGACACTGTCCCATATAAATGTTGAGTTTCCGTTCTAGTTCCAGAACAAGCATGAGGTATTGGTGCCCAACATCCACTCCACCCTTTCTCTAGTCGGCCTTCACATGCTACAGAAACTGGAAAACTAAGATCTACATTTCCCAGACTGCCTTGCAGCTTGAATTCCCTAAATGCATTTAGAGTTGACAAATTAGATGCGTCCCGTGTGAGACTTGGCATTCGGAAGTAAGGTAGAGGCCCTGCCTGTGCAGTTTTGCTGTTTCTGCTTGCAGACCTCCGCCCAGAGACCGCTGCAGCTTCTTGTTCCAGCGTCAGCAGATGTCCCAAGGCCCACACGCGAGGTCCACGGGTGTCAGGGGCACCGAGCAGGCCACCGATGCTCCCTGTGTGAGCCTTAGTTCTGGTGCCCCCACAAGTGGTGGCTTGTAATCACGACGTTTCCCGACGGTGCCGCAGAAGTGGTGGTGGGTCAGGGACAAGAGAGAAGCCCTTCTGTTGGTCCTGCTCTGTGCTGTACTTAGAGTCATTTCTGAAAAATCTACCTAGAGCTTACTTGTTTGGCCCCTCCCTCCTCACCACCTTAAGCTCTCAGTGATTCTGTGTGTTGCTTAGTGTCCTGTAATAAATTCCTTCCTGATTATCCTAGCTAAAGCGGGTTCTGTTTGCATCAATTTTGGCCAGACTGATACAAGACCCAAATGTCGAACAATTATAAATCTTACCTTGATAAAATAAAGAAAAAGACAGTAATATGGGGGAACATCTTGGTACCTTACTCCTAACATCCGGTACCATGGCAAGTGCAACTCAGACCCTACTTCTTAGCACTTTGTAAAGGCTGCTGGATTTTATAAATGAGCTAAACTTGGCTAAAGATGAGAGAAGAGAGGGCAATCGCCTAAGAAATGTAACAGGGGCTACAAGTTATCCCTCCTTTTCTCTCACAGCAGGAACCAGCAAACATTTCCTGTAAAGGGCCAGACAGAAAAGATTTAGACTTTGTGGCCCATATGGTCTCTTTCTCAACTACTCAGCTCCACCACTGCACAGAGAGCTCAACAGTGGACATTATGTAAATGAATGGGTGTGGTAATGTCCTAATCAAACGTTATTCACAAGATTCAGCCTGCGGATCCCTGGATCCCTCGTCCTCCTCATTTTGTAGATGGGCACATGGCCGTCTGGAATAAAGACTACAGCTCCCAGCCTTCCTCAGCTCAGTATGGCCATGGGATTATACACCATCTATGGGAGCCAAAGAAAGGTAGTGTGGGAGTGGAGGAAGCAGGCATTTTTATCTCCTGTTCTCCCTGCCCTCTGGCTGGGATGTGGTGGTAATGGCTGAGACCCCGGCAGCCATTCTGGACCAGATAATAATCTCAGGACCGAAAGCCATGCATTGGGAAGCAACAAGGCAGAAGGTTACTACACCCTTGACATCTTGGAATACCAGGTGGACTCCCGGATATAAGGAAGACGTAAACTACTATCTTGTTTAAACTATTCTGATTTGTTTTTTTTCTGTCACTCACAACCAAACAATCCTAACAGATCAGGAAAAAATTCCCAAAGTACAATAAATGAATAAAGAGCTGCTCAGTAAATAAGTTCTGCTGGATTAATAAATGACCATGAATTGAAGTAAGCACTACATGAAATAAGGCTATTGGGGCTTGGCTCAAAAGATCTAAATGCCAACTTTGGGTAAAAACATATAATTTTATTTGGTTTACAGTATTTGCAATACCAAATTTCTGTATGTGAAGTTTCTTTGTAGAAAGTGATTTGGTGTTTTCATGATAGAAAATAGAGAAAAATACATTTCCTTAAAGGGGAATAAAACAAGTCTAACTCTACTTATAAAGTGTGGATTAAAAATTCAAACTAAAACACTAAGCAATTATGGGCTAAGCTGCCATTATAGACAGTGTTCAGATTTATATCCACATTCTAGTCACTGTGCTACAGAAAGAGCTTTCTTAATTAGTTTTACAAGTTTTATTCATTAGTTTACCAGTAGCCTTATTAGTTTTAATTAGAAATTCAAATATTCCACTATACCAATAGTACTATAAAGGTGTTTTTTCTCGTCCCTACCCATGTCCACACCTCTCTCTATAATGATAGTTTCTCATTGTATGCTATTTGTTTTTCTAGGTTAAGAAAAGAAAGGCTGAATTAGGCTGTAGGGAAATTCTTTACAATCTTGCTATTCAAAGTGTAGTCCTTGGGCCATCAGCACCACCTAGGAGTTTGGTAGGAATACAGAGCTTGGGCAACCTTGCACCAGAATTGGATTTTAATAAGATCCTCCAGGTGAGTTTGCATGCATGTTAAAGTTTGGGAAAGCTGTTTTTCAATTCTTCTACACTAACATCAAGTGGCAAATACCCTTTAACTTCAGTTAGCGCTTTCAATCTCAAAAATACTAACCACCTAAAAAAAATACTTCTGATCCCTAAACTACCCGCAAAATGCAGTAACTCCGGTCAAAGATCTGGAAACCAGAAAAGGGACTAAAATGAAAACGTATGTCTCATAGCATCATATTCTTTCCCTTTTATGGGCTCAAAGCACTTAAAAAAAATTTTTTTTACTAGAAAGCATCCAGGATTGGGTTCCTCTCTGGTCCTGAGATGAAGAATGGGATTTTAGTGATAAATCCTAAGAATCAGATGTCCTACCTGTAGAACCATTTGGAGATCCTGCAAAATCTATTAAACTCTGATAAGTTAAACTAATAGTTTTATTCCTTGAGACATGAATTTATTAAGGGTTTTCAACAATAGGCTATTATATAATACTTTGTTCATTATAAATGTCAGTTTCATGAGTGCCATAATTCAAATATAAAAACTTGTATTACAAAGTAGAAATTGTTTTCTCCCAAAGAAAAACCTCTGCTTGCAGCCCTGCTTGGTTAATACACCCATATCTATGCTTCAGGAATTTAGAGGAGAGCCACAAGTATAAATAAGGGTTTGAAAATACACTTCGAAAAAAAATTAAAACCTTCTAGAATTAAAATACTGCAAGAGAATTGAAAAATAATCTCTAAACTTTTGTTAAAGAATGATGCCCTACTGTTCACAATTACTAGCAGCAACCAGAGAAAAAGATTAGTCTCCTGTAAAGCATGAGAATTTTAGGTAAGATATAAAATTGAAAATAGAATATTCTCTTCTTTGAGGGTATTTTAAAAATATATTGGGTAGAATCCCACCATGGTCTAATTGTGGCCTTGACTAGATATGGAAAACAGACTCTATAACTTCTCAAGGTCCCTTTCAATCTAACATTCAATGAATAGTCTCTATAGAATAGTACTTACTATAAATAAAATTCCATAGTGAAAATCAACTCAAGCACATTTTACCTCACACCATTCCATTTTCTAAGCTTTGGCTGAAATATTCAATATATTGGCAACTATATTACCTCTTCTAAAGTAGTTAGATACTTGGACCCTTTTATACTGGCAGTTTTAGACACTTTTAATGCATTCCTGATATTTCTAACAATTCATATGTACTTAAAAGGTAATTTCCCTGCCAGTTTGACATATCAATTTGTTTTTGAATTAAAGACTTCATTAAACATTTGAGGCAGTTTTAGACACTTTTAGTGCATTCCTGATATTTCTAACAATTCATATGTACTTAAAAGGTAATTTCCCTGCCAGTCTGACATATCAATTTGTTTTTGAATTGAAGACTTCATTAAACATTTGAGTTAAGACCAGGAAGATCCATCAGAGATCCGTTGCTTGAATGCCAGGCTGTTTCTCATTCTGACAACTTTAGGGTGACCAACCAGCCCATTTTGCCTGGGACTGGAGGGTTTACTGCGACACGTGACTTTCAGCACTAAAACCGAGACAACTGGTCACTCTATAATTTAGTAATACACCTCTCAATGCGCGTGTGTGCCTGTCTGTGTCTGTGTGCATACTCACACGTTTATCATTATCATTTTCTTCTGGGTTTAACGTCACTTTAGAGAGCAGAATGATAGCCAAATATAAAGCTCTTTTCAACGGATGTGCTCTGTAATGAACTGTGCAATTAAGCCAACAGTTGGCTATTCAGCAACTCATTTTTTAAAAAAGGAAGGAAAAAAGTATAAAGTTCAATAGCCACAGTGTTAAATTTTTTAAAAATTCCCCAAACAGAAACTTCTTGTCTGGACTGTGGTACAGGTGAACAGTTCTTGAAATGGTGTTTCTCTTTAAGTCTCAGTGAACCCATTTTCCAAGAGTAAATTCATTGTAATCACTTGAGGCTGACAGATTGAACATTAGACACCACACCTGGTGGAGGGCATTTTCTGGGCTGAGTGACCCGTCATGTGTAATGAAAGCTATTTTCACTGTTTGGGTCAATCTCATTTTTTCAAAATGTTCATAAAATTGTAGATTAGGCGGTATCTGAATAACACTAAAGAGTAAAACAACTGATACTGAATTATTCAACTCACAACTTCTTAGACCAAAAATGTTACAGGGATGTAGGGGCATTGACTGAATCACTGAAAATCCATGAATAGATAATGATACTCAAAAAAAAGAAAGCAGCCTCCAACTTATATGTCATCATTTGAAGCAGTTATTAGGTCACCTCCTTCCTTTGATAACATGTATCTAGTGGGAAAAATTAAACATTTATCCTATGTTTCCCGTAAGACTATATTTCATAGTAACCAAAAAAAAAAAGAAAAAAAAGAAAAACTTCACGTAATGAAAGAAAGCTTTATTTTACAGAAGTATGCCACCTATTAAGAGAAAAGGAAGGATTAAATTAGAGTTTAATCATTGTCAATCCCTAATGAAATTACTGACCCAGGCAAGGGTAGTCAACTAGTGTTAAAAGCATTAAGTGGGGCTTCCCTGGTGGCGCAGTGGTTGAGAATCTGCCTGCTAATGCAGGGGACTCGGGTTTGAGCCCTGGTCTGGGAGGATCCCACATGCCGCGGAGCGACTAAGCCCATGCGCCACAACTACTGAGCCTGCACGTCTGGAGCCTGTGCTCCGCAACAAGAGAGGCCGCGATAGTGAGAGGCCCGCGCACAGCGATGAAGAGCGGCCCCCGCTCGCCACAACTAGAGAAAGCCCTCGCACAGAAACGAAGACGCAACACAGCAAAAATAAATAAATTAATTAATAAACTCCTACCCGCAACAGCTTCTTTAAACAAAAAAAAAAGCATTAAGTGCATGGTTTATGGGGAATCCGACATTCCCAGGGTCCCAAAGTAACCCCACAAAGGTTTCCTTCTAGCCACAGGAGTAGGACCTAAGTGCCAGTTCATGGAGGGGTCAGACTTTCATCCCAACGCAGTGGTCAGATCTGGCCCCGTGGATGGTGGAACCATCAGCTGCTGTGCCTCCCGCTGTGCTACACAATAAAGCACAAACCATCGGCTGTGGCATAGTCTAGTCCAAATGTTTAACATGAGTCCAGCAAGCGTTTAGACTTAATTTTCACCATAAGAAAACAGAGGGAATAGGGAAAGTTCAATGACAGCACCAGAGGTACCCAGACAAATGAAGATGGCGAATCATCCTTTGGGATCCTTGGTCTGGTCTATCCACCAAGTCAAGTGTGTAGCAGGAAGAGAAATTAGGGATGATTCTACATTAGAAGAAAACCGAGGGACATACAACTAGGTTCAATATGTGGGCCTGAATTAGACTCAAATTTGGGCAAACTAGCTCTAAAGGGTATTTTGGGGTTAATTGAGGAAATTTAAATATGGATAGACTAATAGACAACAAAAATTTTGAATTATAGAAGTAAAGATCATTAACCTATAAAATCAGGATATAAAACAACTTGCAAAGTATTATTTCATCTTAATAAATACATACACACACACATATATGTGGTACCTGAAAATGTAATCAAAAAGATATTAAAGATAATCTCCAGTGGTAGGAATCCAGTGCTTTTATTTTCTTATTTTTATCTTATTTTCTAGCTTTCTCAAGGCACATATACAGCTTTTGTAACAATAACACGTATTTCTTTATTAAAGAAAAAAAACAAAGAACAAAAACATTGTGTGCTGAGGGTAGGAGTGCCTTGATTCAATGACCTTAAAGTTTTAGACCTTTCTGTTACCTGGCACTGATGACTGTAGTAAATGTGGACGGATTCAGAGAACTTTTCACCCTAGGTAAGGACTGTCGGTGAATATCTGCTCCTCCCATCCTGTTTCCTGCTAATAATACATCTTCTGATGATAAGAAAGGAATTCTGTCTTACTGAAAGGAAGAAAAAAAAAATAAACAGAAGTGTGGATAGGAGGAAATCTGTGAAGAGGAAATGGTGACAGAACGTGGAAAGTGAAAGAGAGAGCACTTGATATCCATTTTCAGGTACTGTGATAAACAAATGAAAGAAGGCCACACTCCACCCAGCCGACCGCAAACCATTCCTTCTGGAAGCCTTCTCTGTCTTCCCAAGTCTGTGCACAGCCATTTGTCCCTACAAACAATCTCAACATGCTATATGAACTCCATACCCACGTAACCTGTTCCTCTCTAGATTGCAATGTTCCTGAGAGTAAGGGAAAGATCTTTGAAACTGCTGCATCTCAAGACTCAACACAACGCCTGGAACAGAACGGATGCTTATACATTGACTCATTTGGAGGAAGCAGTCCAAGAAAACACAAACGAATATTTATAACAATCAAAGAAAATGCCCCCGTCACGAATATTACATCTCTATATATGTCACAGAAATTAAAGAAACACATTCTGAAGCAAATGATATCCCAAACAACCAGACAGAGAATTCTTGCCGAGAAGTTTGCAGACCTCAGGAAATCCATGCCCCACAAGCTCAGCTGATGGTTTCAGATACTCCAGCCTCTGCTCTGTTTGCAGACTGAAGACCGCAGAGGGCACCTTCAGTGAGAGGGAGGTCTGCTTCCTGAGTGTGTAGCATTCAGCCCCCAGGTACCCTCGAGTACCCCTTCCATCTGACTGGGAAGGCAGAGTTGAATCGTGATGAGTAGGTCCAAAGCCATACAGCACGGTAATTCCTCATTAGCCACGACTGTCATTCCCAGACCTGCTGGGCTCCTGAATCCATTACTCAGCAGCTGTGTGACCTTGAGCTCAGAGTCCTCACCCATAAAAAGGCTGATACATTGGTGTGAGTATTGAATGAAGTGCTGCAACACGTGAAAGCCCTAGAACCGTGCCTGCCCCTAAGGGCCCCGTTACGATTAGCTCTGGTCACTGTTACTATTCTCTCTCACAGCGAGGATTCTGCCATCTACCCACTTAGGGCTGAGAAACATCCCACAGGCCCTGTTCCCCTCCCACAGTGAATGGGGTGTCCATGACTGGCATTTATGATTGCTCCGTTTTTCTAGGATAGAAATGAAAGTCGTGGGCATAAAATAAAGGCCTCACATTATCTAGCCTTTGCCCATTTCTTGGCAGTCTCATGATTTTCACTATTTCCTTAATATCTCCTCAACTTCAGCCGTAAACCACAGTAATTTGTTCATCTTTTTAGAAATGTGACTTTCTATGAGCATCTACTTTATTTAAAAACAAAAACCATAAAACACTCTTTATCTGCCCCCTTCAGGTAAAGATGACATTTAACAACAATGAGAAAGTTACTGCTTTCCAAAACACACATGATTAAAAATGTACCCATCACCGTGTGATTTTGTTCCTGAAAATGACTGTATTGCCAATTGAAACTCACCACATTTTAAAAACTTGGAAACAGAATTTTCAAATCTATTTTAAAATCTCTCAAAGAGTTTCAGCAAATTATTAAAGTCAATTGTTGAAAGTAAAAATGTAATTGTGAAAAATTTATAAGAACTGATGGATCTCAAGGAAGACTTATAAAGACAAACCCTTCATATAATTTTGTGGGTAAGACGGAAAACAGGTACAAACACAGTCAGAAATCCACTTCTGCTGTGTGAACCTGGCTTGTCCTGAAGCATCTCTTTTAAAGATGACATTAAAAACAAGTCTCTAATTCACCTGAACTTGAATCCCAATCTTTATATCATTATTAAATCAAGATTTTTTTAAAGTATAAAGCAATTCAAATTACATTGCTTTCACTAAAAATAGCCTGTTGACCATATTATTAATTATTTATTCATTAACAGTGACAGTTTGGTGGGAGCAAAAAATATTTTGTATCATTGAGAGATAAAACAAAATTATTTAAAAATATTGTTTATTTCATTTTTGCCTTTTAGAAAACTTTGTTTTGTTTTACTATTTACATGACATATTAGCATAATAGTACATGTATACTGTTTATACATAAATGACTATATATTAGATCCGCCTGCCCAAAATATTTTAATGATAAGGGAGTATAATTAAAAAAAAGCTTAAGGGTCATTGATTTAGACTAATTTTTCTCAAATCCTAGTTTGAGAAGCATCTGTGTAAGTATCGCTATAGGGCCTAAGCTCAGAACACCTCACTTGGAGCATGTATAGTTGAGATCTGGAACATGTATTTTTAACAAGCACTCCTACTTAAGGTGGTTCATAGGCTGCATGCTGAAAAAAATGGCCCTGAAGGAAATAAAAAGCCTTCTATGGGGACCACAGTGCCTGTGAGCAAGGTGGTTAAGTAGTAGCCATGTGCCACAGGCAGTGCCCACAACCAGCTGTCTCCTTGTTCGTCCTGTTGAAAGTCGAAGGGAAGACTTTGCAAAACTGACCTCTCCCAAGTGTATAAACCTCTGACCCTCAGTGAAGACATTATTTCCTAAAGGATGATTCTTAAACAATTGCCCCTGTTAAAAATATATGTCGCCCCCCAGAAGGGCTTTAAAAATAACTCTGCTTTCTGCAACTTCAGAAGTTGTGGTTTGTATTAACGACTGCAGGATCATCAGAGGAAAAACTCATGGAAAGGCTCCCGTAAGAGTGATTTCATTTTGTTGCATCACAGGGTCCAAGTTTAATACTTTAAATAAAAATAAGTAAAAAATATGTCAATAAATAATACTTATTTTAAAGCATTCCCCAAACCAGTACCACTCTTAGACCAAGGCAAAGGGCCACTGCCCTGAGCCCTTCTTTTAAAGGCCTTACATCACACACGGGTGCGCATGCGCACACACACACGGAACTTCAAAAACATATGATGTCTCTGTCATTTGGGATTTAGGGCTCAACAGCATACAGTGCAACTTTAAACTCAAACATCTGCTCTTGTGACCAGCACCACTGAGGACCCACGGAAATGCTTCCACACATCACTTGCTATATGTCCTCAAAGTCAAAGGTGATCACACCCAAATGGCATAAAGGCTCGGGCTGTGCTGGTAAGAACACTGCTTCCAAGAGCAGGCAGAAAAGACCATTAATCAACCTGGCAGATCACGCGAATGCAATGTAGCCTTTCCTCATGCACTATCATTTCCCAGGAGGCCTGGCATTGTTTTCTTGCTTCTCCAGTGCTTGGCTCTGCAGGTATTGAATATTTAGCAACTCTTTGCAACAGCTGCACCTGGCAGCAGAGGGACATTTTGCAATATTAAACAATTCATATCACTCCTAGGTTGGTAAGTCTATAGATCTACACAAATAATTTATGAATATAACACTAATACTTCACCTTGAAAACCAGCTGCATTAGCAAATACTTTTATTTGCATAAAATACTTCAAATTTATTTTCCAAAAAATTAAATAAAATTTCAGCCTTATTTAGAATCTTATATTCATTACTTATAATTTTTCTTTTCTATTTGTATGTGTAACTTTGAGTATTTTAGAATAAAAATAGCATTTTATAAATAATATGTATTAAATAAATTTAATGTTAAATTGTTCTATATTTATATTAATGTACATTATTGATAAAATATATTCAAATTTTGGACCCTTTTAGTAGAATTACATTTTATTTGTAATCCTTCAGAACACAAATTATGATGGAATATTGATTATAATGACACATTAGTGATTTCTGCTGAAATGAAGACAAAAATGTCAATTTAATGGAATATATAGTAAATTATGAATTATGTCTCTTTCATTTTATTACTCTTCTGAACATTTCCAGTCCAAGGACAAAACACTGGGACATGCAATAAAAATTACACTGATTTCTCTTTGATATTTTCCCACCAAAACCCATAACTTTACATAGTTTTCCATTCTTCCTTCTGATGGTATATTTGTCAAGGTAGAAGGATGGAACATATTTTATTTAACTGTGTTTTAGCTGATTTTATAACTTTTAAATATTTAGACATATGGTATGTGGGCGTTCGCTTGCACTCTTGCCTTGGGCTATGCAAATGTAAGAGGCAGGCCTGACAAAGGAAAACAAGAGGAAACAAAACATAACAGAGACGAAGCTGCAAGACAGGATTAGGAAGCTGTAGAGACCACTGCCATCTTAATCAAAGCTGCTGCTTTTTACTGCACTCAAGATACACTGCTTAAACCATGCTGTGTCCACTCCTGCAACAGATCAACTATTCCAGCTGCCTTGGCTGTTCTACAGCCTGCTGTTTTTCATTGCTGAACCACTTCATTCCCAGTGGGAAGGATGCTCTCCAGATTTAGAGAACCCGCAGAAGATTCAGAAGTCACTGGCTTTTGAGTGTGAGCTCACACAAGAAGGTCCACGTGAAGTATAGCCTTTTCACCACGATGTCAGAGCCAAGGGACGTCCTTTTCCAGGTGACCCTACGAGTCCACTTTCTCCTCACCCAGGATGAAGGGCACATACGGAAGGGAAATGAACACACTGGCACTGAATGCCCTGCTCTTAAGAGAGAAGCCAAAAGGTCCAGCTACACAGTCAGCTGTGCCCACAATTATGCCGGCACACGTTTAAAGTTCTCTCTCTCTTGATTTGAGTCTTCTCCCTTTTTTTCTTGATGAGTCTGGCTAATGGTTTATCAATTTTGTTTATCTTCTCAAAGAACCAGCTTTTAGTTTTATTGATCTTTGCTATCGTTTCCTTCATTTCTTTTTCACTTATTTCTGATCTTTATGATTTCTTTCCTTCTGCTAACTTTGGGGTTCTTTTGTTCTTCTTTCTCTAGTTGCTTTAGGTGTAAGGTTAAGTTGTTTATTTGAGATGTTTCCTGTTTCTTAAGGTAGGACTGTATTGCTATAAACTTCCCTCTTAGAACTGCTTTTGCTGCATCCCATAGCTTTTGGGTCATCATGTCATTTGTTTCTAGGTATTTTTTGATTTCCTCTTTGATTTCTTCAGTGATCACTTCATTATTAAGTAGTTTATTGTTTAGCCTCCATGTGTTTGTATTTTTTACAGATCTTTTCCTGTAACTGATATCTAGTCTCATAGCGTTGTGGTCGGAAAAGATACTTGATACAATTTCAATTTTCTTAAATTTACCAAGGCTTGATTTGTGACCCAAGATATGATCTACCCTGGAGAATGTTCCATGAGCACTTGAGAAAAATGTGTATTCTGTTGTTTTTGGAGGGAATGTCCTATAAATATCAATTAAGTCCATCTTGTTTAATGTATCATTTAAAGCTTGTGTTTCCTTATTTATTTTCATTTTGGATGATTTGTCCATTGGTGAAAGTGGGGTGTTAAAGTCCCCTACTATGAATGTGTTACTGTCAATTCCCCTTTTATGGCTGTTAGTATTTGCCTTATGTATTTGATAAAGGAGGCAAGAATGTACAGTGGAGAAAGGACAGCCTCTTCAATAAGGGGTGCTGGGAAAACTGGACAGGTACATGTAAAAGTATGAGATTAGATCACTCCCTAACACCATACACAAAAATAAGCTCAAAATGGATTAAAGACCTAAATGTAAGGCCAGACACTATCAAACTCTTAGAGGAAAACATAGGCAGAACACTCTATGACGTAAATCACAGCAAGATCCTTTTTGACCCACCTCCTAGAGAAATGGAAATAAAAACAAAAATAAACAAATGGGACCTCATGAAACTGCAAAGCTTTTGCACAGCAAAGGAAACCATCAACAAGACCAAAAGACAACCCTCAGAATGGGAGAAAATATTTGCAAATGAAGCAACTGACAAAGGATTAATCTCCAAAATTTATAAGCAGCTCATGCAGCTCAATAACAAAAAAACAAACAACCCAATCCAAAAATGGGCAGAAGACCTAAATAGACATTTCTCCAAAGAAGATATACAGACTGCCAACAAACACATGAAAGAATGCTCAACATCATTAATCATTAGGGAAATGCAAATCAAAACTACAATGAGATATCATCTCACACCAGTCAGAATGGCCATCATCAAAAAATCTAGAAACAATAAATGCTGGAGAGGGTGTGGAGAAAAGGGAACCCTCTTGCACTGCTGGTGGGAATGTGAATTGGTACAGCCACTGTGGAGAACAGTATGGAGGTTCCTTAAAAAACTACAAATAGAACTACCATATGACCCAGCAATCCCACTACTGGGCATATACCCTGAGAAAACCATAATTCAAAAAGAGTCATGTACCAAAATGTTCATTGCAGCTCTATTTACAATAGCCTGGAGATGGAAACAACCTAAGTGTCTATCATCGGATGAATGGATAAAGAAGATGTGGCACATATATACAATGGAATATTACTCAGCCATAAAAAGAAACCAAATTGAACTATTTGTAATGAGGTGGATAGACCTAGAGTCTGTCATACAGAGTGAAGTCAGAAAGAGAAAAACAAATACCGTATGCTAACACATATATATGGAATTTAAGAAAAAAAAATGTCATGAAGAACCTAGGGGTAAGACAGGAATAAAGACACAGACCTACTAGAGAATGGACTTGAGGACACAGGGAGGGGGAAGGGTAAGCTGTGACAAAGCGAGAGAGAGGCATGGACATATATACACTACCAAACGTAAGGTAGATAGCTAGTGGGAAGCAGCCGCATAGCACAGGGAGATCAGCTCAGTGCTTTGTGACTGCCTGGAGAGGTGGGATAGGGAGGGTGGAAGGGAAGGAGACGCAAGAGGGAAGAGATATGGGAACATATGTATATGTATAACTGATTCACTTTGTTATAAAGCAGAAACTAACACACCATCGTAAAGCAATTATACTCCAATAAAAATGTAAAAAAAAAAAGTTCTCTCTCTCTGTCCTTCCTACGCACCTGCAAAGAGGCAGTTAGTCAGGCAACTCAGCAAACAAGCTCTGGCATCTCCCTGATTCCATTTAGATCCTGGCTCCACAGTTACCAACCTGTGACTTGGGGCAATTCTATGCCTAGGTGTCCTCTTCTACAGAATGGTTTTTAAGGGGTACTTACCCCAAAGGGTGGGTGCGAGGATCATATGGGCTAAGTTCCTAGAATAGTGTGTGGGCCTGTAGTAACTGCTACATGTATATTATGCAAATAAAAGTATCCTTAATTATGCCCCCATTTATAAGAGTCTGCAAGAGTACTATTAGGACATATGTCTTTTTTTAAATTAAAGTATAGTTGATTTACAATATTATATTAGGTTCAGGTGTACAACACAGTGATTTGATATTTTTATAGACTATACTCCATCTAAAGTTATTATATAAAGTTATATTCCCTGTGCTGTACATTACATCCTTGTGTCTTATTTTATACATGGTAGTTTGTCCCTCTTTTAAGGCCCTACCCCGTCTTGCCCCTCGCTCCATGGTGACCACTCATTTGTTCTCTATACCTGTGAGTCTATTTCTGTTTTGTTATTTTCATTCATTCATTTTATTTTTTAGAGTCCACATATACGTGAAAACATACAGTACTGGTCTTTCTCTGTGTGACTCATTTCACTCAGCATAATGCCCTCCAAGTCCATCCATGTTGTTGCAAAATGAGGTCGTATGTTTTGAGCTGACCACTACTGCAGGTCCAGGGAAGAAGAATTTGTGCTACTTGGCTATTGCATGGCTCCCCTTACCCTAGACTCTGGGCCATTTAACTGGAACAATTAAGTGGCATAGCACCTTTCTCCTTCTCCCATTCTCATGGTCCAAGCTCCCCTTTAAACAATATTTGTGGTAGCCTACAACACCGAAGCCCACTTCACAAAGTTCAATGAATACCAAAACAAAGAGGAGGTGAATTACTTAGGATCACAATGTAGTCCAAGGTGCAGCTGCCTGCCCGTGGCTCTGCGGCCCAGATACACGGGTTACCCACAACAGAGTTACCCACAACTTCTCCCTCCAGCCCTCTCTCCTTTCAACACTTTTCCGAAAAGTGTAAAGGTGGAGAAAGGTTCGAGGAGGCCTGGACAAGGGAAGAAAGAAAGATGGTGCACTAACCTCAGGATATTTATTTACTCTTACTGTATTTTTTTCCAACAGAAGCTCTAAAAATCTCTCTTGAAACCCAGAGGTTTTGGGCATAAAACTGGAAAAAGTCTGATGTAAGAGGTGAAGATGCTGTTTTTCGAGCAGGCTCAAATTTCTGAAATAATGATCTCGTTTTGCATGTTTTGGGGAAGAACTGTCTGTAATACGGTTACAAAATTTTTAGCAGACACACCAAATGGCCCTTCTATCACTTTCAAGGTCCTCGTGCGTGTCTACAGATGATTTGCAGGTTACTGGATTCAAGCAATCTTTACATCAGACACCCTAAAACTTTTTAGATGAGGTATACTTGTTTCCCTGTGTTTTCTTAACCAGTCTGTAAACTAGGCAAGGATCATGTCTTTTAAATCAAATTTGATGCAGTTCTTGGCAGGATTTTGCATGCAGTTGCCCCATAAATATTTATTGTTGACTATTAAAAAGGAAAACAATGAAAAAATGGTTCAAATTTCATGGGGTTTTTTTGGGGGGGGGGAGGCTAAGTCAGAAAATAGCAATTCTTATCAAGTAATCACTATTTTCCATGACTACAAAAAACACAGGTATCCAAACCCAAATATCAATACTGGGTCTGAAGGCATATCAATACCTTAAAAACAAGTGGTTAAAATGTGAAAAGTACCTGACGTAAACTATTGTGAAAATAGTCAGACTGATTCTCTAAACACACGCAGCATGCTCGAAGTAGAAGAGAGGGAGGCAGTTTGTCACTCCATCTCCTTCCAGTTCTTGTTTATGGCAGCCTCGAGCCATGTAAAAAGCACCTATCCAAGTCCACCCATGGTGACTGAGACCATCTTTGAACAGGTGTGTATTACATAGGGTACCGGCTAAGTTCTTTTAGCCAGAAACCCCAAAATACAGTGACTTAAAGAAAAGGAACTTTACTTGTCTCCCATTAGAGTATTACGGTGCAGGGGGTGTGGGTAGGAGACAACAACACAGCCTGGGGTCAAATCTAGCTTGCTGCCTGTTTCTAAGGTAAGAGTAGTTTCTACACCTTTAAATGGCTGAGAAAAGATCGAAGGTAGCATATTCTGTGCCACATGAAAACTTCAGAAAATTCAATCTTCAGTGTCCCTTAAATAAAAGTTTACTGGAACCTACCCACAACTCATAGTCAAGTATTATCTACAGCTACTTTTCACTACAAATGGCAAAGCTGAACAGAGACTTTATGACGTGCAAAGCCTAAAGCATTTACTACCTGGCGCTTTACAGAAATAATCTGCTGAGCCCAGGCCAAGGAGATCTCACTCAAGGGGTCCATCCAAGGCCCCAGGTTCTTTCCATCCTGTGCTGGCTCTGCTGGTCTCCATCCAGGTTGCTATCTGATTGGCAGATTTGGGTCACTCCCATATCCATGTTCCAGCCCTCTGTAACAGGGTAACAGGGAGCGGCTACAAAGGCGGGCAAGCAATTGCTTTTTAAGTATGGTAAGCAGAAGTTGCACACAGCACTTCTGTCACATGCGTTCTTCTGGTGAACTTATTCAAATGTCCTACACGGTTTGCTGTACAGCAGAAACTAACACAGCACTGTAAATCAACTATACTCCAAGAAAAATTAAAAAAAAAATCTTACACAGAGATGAAGGCAATGAGGCTGAAAATGAAAGCAGGGAGGATGGAGAGAGGAGGGGGTGAGGTTCAACCAAAAGCCTGATACAGCATGGATACATACAGTAACTAAATCTCAAAAAATCTACTGAGTTCCTTAGGTCCATTGGGTTCCAAATACAGAGTCACGCTAGCCTGTGATGAAAAGTCTTCACTATATTTATTACAATGGCCACTTTCTGATGTGAAGGCAAATTGATTTTCAAGCTAGAATAAACTTCTGCAAGAAATTCTTGTATTTCAATGCACATGCTGAGGACAAAATGTCCAGGTTCCCCTCCGGACCCACGTAGTGAAGATGCAGTATTCGCCGGCAGTTACTGAAGCTATTTTGGAATCAATAGAAAAGATGGAGTCTTAGTTAGGGCTGCAGGGTTACTTCAGGCCCTGTCTCAAGCTCTATGAAGTAGAAAAAGACATTAACCCACCGGGATCTCAGCTCTGCTGACCGCTTATTACCTGTATTTTCTGCACTTATACGTAGCTAATGTTTTCTAGAAATTTCGGTGATTAAGTTTTTGCATTCTTGTCCAGAGTGAGTTTGCCTAATTTGCAATCATATCGAAGGTTCTCATCTCGACTGGCTGCTTTGTGAAAAAAAATTAATTCACATTCCATAAGGAATTGAGCAAGAAGAAAGATGAATTTCCCTTTTCAAATCACGGATGGCAGGGCATCATCACTTCTACAAATAACCTATGTTACCGGTGGTTGGTTGTCACTTGGTTACATGGTGTGTTTGAAGAGCTCTAATCAGTGTACTCTATTCTGGAGAACATGGCTGCCTGGAACTACTCTCCTGTTTCTGAGCAGGACCACGACAGAAAAAACGGCACCTTCATCCTAGAACAGATTGAATTAGTCTTCTAAATTGGAAACATAACCAGGCCACGCACATTACTATTCCGATACTTGACATGTTCTGAAATTAGAAACAGAATAATATTGGAAGTCTTTGGAGCGCAAGATGGTTTTAAAAATGTGAAGATTAAATTTATTACAGTCTATTGGGTGCAACATCTCTCAAAGCCTTGTTAGACCAACCTACATATGGAAAGGAATTCACCACATATATGAGGAAAGTTATTTCAAATTGATGGGGGAAACTCTTTAATAAATTCCATAGGAATAATTGACCATTCAGTTGGAGAAGAAAAAAATCAAATTCGACTTCTCCCTTACTACATACACAAATTCATTCCAAAAGGATTAAGGAGCTGAGTGAAAACAATTTTTTAAACTATTAGAAGAAAATATAGAAAAAGTCTTTGTGAGGAAGGCACAAAACCCAGACTCCATACAGAAAAAGACATATCTATTGACCTTTATCCACGTTTAAACCTTCTGTAAGGCAAAAGACAAACTAGGTAAAAGGCAGTCTTCTCAATGCATATTGTCAATACATAAAGTATATATTTCATGGAAAAGTGTTTTTTAAAGGAACTTTTATAAATGAATAAGGCATCTAATAAGGATATAAGCAAATTTCTTCAATTAAGAAATGTAAATGCTTATAAATAAATGAAAAGTTTCTCAAACAATGAGACATTACTTTACTTATATAGGGAAACATAATGAAGACCAAACACATGAAATGCTATGCAGCATGTGAGGAAACGGGGACTTTGTGGGGCTGGAGGTTGGGGGGAAGTTTGTAAGGACCTATCCAAATGTTAAAATCCTGTTTCCTTCAGTTGAGCAATTCTACTTCTATGTAGTTATGCCTTGAGAAATACTTACACACGTACAGAAAGAATCATATACAAGAGTATTTAACGTTTATAACAGTGAAAACTGAAAAGACAGAAACGTTCATAGGAGGATGGATAAACAGATTATGGGGCATTATGTACCAGTTAAAAAGATGGAGTTCCATTTATATGGACCAATATGAAAGTGCTCTATGAAATCAGGAAGTGAAAAAGCAAGTTTCAGTTTAATATTGGGTGTGTGCGTACACGTATGTAAAGTACGGTGTCACTGATTTAAAAAACTCACACAACAGAACGATAATGATCTGTTTGTATTCATGTCCGTGACTGTGTGGAAAAGAGTTGAAAGGATGCCCACCTCCTGGTTGTTGCCTCTCAGGAGTGGCAACCGGCGGGAGAGGAAGTCTCACTCGTACTCTGTTCTTTGACGTTTAAGGGCGCATTTATGGAGAAGGCCCTCGCTGAGAGAATTTATTCTGTACTATGTATGCAATTAAAGTTAAATTATAAACAAAGCAAAAGTGAGATACTTCGGGCCATCCATCCTCCTAGCTCACTCAGGATGTTTCTGCAGCGGAGTCTCTCACTGCTTGTTCTGTTGGCCACTTACACACTCCAGTGTGTAGCTTTACAAGGCAAACTGGCCGAGTGTGAGGTGGAACGGCTATTTGTTCATAAATTTACTACTTTATACCATTTGGAGGGGAGGCAACACTCATTCCCTGGCTTTGTAATTCATTTCATTGCTTATAAGTAATAACTGGAAAAGAGAGTTTAAAAGCAATCATTATTTTCAAAAACTTTGACCAATATTTGTTCTGAAATGTCAGGTTCCTTGGTAAAATATCAAAAGGCTTAAAATGTAGGCTTCTTATTTTTTTCTTTATTAAAAAGTTAACATTACTTACATTTATAACTACACTCAAAGTCCAATAGACTGGATTAAGATTTCTGCCAAATGCTCTTACTTAACATTTTTCAAGTTTTAGCAATAGCAATTTTTACTTTCACATTGAAAAAAAGTATCTTAGTAGCGTAAGGCAAGTTTGTGGAAAACTAAATATCTTCATTTTACACTTCAGTAGATTCAGCCTAAACCAACATCAAATTAATCAGAATTAAGATTAGGGCTCAAGTCTTGTGACTTGTAGCCTAAGTTCTGGGTTTTTTCCCCCATATATGGCCGATGCCCACAAACTACATACACTTTCTTAAATCTTCTGATAGTGCTTTCTAAAACTGAAAGCTTTACTTCTGAGGCTTATAATACAGTATTTCACATACCGAGATTGGAATATAGCAGAAGAAGCTGAGTAAAATTCATTTTAGGAAAAGATGAAATTTAAGATAATGATAAATGGATCTGTATTGTGCATTAAAAGCAAGAAGGAATTTCCCTCTTGCATAGAGGGTGACACTCGCAAAAATAAACTTCTGGTCTATCACACAATAGATGCTCATTTGTATATGAGAGAGGGATTCTCCACACTATTTCATTTTAAAATGGACCCTCCATTGTTCTTAGATTTTTTTAAATGGACTCTAATTATTAAACTATAGTCTAAATGAATTAAAATGTATTAATTTTTCAGTAACTTAATTTGAGACTAAGGTGTATGTTATTCCTATAACAAATTTAAAATATTTTGCAGAAAGACTTTTTGCTGTATATATCAGGTTTGTAATGATATTACATGCAAAAATGCGTTAAATCAAAGTCCTCAAAATGCATTTTAAAGTTGAGTAAATACAGTTAAGACTAAAACCACAAAATTCACTTGTCCTCTACTGGCCTATATACTACAGCAAACAGCTAGGTAAGCCAGTAGAATGCTGTGAAATTGCTAGCAACGGCATACATGCCTGGTGCTTTATCCAGCACAGCTGAGCAAAATAAATGTCAGAGGGGCGTGTAACAGTTGGTTTCATTATAACGTCTGGTGACCACCACCAGTCACAGTCTTTAGAAGAGAACCAATCTCTCTCCTCCTCTGAATTATAAATTAGATCTGCTTTTGTTGTGAAACTTATTCGCTGCAAGTCGGTGACTGAAATTTTATGATGTATCCCTGACTTTAAGTCCCCACGGCGACGTCTGCAGACACACGTCTGCACTGAATCCACCCTGCAGAAGTCAAGTGCAGCGCCAAGGGCAAGATGCGGCAGCGCCACAACCGCAAACCGTACGATAGAATAGAACCAAGGACATCTGGAAACAGGATCAAACGACAATATTTATCTGCCAGATGCGCAAAAATTTAAACCCACGCCTCTTTCTGCTTTAGATTGTGCCCCTGCCCGGTGTGCAGTCACGTTTTTGGGGTATAACATAATGGAAAATTCGAGGGCGATTAGTGTTGGAAGTAACAGATTTACTGTACATTTTAACCACTTCCAGGCCAAATAAAAGGAAGCGGCTTAGGTGGGCCACCGCGCCAGGATGGCCAGCCACCCTTAGGGGAGAAAAGAACAAATGATGTCATAACTTTCAGGTTTGGGGGAAATCTACTTTTGCTCTTTAAAAAGAGATGAAAGGTGTCGCTGCCGCAGTGAGGCCTGCGGCGAGAACGCGGGCGGCTTGGTGCGCTCGGCGCCGCGAGGATCACCTAGGCTGCGAGAAGCTCCGAGCTTCCAGTGACACCTAAACCACAGCTTTCGCTACTCCCATATTTGGGGTGATAGTGGGAAGGCAAGTATCACCTCTAATAGAATCTGATAGGATTCTCTCCCCTTGCACTGTGTCCAGGTTCGGGATTCTTCCAAGTTCCCTCCCCTTTGCTCCATGCAGATCCTGGCCCTGCCTGCACTCGCCGTCTCTCCCACACCTGGGTCGCCGTGGGTTGAGTACCTGGGCCCGCCTCGACCCCGTCTTGCCTCCCTCCTCTCCAGCGCTGGCTCTGGAAGGTGACTGCGTGCCTGGCTTGGAGACACCCAGGACCGCAGAAGCCCAGTGACACGAGAAATGGGGCGCAAGCACCTTCTGCAACCCGTTCTCACGCGTTACGGGCATAAACCGAGCTCTAACTAACCTCCCTCCAGCTAACCGCGAGCGGGAAAAAGGGCGCGTGGCAGTGCCCCCTGCAGCCTAGCCACGCGTGGTGAAATTTCCGGCGCTCGGTGCGGCCAAGACACGGGATCTGCACCGCAGCCGCTCAGCTCCCAGAGCCCGCGCCGGGCGCTGCTGCGGCTCCTCCAGTCGCTCCCCGAAGTGCGAAGGCCATCGCCCCTTTCGCTGCGCGCCTGCGAGGCCGGCAGCTCTGGGAGCCGCGCCCGGCTGCGGAGCACTCGGCGGGCCGGGGGCTGCCCGGAGGCGCCGGCGCCGGCGGCTCCTCCGCGAGGGTTAACAGCGGTCCCCGCGGAGGCTTCCCCTCGCCGGCCCGGGAACGTGGATACCGCGACCGCAGGATGTTCGCCGGCTGGGCCGGGCAGTCAGGAAACATGAGAAGGCCTCGCTATTCCTGTTCCCGGGCCGCGCGCGCCCGTCTGGGTAAATAAAGCCGCGACGCCGGCGGTGGCCGCGGTGAGCGCGCTGGAGCCCGCGCGGAGAACATGCGGCGGGGATGGGAGCGCGCCTAGCCTCGACGCGGGAGAGCCAGCCGCCCTGCCGCCGGCCGCAGGCCCCCCCGCCACCGGTACAGCTCGCGGTCGCCGCGTCCCGGCGCGGGGCCGCGGGAAGAGAGGCGCGCTACGGCTCCCGAGCCGTTCCTTCCCCCTGCTCCGCGCGCCTGGGCTCTCCCCGCCCTTCCCCCACCTCCCTCCGAGGCCCTTGGGGACGCGCCCGAGGGGGGGTGGGGGCGGCGGCCGAGGCTGGCCCGAGGGTCTGCGAGGAGCCGGGGAGCCCACCTGGTTCGCGGGCGTGGGGCGGGGCGGTTCCGCAGGGAGGGAGCTCCCCAAGCCAGTGTGGAGTGAATCCGGGTAAGTGGGGAGCACGGGAGCCGAGAGGCGGCGTTGGGGACCGCGCGGGGACCCAGCTCCCGGCCCTTGGCCGCGCCTGCCGCCTGCAGACGCAGCCGCGCCGGGGTCTGTGGTTGCGACCTCGGCGTGGGCTTGGAATAGCGGGGAGGGTCCGCGTGGCAAGCTTCGCGGCGCAATGGCCGGGAAAACACGCCGTGGCCAACAGGAACACAGAGCTGAGGTGGGGACAGACAGCGGGGCTGGGAACGGGTTGCTTCACAAATAGAACAGCCTGAGTGCAAATCACCGAGCGCACGGATTTAAAAGGAAAAACAAGGCGCCTCCTGACGCCTCGAACGAGGGCTGCGAGCACGGACCTTTGCTCTCACACTGGCCGCGGAGGCTGCACGGACGGCCCAGACACGTACCTGTCTGCGGGGGGCAGCTAGCAGAGGTCTGACTTCACCTCCCCGCGAGCACTGACGGGGGCTGTCGTTTAATCTCTGCGGTCACAGCACTACACGTCGCGCGTGGCCCCTGCTGCGATGGCCGGAGGGCGGGGCTGGGGGTCTTGGCGAGCGTGGGCACGCGGCGTGGGTGTGGGGGCGTGGCGGCCCTAGCCGGGGCGGGGCGCGGTTAAGGGGCGCCAGCTGTGAGGCGGGGGCAGCTCGGGAGCAAAGCGAGCTGCCCCCAGGCGCGAGGCGGGGAGGTAGGGCTGGCTGGGGCTGCTGCACGCCTCCGGGCGGTCACCCGGCTGCTCCGCGGCGGCGCGGACCGGCCCCCGACGCTCACGCGCGGCGGGCAGAGGCTCCGGGCCGCCGCGACCCGGGAGGTGAGCTGGCGGCTTTTCCCGACGGGGGCAGCCGCAGGCCCGGCGGTGCGCAGACCGCGGCGCCTCTTCCCGCTCTTTAACACCTTCTCAACTTCTGAAATGGTTCTCTGAGACCCCAGAGAGGGGTGGGTGTGGAAGGACTCCGAGCTCGCGGCTCGCACCCGCGCCGCGGAAGAGGACAGCACTGGCCACTGGCTCGCGGGGGGGGGGGAGCGGGCGGGGTGCCGGACCCAGCGCGTCCGGAGCGGGCTGTGGGGTGGTAGGAGACTCGGAGGGAGGGAAGGGCATGGTGCATTTGTCCCTGAGCCCACTTCACTTTCTAGCTCTGGAATCTGCTAACTTTCCTGCCCTCACCCCCGCGCCAAGGGCTGTAGCCGGAAAAGGGACGCAGGGGTTTCAGCCAAACCATCCAGGACCTAGAAAACATGCAAATCCCCGAAATCCCAGTGCGGCCTGGGACTTATTGACTGGGGCTTGCGAAAGCGGTTGTTCATGTTCCCCCCAATTTTTCCTTTCTTCCAACCCCTCCTTACGACCCCGAGTGGGAGCTCTGAGAGGCTGTAGTCTTCCGTTTTGACTGAAGAACACCGCGCGGCCCCGCGCCTGCCCTCCGCTTTCCGGAGCGGGCTTCATCCAGATTAAAACCAACTCAGGCAAGGCTCCTTGAGGAGTCACTTTGCTTCGCCCCCGCGGGTTAACTGTTGCCGGCTGAGATTCTTTGGGAGCTGGGTGGCCGGGGCTAAGAGGAGGGTGGGTACCTGCCCCGGGAGCGTTCGGGGGCGGGTGACGGGCGTTGCGGCGGAGCGGTGTAACCAGCCAGGGGGGAGGCGGGGGTTCCCGCGTTCAGGTGCGGCGGCGCCGCTCCTCCCCTGGGCTCCGCAGCCCCGCGCCGCGGCCAGGTTCGGGGCTCGGGACGCTCAGGAGGGTGAGCGCTCTCGGCGAGTAATATACTGCATTTTGATCTTCTAGAACCCGAGCCCCTGCGGAGCTCCCGGCGGCCCGGCCCCAAGGCGCTGCGGCCGCGCCGCGCGGCCCTGTGTGCGCGCGCCATGAACACCATCGTCTTCAACAAGCTCAGCGGCGCCGTGCTTTTTGAGGACCGCGGGGCTCCGGAGCGGGAGCGGGGCGGCAGGCCCTACGGCGGCGTCCTGGACAGTACGCACGCTCGCCCCGAGGTGGGCATTACGGACGGCGCGCCCCTCAAGGACAACCTGGGCCTGAGACACCGGAGGACCGGGTATGCGCACCCTCCCGGGGCCCCCGCCCGCTCCGCGAGAGGTGGGGGCGGTGAGAGGCTTGGGCGTGCTGGTGTCAACCGGGGCCTGCGCCTTAGGGCCCCCGACTTTTCCGGGAGGAGCGGTCTCCGCCTCCTGGGTTCGCGCATTCACATTTTAAGGGAGTAGTTGTTCAAAGTGTGGGGGGTCGATTCGTCAGAAGGGCTCCAAAGAGGCTCGTTGGAAACTGAGGACACCTGAAACCGCCTCTTAGTCCTCAGATGCCTGGACCTGGGGGCGGGGGTTACGTGCCTCTCTCCCGACCGCGGGTGCTGACGCGCGGCCGCTGGGGAGGCAGAAAGGGCTGAGCGGGACGCACGGGCGCAGAGCAGGGCCAAGCAGTCGGGGCTCCCCCCCCCGCCCCCTCAGGTCAGGCCAGCCCCGTGGGCTTCCCCCCTTGTGTCACGACAGGGCCTTGCATCGGCCAAGGTGTTGGGAAGGTCGGCCCTCCGCAGGATGCCCCGGACGCGCGCGCGTCTCGGCGGGGCCCGCCGCGAGCCCGGGGGGGGGGGGGGCGCGGGCCTGCCGGGCCGGGTTTCGGTTTAGCGACCTGAGGGGCTGCGGGGGTGGGGTGGGCGGGGGCGAGAGCTCGCGGGACACCAGCGGCTCCGGCTGCGGAGGAGGGCCGCCTGTAGCCCCGCCACGTCCCGCGGCTCCGGGAGCGCCCCGCGGGGGGAGGGGCGGCCGTCCTGGCCGGTCCACCTGGAAGATTGCATCAGCTGCTTGTTGTTGCTGGTTAGGGAAATAAAGATTAGGTTTCGTCAAAATGTTACTACCAGTCCTCACGGATGGAATTGCATTTCAAAGTGTTTAAAGAGGCAGAAGTCCCGGAGGCTGCGGCGCAGGCGCGCGAGCCTCGCGGAGTGGCTGGGCGCGCGGGCGGCGGCGCGGCGACACCTCGCGGAGCCGCTGGGGAGCGCAGCGCCGAGGCCCGGCTCCCGGCTGCTTCCCGCCCTTCCTCGGAATATGCTTCTCCCGGGGTCTTTTTACGTTACCCCGTGGGACAGACCTTCCATACTTTTAAGCTCGCCCTTTTGTCGTGAAAAGCTCCCTACAGTGTTTTGGGTTTTTTCTTTCCGCTTTTTCGTGTGTGTTTTTGTTTTCGGTTCTGCATTTTTCCTCCACAAACCCCTTCTTGGAAAGCTTCCCCTTTACACGAGGATCAAAGGGTACAGGGGAGAGCTTGAAGAGAACCAGGGCAGCGGGGCGGCCATCACCCCTTGCTTTGTTCCCAACGTCCAGTGGGCGACGGGAAGCCCCGAGCGGCGGGCAAGAGTCCCTGAAAGAACATTCGAGAGCCGGCCGCAGCCACTACTCATCCCCTGAGGCCAGGGCCCCTGGAGGGCGCGGCGCAGGCGGGCGAGGGACGGTGCCGGCCCTGCTGCGCAGGTCTGTGGCTTGAATAACAAAAGAGCTTCCCTCAGATCACCTAAACCTCTAACTTCTGGCTTCAGGATTTCCCCCTTTTCCATATAAACCTGGCGGCCTTCGCCGCCCCACGCCCGTCCTGTGCCACCCGGGCCGGCCCCGCGCGCCCTGACCCTGTGCGCCTCCCACCCCTGCCTGGCCTCCGCGTCCGGGCGCGCGGGGCCGGGGTCGACCGGGCTGAAGCGCGTGCGGACCCGGGGGCCCGGCGGGCGGCGCTCGGCCGGCGCGGCTCACCGGGAACCCCTCCTCTCCCGGTGTCCCAGGGTCCGGCAGAATGGCGGGAAGGTGAGGCACAAGCGGCAGGCCCTGCAGGACATGGCGCGGCCCCTCAAGCAGTGGCTGTACGAGCACCGCGACAACCCGTACCCCACCAAGACGGAGAAGATTCTCCTGGCGCTCGGCTCGCAGATGACGCTAGTGCAGGTAATCGGGGCCCACGAGCCCCGACCCTCCCTCGGCGAGGCTGAGCGGCGGCCCTGCGCCTCCCGCCGCTGGGCACGGGTGGGCCGAGACCGGCCGTCCGGACGCTGCCGCCGCTCTGCCTGAGGCTGGTGCGGGGCGGGCCCGGGGCCGGAGCGGTGGTCTGGGGAGTTGCTGCGTCTCCGACCGTCCTCCGGAGGCTTGGCGCAGCAGGGGTCGTGTGGCGCTTGCTAAGGAGGGCAGGGCAAAGGCGAGCGCGGAGCTCGTGCACGCGGCGGTGGCTCCGGCGGGCACTACCCCGCAGTGATTTGCGTCGGGGTCGCCCGAGGGCTCGTTAAAACACACGCTGCCGCCGCCCCCCACCCAGCCCGGAGTTCGCAGGAGGCCCTGGCTGGGGACGGTGCTTTGTATTTCTAACACGTTCTTGGGGTGATGCGTAAGCTGCTGGCCGCACCACACTTTGAAAACCAGGCAGAAGGGCACCCCACATTGGGGCCCCATGTTAAAGGTCAAGTTACAGGGTACCTTTCAAGTTGACCGCTCCTGACAGAGCTAGTAGGTGGGCTGGAAGGGCCAGAAGCGGGTTTGTGAGGTTTTTCCTTTTTAAGAGGCACCCTGGGCCTTAGCTAGACTCCACGCGGCTTTGCTGGCGGTATCTTTGTCCTTGGGTTAAGGGGCAGATCTCAGATGGCGGGTACCTGGTCAAGTGCATAGGGGCGGCCTAAGCTTGCTCCATTTCTAGCGAGCAGTACTGCTGTGCACAGGTTTCCCTCCGTGGCGGCACCTGATGCTCGCAAAACCCGGTGAGGTAGAGCACGTGTTGTCAGCCTTTCGCAGGTGATGTAACCAAGGCAGGAGAAGGCTGTGTTGAGGGGTAGAGGTGGGCCTGGAAACGCCGCGGGTCCATACCACGTGCTCTGGCCGGCACACCAGTTTCCTTTCATAAATGCAGTGACGTGAACTTTCATGCGTGCAGGCAGAGCAGATTCACTCAGAAAGAGGAGAGGAGGTGCTACGTGAGCTGAGAAGTCGCGTCCGTTGCAGTAGCACTGCATCACTGCATTTGTGAAACTTTGGTCGTTCTATGATGGGTATAGTAAGTGAGAACCCCAAAGTAACAGGGAACGTTTAACTACTAGATAACATAAAAATTGCTTTCCAGAGTATTTAAGATTATCATTTTAGGAATTACTAGAAAGTTGGACGAAGCATGAAAATTGACTTGTACTCAGACTTATTAAAACTGTAATAAGCATTTTTCTGCTTGTTTTCAGAATACAGTTGTAGAGAAAAACAAACATCTCTTCTGCTTTATATTACGAGGCAATAGTATTAATGGTGATTTGCTGCGGCGCTGGAGGGGAAAATTAATTTAGTGTTCTTGGCCTAATATCTGTTTAACACAAAACTATGAACTTTCAGTGATTTTCACAAGTAGTTTTTAAATAAGTAATTTCAGCCAGAAAAACTTAAGAAAATAAATGCATACATTCAAATTCGACTTTAAACTGGTATGCTATTTATTTTCAAAATACACTAATTTATAGAGCTATTTAAATAGTTCACTCTGATGTCAACAGTAAAATATTAACTTATTGATTACATAGTTCCATGTTTAATACTTGCCATTCTTTCAGACAAAAAGCAACAAATGTTTATGGCATATTTAGGACATTTTTAGCTACGAAAAGTATTATTTGGCATTAGCAGAGACATTTAAATTTTCACCTGTGGTAGTTTTTCTGAGTTGCAATACAAGTAGCTGTCATTCTAATACAGAATCAAATTATTCTC